>NC_053159.1:26505000-26817500 GCF_016835505.1 Polypterus senegalus
GTTTTTTTGTTGTTTTTGTCTTAGTGATGGTCTATTGTTATGTAATATTTTGCTTTTTGATTTAATTATTGGCTGGTAATGCCTTCCACAGTTGTGGTAGGAACATTCATAACATGGTTGCTGACACTCTCAGTAGACATTATTGTTGTGTATTCCCTCCTGTAGGTCTCTTCTGCATTGTGGGTTGTTGGATGATTATACACAACCTCTTTCTAATTGTATTTTATTCCCTCTCATTCTCCTACAACCTTGTTTGAATATTCCTCCAAGTCCTCATCTGTCTTCTGTAAATTTGTGAGAACAAACCACATTAAGCCAAGCATGTTTGGGGTCAGTCACTACTTGCTACTTGGATGGGAGGCCAACTAGAAAAACTTGGATTGTTGTTGGAACAGCTATTTTTGAGGCCGTCACAGGGCGTTTCTCTTTGGTTTGTGTGTGAATCCCAATTTGACAGTGCAGTGACAGGGACATTACAGTGTGCTGTAGAAATGGTGCTGTCCTTCGGATGAGCTGTGAAACCAAATGAAAGGATGTTCCCCAGTGTCGTGGCTAAATTGCCCATCATGGCCTTGTTCATTCAGGCTCCTAATCATCCCTTGTCCCTTATTGGCAGACTGTCTCTCTCATTGCTTTCCCACGATAGCTAATTTTTGGCAAGCATACTGACACAAAATTGCTTCCGTCACAGCATTTAGGTGGAAACTGCAAATCGGTAGAGGTTGAGGTGACTTCCAATTATCTACGTAAAGCGCTCTGAGTAGCTAGAAAAGCAATATACGATGTGCGATCCAAAAGTTTCCGGAATGCATTTATTCTGCTGCCAAAAGGGTTTGGTTATATCACTCGCCGCTAGATAGCAATTGAAGTTGTCCTTGAGAGCTGTTATCACACATCATAATGTCAGCGCAGTTCTTGTTTAAACTTCGGTTGTGTCTGTGAAGGGTTATTCATGAAAATGAGTGATTTGAAAGACCCAAAAAAGCTCGACAAGTTCACAGCAACACCAAGTCAATGCTCATTTGCTTCTTTGATGTGAAGGGTGTCATCCACAAGGACAGATGGTGAATGGAGCATTCTACAGGGATGTTCCAAGACATTTGCGAAATCGAATTCGCTGAACACATCCTGAGATGTGGGCTGACAAGTCATTTCTTTTGCATCACGACAATGCACCAGCTCACACATCTCTGATTGTGCGCAAATTTTTGGCTTCTTCAAACTTTACTGACATTCCCCACCCTCCGTACTCCCCTGATTTAGAGCCGTCTGATTTTTTTTTTTTATTTCCTAAGATGAAGATGAGGCTCAAGGGACGCAGATTTGAGACAGTGGAGGAGATCCAAGCAGTAACAACCAACGTCTTGAACACACTGACAAAAAACGACTTTCAGAGGTGCTTCGAAAGGTTGAAATCTCTCTGGGATTGGTGTATCAACTCAGCGGGTGACAATTTTGAAGGAACTGTTCACCATTAATTGTTATTTGGTGTGTATGCTTTTAAATAAATGCATTCCGGGAACTTTTGGATTGCACCTCGTATAAATGTATTTTATTATTATTATTATTTCATAGATTCCTGTCCTGTTGTGAGGAGATGCTTCTTAATGTCTTGTTTGGAACGCTGGTTTAGTGCCACATAATACATAGTGCCTTCTCCCACAAAGGTCCATCTAATGAGCTGGTCTAGCCAAATGAAAACGGTTAAGTGTCCACAAGAGAAGTACTTAGGTTTCATATTAAAAATTCTTTGGAAGCACTTTTAATGAAAGGGGGGTAGTAATACAGTGAACTAAAGTTGTCATTTTCTTCTGTGGACTATAAATCTCTTCCTCTCATGTCTCCAGAATCATGCTTGTTAGGATTATTGGCAATTCAGTTCAAAACTAGAGCTGTTTCCTGCCTTGCACCAACTGTTGCCATTGTAAGCTTCAGGTTTCTGTGATCCTCAATGACAAAAATATTTTATTTTTCATTATATGTAATACAAAAAAATGTATTTTTCATGTGATGCACAAATAATTCAAGTGCATGGTAATAATGTAAAAGTGGCATTTTTCAACATTCCAGTTAATGTTATTAATTGTGAGCATCACAAGAGATGCCATCTGATGTTTTATACCAGTATTTAAGTGCTCTTTTTTATCCTACGAAAACCTATTTTGTAACACTGACTGTTAGTGTTTTTAAAGAAAATAGCAATTACATATATAAAGAAGCCAAAAAGTGACAGCCTTACTCGATACACGTGCGTGCTATGGGCACCACAAGAACATAGCTTGCTGCTTTTCAGAGAAACTCCTGAAGCAATGTGAATGCTAAATAAGTGAAGCACAGATATGTTTACAGCTTCTTTGAGTAAAGTAATAACTAATTATGTGTTTCTTCCTTTTCCTCCCAAAATAAAAGATCTTCTAATTTAACATTCTTTAACCCTCGCAGGAGTTTTTAATCACTAGGCCAACTTTTGATTGTGATGAATATTTATTTGGCAATAATGATATAGAAACTACTGAGCAAATTTCTTTGTGAATATTTTATATAATTTTAGAAGTCAGTAAATAATGAAAAACAGTGAATTTATGTATTTAAAATTCTCTGAATACTTCCCACCGTCTGTTCCTTATGTCCTGTAAGGTTGCACTGATTCAGTCCATGGTCTTTGTGTACACTGCTTGTCTCTTCTAGTGGTAGGATGATTCAGTGAGGTCCCTAGATCAGCCCTGTAGTGGTTGCTTGCAGCCTCTGTTGGAAAGCTGAGAAGTTGATAGAACTTGACTACCTTGAAGAAATCCTCCTTGGATGGTAATTTAGTGATGATTCAAGTATTGGTGGTGATTCTACTAAATTAAAATTTGTAATGTGTTTCTTTTCAGGAACCTTAATACATTCTTATTTGTGTATTTGCTTGCAGTATTCATTTAATTGACCAGTATTTTACAAATATTTGTCTATTTGTATCAAATAATAAATGCTGATGGAATTTCTCGATTTTTTTAATACAAAATTTTAACTGCTCTCATTTATTCGTTAAGCATATGTCGTACGATGAACCTGGACACATCGTCAGTCATGTTTCCTGGTATCAACTGATGTTTTAGGTCTTGCATATAACATTTTACCAGCTCTCATTTACTTTAGTCAAAATGTTCTGTGTATTTTATAAAATAACATCATATTTCAGTCATGGAACGAGTAAGTCTCCACTTTATGATTATTACTTTATATTTCCTTAGCATCACTCTTATGTTATGTTCAGCCACTGTGTCCTTTTTCATCAGGTGAGAATGATGCAAATGAGCTGCCGATTCTCTTTGCTTGCTGTACAGCAGCAGCCCGCCTCGGCTATTATCGGCTGTAAATGTGATACTCTGCAGGTTGTCATGTTAGTGTGCAAGTAATAGCATAATTTTCCCCTTTACTCTTGTATCTTATTTTTGATAGTGGGGATTTTGGTGTGATGATTGGGAGAATTAAGCTAGAGAAAAGCTCAAAATTGTTTTTCAACAAATAATAGAAATGGCCAGGGTCTATTTAGTAGATAATGGCTGGTTGCATTACTAGGATATGGAATGCTAAAAAAAACCCTGGAGCTCATCAGGCTTCTAGATAATGAATTATCACTTTTTCTTTGTGATTTGTACATTGGAGAACAGGTCAGCATCAATGTGAGAGAAATAATAAATTAGTGCACGTCATTTGGAGGCTGCTCCCCATTTTGATTTTTTCATTTCCTTATCTGTTACTCTTAGTTCAATTTTTTTCTGTCATGCTGCCAGAGCAGTGCAACAGAATACAATATTAGCCAGACCCTTGGCTGAAAGAAGTGTAGCAGCAGGGTGAATTTTTGATTCTGAAGAAATAAGATGCATAGTTTACCAGGTAATGTAAACAGAATGGGATGTACAGCAGCAGAGTAATCAGGAGTTATTTTAGTTTATATAAAATGTTTTAACATACACCATCACAATATATCTTAATAAGTAAGCAAGATAATAGTTATGTATCAAACATATAGAATAATTAGTGCAATAAAAATGTAAGCATTTATAAATACTAGAAGAATATAATCAGGAACCATGAAACAAAACTTATTGTGTTGGTGGCTTGAATTTAAGTCCCATTGCAGTCTAGTTTGGTTTTTTTTTATAATGAAATCCTTGTTTATATTCAGAGATTTTCACTTGAACAAGTGGTGTGGAAACAGGAATGAGGAGTACATCAGGTATGCTGATTTGTGTTCTCTTGTAAAATGGAGTTGTGTATATTGATAAATTCTTGTTTATAATGGCACCAGAGAGTGGTGATGTGTTAAATGTTGGTCAGACATGCAAGTAAATATTTCACTGTCCTCTGTATGCATGATTCTACTACTGCTCCTGGCATATTTTGAAGTACAAGTCCATGTGATGTTTAGTGGAATTGATGCATACAATAGAACAATAGGTTCAGCTCATTAGGTGATTGCTTCAAAGATCAAGCCTTTGTAAAGGCACAAAAAATATTCTGTTATAGCTTAATTATTTAGGTCAGTATTATGCCATCGTGTCAAGATCAGTGGAGCTTTTTAATGCCCTTAGAAAACAGTTTGTCAATGCCTACGTACCTGTAATGGCTTAGACACCAAGTTCAAAAGGAGAAAAATCCAGGTTGCTGGCCATCTACAAATGGCACGTATTCGGCAAACAGGATGAGTGAAAAATTTTCAGAGATGAATCTGTACTGATAAAGTAGCTGAATGACATAATTATAAGACACATAATCCATCAACAGAAAAATGAAACGTGGAGAATGGACAATTAACCATGGTTCCCCAGTAGCCCTACACTTACACCAAATACATTAAAAATGAAATATATAACTAAAGAAATAAATAACAAAAGAAGGTTACAATGATTATATGGGAAGAGAAACCCCAAAAATATTCAGACTTGCACTGTTACCTTTCTTACACCAATACATGCCTATAAGACAAAATACAAACCATAAACCATGGCATAGAATCCTCCCAACCGTGACAAATGATGATAGTTAATGAGACCAAACAATTCCAGGATATAGATCATTTGACCATATACACTGACTGCACAAATTCTTGGATTCCATTAGATTTTAGAAACATTTCTTTAATATTCTAGTTCGTGTTGACGTGATTGTCTCACACAATTTCTGCAAATTTCTCATCTGTATATGCATGCTGCAAATCTCCTTTTCTACCACATCCCAAATCTGTTCTACTGAATTTAGATCCGGTGACTGGGGTGGCCACTGAAGAACACTAAATTCACTGTCATGTTCATGAAGCCAGCCTTTGACAACTTTTACTTTGTGGCATGCTGCATTATCACACTGGAAGTAGTCATTAGAAGATGGGTACATTGTGGCCAATACTCGGGCTGTTCAGCTCACTGTTTGTGTAGTTTTTGCACCATTTTGAGTAAACTCTGAGGACTGTTGTGTGTAAAAATCCAACGGAGTTCAGTAGCTACAGAGCTACTCAAACCAGCCTGTTTGACACCTACAATCATGCCATGGTCCAAATCACTGTGGTCACATTTCATCCACATTCTGGGTTTTGATGTTAACATTAACTGAAGCTCCTGACCTGTACTTGGAGGATTTTATACATTATGCTTTTGCCACATGATTGGATGATTAGATAATTACATGGATAAGTAGGTGTACAGGTGTTCTTAATAATATGCTCAGTGACCATAACGGGAAATAGTTGAGGAATCTTAATGAGTAAAATTCAAAACTCTAGATAATAAAGAATTAAAACTGTGCGGCCTACCAAGAGGAATTTATAAGGTATCATTATTGCTGTTTTCTGGCTTCTGAAAGGAGTAAGCAAAAAAAAAAAACTCTGGAGATCCTCATCTGTGCCAGTATGGGGTAGGCATTTTCCTTCTCTCTCTATTTTATTGGAATATGCTTCTTGCAGATATCTGACTGCTTCACTCTCCTTACAAACTGAATTTAAAATGTTCCTTCCTCGAAAGACTTTTCTTTTTCTGCAAAATAATCTACTATTTTATCCTGTCATTGCTCCTGTTTTAAATCATAAATGTCTTAAATGGATACAAACAAATGACCACTATTTGGCACTTAAACAAAAGAAAGAAATGTTACAAACCTAAGAACTGCATGTTTATTTCAAAGCCTCTAAAGGCATGTCTTGCTATCGTCACTTTCAAGGTACAAGTTGTAAAGTCTATAGAGACAGTTTAGGTAAAGTTTTCACAGTAAGATGTTCTGGATATGTAGTGGCATTGATACCACAATAGATAGTTAATGCTGTTCAAATTTAGAAACAGAGGCATGACAGTTCAAAAATGAGAGAGACCATTTAGGACTTTAATTTGGATTTGAGTCCCACTAATGCACCATAAAGTTCCAGAAGGTTGGAGATGGAAAACTAAAAGCAAGCATTTGGCATGTGTGACATAATGGGTTTTGAATCATTAAACAGACTTGGCTTGGAAGTGATTAATTTTATGACTTCTTAAAAACTTATATTGAGTTTACATTATAATATGTAAAGGATTTACCTTTTTTAATAGAAAGCCTCTATGATTATGAGTGTTTCATAAATGAAATGAGAAAAGGACAAAACTCGGGTTTGAACCTGGCTTTGGCTGCGAGGCTGGCCATGCTTGCTTTTATTATGTCATATTGGACATTTTCATTTGGCTCTGCGAAAGCTTGCACATTAATATGTTGTACTACAAGAAGAGGTGTGATCACAAAACAGATGGCAGAATGTTGTTTGTATTTTTTGCTGAAATCCTCAAAGTATATTCAGTTTTTCATGAGGTTCAACGGAAACTTCATTAACATGCAGAGTGAATTACGCATGGAAACAGGCAAGTTAAAGGTAATGAGCTGATACTCTGCAGCTATATGTATTAAGTACAGGCGATTGTGCATGGTGTCAAATGAGACAGATTTCTCAACGGGGTCAGGCAAATGTTCATGCTACCAAATGAGATAATGAGATGAGTGAGGCACTTCTGCATGGGGTTAGATGAGTCACAGCTGTTAATTGGATGTGCTTCTTCTTGGGGTTAAATACACCTACATGGGTTCAGCAAAAGTAACATTCATGAATTGAAGCGAAAACAAAATGACTTAACAAGCTGACCTTATACTGACAGTTGGCGTAACTGTCAAAAGTGGACATATGACAGCAATGACACATGGGGTTAAATGTGTTTGGCATTCGCCTCCCATCACCTACGAATGCAAGTTAGGCTTGTACACATACAGTAGTTGCTGGTGTAATTGTGTATAGACATTTCTTTTAGTATTTTAGTGCTTTTATGTTATGTTTTTAGTAGTTTATTCCATTAGTTTACTTATAGATGGTGAGAAAGCTGAAAACAGATTAAATATGTCTCTTACTGTTTTCCTATAGATATGTTGACGGTGAAGCCAATATTCTGCGAATTCTTGCGTCGCTCTCCCTCCTACGTCAAAGGCAACTATTGCATGTTTAAGTGAGAATTAGTCACACAGTGAAAAGACACAAACTGCGACCAGATGTTTCCACCAACTTCCCCATGTTTTCATCAAGCAATCTGGGTATTGGGAAACTATCACTCAGCTGTGCCCTGTTTGGAAGCTGTTGCATTTAAAAGAAGCTAAATTTTCGCTTGGATTCATTGTGCTGCTGCCACTTTGTTCAAAGACTGACACCTTGCTTTATGTTATTAGTGTGATTAGCATCTTGCTTTCTGCTGTCCTTGCAAATTTACAGTGCTTTGTGTTTTCTTGCTCATTTTGCTCTTTAAGGTCTTCTCAGTTCCAGCATTTCTTTATCATACACTCCTGCAAATGGCACAGTATTTAAGTGAATGTGAAAATGTGACTTCTTACCTTGCTTTACTATGTTTTTGCATTTGTTTTTTCAACCAATAGCAGCAGTAATTGCAGTATGTGGATGAATGACAATACAAGTTGAGTTAAGTTGAATTTGTGCCTTTTGGAAGACAGATATTGTCAGATAAATGCATAATGTGTATAGGGACAGTCTTTTATAAAATATGTGAAGATGAATAAATAATTGATAAAAAATATCCAAAAAGGTAAATTGCATTGGTCAGATCTCAATAAATGCTGCCTTCCATTGGTATACAGCAATTAGTATAATATATTATTATCGATCCACTGTTCTAATTCCTTAAATTGTGAAAGGAATTAGTCCAGGAGATTGAGACTGTTATTTTAAAATGTGTTCATCAACAACATGGGGACACAGTTAGAAACTTGTTAAGGGTAAATTTCGCACAAACATTAGGAATTTTTTCTTTACAGAGAGAGCCACAAACAGTTAGAATAAGCAACCAATATTGTGGTAGACAGTAAGACTTTAAGGACTTTCAGTAAAATGTTATTTTAGAAGAATTAAGTGGATAGGACTGGCAACTTTGTTGGGCCGAATGGCCTGTTCTCATCTAGATTTTTCTAATGGTCTAATATACAGAACCTATAGAAGGTGTGCATCCGCTTGGAAGTTTTTATATTTTATTGTTGTACAACATTGAATCACAGTGGATTTAATTTGGATTTTTTGCACTGATCAGTTGAAGAAGACTTTTCAATCTGTATTTGTCTAAATTAATTACAAATATAAAACACAAAATAACCGATCATGCAAGTATCCACTCCTTTAATATGACACCCCTAAATCATCACTGGTGTAGCCAATTGGTTTTAAAAGTCACAAAATTAGATAAATTGTAGTCAACTGTCTGGAGTTTCAATTCATTGTCGTCTAAATGTACCTGATCTGGTGGGTCAACTTGTGATGAGTCAGCATGGTAGCCTAACCTACACAATGAAGATCAAAGAACACCTCCTGGAACTCCATGAAAATGTGACTGAAAAGCACAAGTCAGGGCATGGAGACCAGAAAATATCCCAAGTCACTGAATATTCCTTAGAGTCCAGTTAAATCAATCATTAAGAAAAGGAAAGATTATGGCACAGCTTTAACTGACAAGAGCAGGCCGTCCACAAAAACTAAATGACTGTGCAAGAAAACAACTAGTGTGGGAAGCCACCAATAGACCTATATATAAACCACAATGTTTAAGTTTGGAGAAACTGTGAAGACAACAACTATTGGACGGGGCCTTCACCAGTCACAGCTTCATGCGTAAAGAGAAAACGACTGTTAAAAGTAAAGAAACGCACATAAAGTTTGCCAGAAGGCACATGGGAGATTCTGAAGTCAGCTGTAAGACAATTCTGTAGTTTCATCACAATAAAATTGAGCTTTTTGGCCATCAGACAAAATGCCATGTCTGAACACAGGTGACGGCATCACACTATATTGATGCTTCTTCTTCAGCAGGCCATAGAAGGCCTGTGAGGGTAAAATGAATGCAGCAAAGTACATGGAAAACCCAGAAGAAAAACTGTTGCAGCCTGAAAGAAACCTGTGCTTTGGGAGAAATTTCTATTCCAGCAAGACAGCAACCCTCAAACATAAAGCCAGAACTACGCAGGAATGGTCTCAAAACAACAATATTAATGTCTGGAGAGTCCATATCTCAGTCTAAGTTAGAGCTTGTGGCTGTGCTTGAAAAATGGATTTTCTTTAGAACGTAAGAAATTTGACAAATGAGAGGAAATCATTCATTCACTATCCCCATGCAACTTGACAGCATCATCCAGATTAGGATGGCGTGGCATACCAGTACAGGATAAGTTATCAAAAAACCGTAAGTTTAAAACAGTATAGTATCAGCATTTGGGGATTTTCAATGCCAGAAGTAAACATTCGCTTTCCCCACAATCCCCACCTAACCATCCTTTTCTTTGTCACTGACTGTTGCAGTTGTGTAAAAATGTCTGCCTCGTAGACTTCACAAAGCAAAACTACACGCTTTATCTGCACGGTAGACTCCCCAAACATACCACCACCTCCCTTTTCCCACCCCTCAGTTTCAATGTGATCAGAACTTCATGGGTGATGACTTATTGTTTGAATGTGATCAGGACTGGGGGACCACACCCTTATTCGTTCTTCATCCACAAACCCACAGCATCTGTGATCTCCTTGTAATGTGAGCTAAAGGAGTAACTCTGCTCTGCTTGTTCTGCTGGGTTAATAGCTAGCTGGCGGCAGTTCACCACAGTGCAAATCTTTGAACTGGGACCTTTTGTGGTGTGAGTCCATAGCAATTCGGCTATGTTAGTGTAAGATAATTGTGACAATTCCACAATTTACACCACAATAACTTGAACCCTTCCATTCTAGTGGAGTGCCTCATCTTGAGCCCATCACTTACTGCTTTGGGTGAAGCACACATTCTTTCAAACTGTCCTTTTCTGTGACATTTTACATCTAGGTAATAGCCATTAATACACATACACAGCACGGGACCAGACAGAAAATGCCTGTGAAAGCCCTCTTGGGATCTTTGTAGTGCCATGCTGTGTTAGACTAGCCATTCTAAAGATGACATTTGAAGAGAGGGCTGTTCCTTTTTATCATATTCTGTCACTTTTTGTCTAAACTTCAGAGCAGGTTTTTTGGACAGTGGACATACGTAAATTTATACCTATTATTACTTAACTGGTCTTGTCCATGCTGCATTCACCACCCAACACCCTGAGAAGTCTCATTATGTTGGGGTTCTTGATCTCTGGCCTTGGACGTCTGAAACTCGCTGCCTTTATTTTATTCATTTTTTGACATTCTCGCTTTCCCTGCAGATTTCGTTGGTATTGTTTTTGCAAGAGGCCGTTAATAACTGAATATTTTAAGATTCCTGCTGAACTCATTAGTGAAACGTAGACCTTTTGAAGTCTCAAAAATTCCTGAGAGTTTAAAGTGAAAAGCACAAAACCATGTCCTTGTGAGTGGCTGTGCCCTTTACGTTTCAGTGTCACAGCTACAATTGTTTCCTAGATGAGTGCATTTGACAAATAGTTAAAGGCTACTTGAGCAAAACAAAGTTAAAAGAATGACTTAAATTTCTGTTAATGAGTTTGGGATTAGAGTAGCCACATTCATCATGGCTGCCCTCAGTGATGCCCCAGCACTGGGACTGCAAGCAAGTCTCAAGCTAATTCTCATTCACTTCGTCTAGGGAGGGCTGAGAGAATGAAAGGTTGTGCCAGTTGAGCAGATGGGAAACTGACTCCCTGCTGCTGGATGACCATGCTTATGGTGGATAGAGAATAGTCCTCAATATGCCTTCACAAGAAGTGGGCTGGTGCCTGTTGAGTATTGAATAAAGAGCAGCATGAAGCCTGCTATGGCTGAGCCTGTGAGGGGCTTCAAGGAAGTGAACTGCTGCTTCGCTTGTGTGGTATTTAAGGAGGCGAGACGGACTTTATTAAGGAAAATTGCTGAGACTGTACCACGTTATTTAGGACTTTATGTATTACATGTAACATTTGCTGTTTGTTTCTTCAGACATATATTATTTCCTACATATGAATGTACAAGACATCGTTACTGTTATATACAATTAGATGGCAAGTGCATGCTCACCTTAAAAAAACCTCATTGCAATGTCCATGGATAGAGCAGTAGAGAGATGACTTTTATAGCCTGCTGACTATACCAAAGACAACAGCTGAATTACATACAGTGTAAGGCAGAAGTAGCTGCAGTCTTCAGCAAATTCATCAGTGAGAAAAACAATTTTGATTCTCATTTTCCAGTTGTCACTTTGGAGAACACTTTTTGCTGAGAACTGACACTTCTATACTGTATAATGTAAATTTCACGATCAAAGTAAAATCAGGGGCAGAACTCTCATTTTGTGCTTTATATACAGCATTATTATACTTATCCATCCCTCCATTTACCGAATCAGCCGATCTAAGTCGTCAGATCACAAGGGTTGGAGCCTATCACAGCAGCATCAGATGCAAAGCAGGATCCAGTCTTGGGTGGGTCACCTGTTCATTGCAGGGCAAACTTGTGCACACACACATCCTTATTGCAGCCAGTGTGACGCAGTGATTAAGCTTTGGACTTCAGGCCCTGAACCTGTGGGTTCAAATCCTGCTAATGGCACTATGTGACAATGAGCAAGTCACCTCATCTGCCTGTGTTCCAATTGGATAAACAAAATAAATGTAACAAATTGTATTTCATATATTGTCATGTTGGAGAATAATAATAAAGTAACAATGCTCGCTCACAGCAAGTTAACCTAAGCTGCATTTACAATGAGAAAAGCCAGAATGTGCACATTTCACATCAGCATGAGCTGGTATTTAGAGAAAAAAAAAAGTATTCTGGTGTGACATTGTCCCAGACCCAACCATGTTATGACTGGATTCTTCATTAATATTTTGTGCACTGTTAACCTTTTGTGCAGTACCGGCTTCATAAGGCAGCACACTATTGGCTGCTAGAAAAAGGGGAAAGCACAACGTTGCAGGAAGGTCATCATACTGACATGCCCAACAATTAGCTGTCATTTAAATTGTCATTGTCAACAAGATCAGTAACTGCCCTTGGCAAGTGTGACATAACCAACAACCTAGAAGTCTTGTAATGTGACACTGGCTTAATTAAGTCACTTATACTTCCATGTGTCCTTTTGCCAAAATATGGATAAAAGTGTCAGCCTAACAAATACATACGTGTGTAAAAATAAGAATTCAAAAGGTCATCCAATGTAAATGAGCATCTACTTAAGTTTATGAAGTATTGTTCGAAGTCAGAAAATGAGCATAGAATAACCAGCCTTTATTTGGTTTCTGGCAGGCACATAATGAAATGTAGCAAAACCAGAAGATGAAATCATGCACGAGTAGCAGGTTTTAATGAGACTAATTTATATAGCGCCTCCTAATTGCTTCACTTACACTAAATACTGAAGCTGAGATGCATCTATTATGATTGCAAAAAACCCCTAAGGGAATATTTTTTTTGTGAAAAATGTGAAAATAAGGACAACGTTATATTCATTGAAGTGCTTTCTTTCAGCTAGGTCATTTCAGAAAAGATTTAGTGCCAGGAACAACTTCTAATATCGTTTCTAAAAATAGAACATTTAACAAAAAAAAGATGAAGGACTCTGAAGGAGAATACCATAGTGTATTTTTACAAAGTAAATTTGTATGATTTTCTGTTTGCCAAAGAGATGCATTACAGGACTGGGCCAGCACGGCTAAAGTTTAAAAATTGTTTAGTTTTCATATCTTCTTGGCATTCTGGAAGATAATTAATTGATCCAATGTCAGAATCGACTGAATTAACTCATTACATTAAGAAGGCACCTATTGTGCTTGTGTGACAGTGGTCCAGTGGTGCGATTAGCACGTATTCCTGTAACTGTAGATCCAGTGCTCTGGTTTCAAATCTACTGCACATTTTTCTTCAAGTACTCTAGTTTTCTTCCTACATTACCACGACACATTCCAGTGTTGGTGCGATTGTGTGTATAAGTGGGCCTGGTGGTAGGCTGGAATCCTGTCCAAATCCACAGTTGGTTGCTGCTTTGTGTCCAGTGTTGCCAGGCCACGGTCCTCAGAATCTTTATTTTTATAATGTCATGTTATTTAAACGTTGGTTTATGAATCTGGGGTATCCGCATGGTTTCATGCAGTAGTTTTTGTGTCACATTTCATGGACCCTCTGTAAAGTACCTGAATAAAAGATAAAGTAATAAACTAAGAATATATTAGCATCAAGGACCTAATAGGGAGCAGAGCCACCCTTTATCTTCAGAGCAGCTTCAGTCCATTATTGGACCCCTCTGTGTTTAACAGCTGTAAACAGACATTGTAGGTTGAAGGCATCTTTTGACTTTCTCCAAACACAAAAGTGTCCAGATGCAGTAAACAGAGTGAAAATGACTATTTGGGCCAATATACAGTACTTTTTTTCCCATTGACTGGAGATCTAGGTTTTGTGCTCCTTGCACTAAGTTATACATTTTTGTGTGTTGTACAGACATATAGAGTTTTCCTTGAGCCTGGGTCACAGAAGTGCTGATTCAATTCTGGGCTTCATTTTGCTTTGGAAGCTCACTTGTCAAAGTGCTAATTTTCAATCCTTTTTTATAATTAACACAAACTGCTAATTGGCAAATGAACTAATAGGAACCCCCTTCATAACTGTAATTTAGTGACATCTAAGGTATACTCTAAACTCCATTTTTCATGTAGTGCTGCCATTATTTTGTCCACCTCTGTGTGTTTGTCATTATTTCTGCATAGAAAAAAAACACCTGTATGAACAGCATTAATGAACGGCAGAATGGTGTCCAACCTATAAAACCTATCTCTGCCTCCCATCCAAAGTGGCAAACAGTTTTTGTAAAGAATAAAGCAGATTGAGAAATAGGCGCATGCTTGCTTTCTAGCCAAACAGAGCCTTGGCACGTCTCCTAAATGAGTGGCAACATTTTGTTGAAGCCTTCGTGTTTTATCAGCGCAGTTAGGTTTGAACTGCTTGTTTTATTTTTAAAATACTAATTTTATTGTGTATATGTCAAAGTGGAAGATAATTAACCACAACAATGTGGGTAAAAAATGAACAGCTAAACAGAGTTTGGCAGCGAATTATCAAAATTTGAATACATTTGGGAGAAGTCCAAAAACTCAATAGATTGTACTGTATCTGTGAAAAGGGACACATCCATGCTGTAGTGCATGCTGTGAAGTTTAAGCTTGAAGAATGATAGAAATATAAATAATGGTATACATCTAATTTTAGAGTGTTAACTATATATAGTGTGTGCATACATGTGCATCACAAGAAAAATGGAGAGCCATCCAAGTAAATTTCATTAATAACTTCCCTCCTTTTTCCTAGGCAGCTTGTCACACATATGCAAATACCAGGGCAAGATGTGCATGTTAGTGTTATTGGCAGCCTTAAAGGAATGTGCCACCCAAAATTGTATATTTTTTTAAACGTTACTTACCCATTTGGTTGGAGTGACAGCAGAGAAAAATTTCAAAGCTGAGGTTTTTGTGGAGAACAGAGAATAACAAACTTCCTGATAGAATAACCATCTATGAAGACCAACGCAGGACCATAGTAAACAACAAAAGAAATGTCCATAAAAACACCTCATGTTACTTGTGTTGTGTAATCCTCATGTCAAGTCATCCAATGGGCAAGACATAGTGACTTTTATGTTATAATTTTAAGTAAAATCAGAGCCGTGCATGCAGAAGAAACACCTCTCCCTCATTGTCTTCAATTCAGAATCTCGTTCCCATGTGAACACGTTTCCTATGAAATAAAATTATATAACAAAAATGCATACATTTTGCCTGTTGTGAGCATGCTACTGGAATTCTTGACCTTCTGAATTATGCAACACGAATTGCGCTGCATTTTTCCATAGACATTTTTATATTGTTTGCTATGGCACAGCATTGGTCTTCATTCAAGGAGAAACACAAATTTAAATTTCTTCTAGACCATCACTACAAACTTACTGTATGTGGGGTAAGTAACATGTAAAAAATAGATTATTTTTGGTGGACTACTCCTTTAAATAATAATCATTTGATGAAATACTGAAATAATTAATGTTTATCTGTGTTATTATCCAATCATTTTATGTATTCACATAAAGAGTTATAAGATTCATTAGAACTGTACACATATTACACATCTTTTTCATTTGGAGCCCAGACAGGTTAAGTGATTAGCGAGTCATTAGTGAGTTAGATGAAGGAATTGACCTCTCAGCCTTGCAGTTTAAAGCCCCCATATTACAATTCCTGCCAAACTGTAATCTTTATAATACTCTCCATTTATTTATTAAATACATTTTGTTATGGGTAGTATTTCTGAATTTTCACAAAATATGATTTGAATTCTTAGGAAGTAACTAGATGTTGGTTTGTACTGTGAATATCGACATTGACATTTACAGTTTACTGTAGCTTCAGACATTAATGTCTTGGTTTATCCATTTTTTCTACAACCTTGCCATGGGCCTCTGCCTGCTGTATTTCACGCTTGGCTAAGTACAAAAGTGAGCAGGCCTGCCTCCAAATCTGTGTTTGACTGAACAGCATGTCTCAGGGACGTCCAAGCAATCACGGCTATGTGCTGAAGCACCTCCTGCTACAGATGTCGAAAGCACAAAGTGGTGTGGTAATATTTATACATAGAATACTTCAAAATCTGATTATTCATATTTGTGCATCTACAGTATATGTAGTCAGATCTTCATGCATACCCGAAGTAAAACTGCATGCAAAATTATTGTAGGATCATCAGGAAGTGGAGTTGAGTGCATTTTTTCCCTGTAGGTTGACACTCTGCTGTAGCTCAGTCTGATGTTGAAATATATTGATCAAAAGCCTTTAAGAGGAAATTGCAATGAATATCATGCAGTATAAGTAAAGTGTATATCATGTATGTGTGCATTTGTGCTTGTACTGTACAGTATATAAAGTGGATTCGGAAAGTAATTAGACTTCTTCACTTTCTGTCCGCTTTATTGTGTTGTAGATTTCATTTTAAATGGATACATTTGCAAATTTTGCCCATCAATCTACACTCAATAACCCAAAAGGTTAAAGTGAAAACATGTTTTCAGGGAGGTTTTCAAATTTATTAAAAATCCAAAACTGGAATCTGAAGTTTTCAGGCCTTTCAGGTGTTTATGGTAACTCCTGCTTGTAGCATTCCAGATGGCATTTAAAGGACTCTCTGGTCTGATGATGTGAAAATTCAACTCTCTGAGCAAAACTCCAAGCAATTTATCTGATGAAGGCCAGACACTGCTTATCACCTGCCCAATATCATTTCTGGGTAAAACATGGTGGGAGTAACATCATGCTATAGGGGTGCTTCTCAGTGGCAGGTGCAGGAAGACTCCTCAAAATTGAGGGAAGAGTGAATGAAACTGAAATATAGAGAGATTCTCTAAGAAACCCTGCTCCTAAATACACAGCACTTCAGACTAGGGCAACAGTTCAACTTTCACGAGGACAATGTCCTGAAGCATATAGCCAAGGCAATGCTGAAGTGGCTTCAAAACAAGACTCTGAGTGTTCCTGAGTGTCCCAGCCGAAGAACATACTTAAACCAGCCAGCGTGGAGAGATCTGAAAATGGCAGTTTAAAGACACTTCCCATCCAATTTAATAGACATTGAGGAAGATCTGTCAGGATGAATGGGGTAAACTGCCCACATCTAGGTGTGCTAAGCTAGTAGAGACTTCCCCAAGAAGACAGGAATCTGTAATTGCTGCCAAAATAAGGGGCTTCTACAAAGTACTAAATTAGGTGTCTGAAAACATGTAGGAATGAGAGATGTCAGTTTTTGATTATAAATTTGCATACATTGATGATAACATGTTTCACGTGAGTGGATTGATGGCCAAAAATGTGAAATTAATTCATTTAAAATTAAATCTATAACACAATACAGTGTGCTGAAAGTGAAGGGGTCTGAATACTTTCTGAAGCCACCGTTTTTGTGTGTGGATATGTATGTATATGTATGTATATATATATATATATATATATATATATATATATATATATATATATATATATATATATCTACTGTATTATAATAAAAAAAATTGAGTCGACACGTAGTGCGACAAGCAGAACACACAGCTCGGCAGCAGGAGCAGCAGCAGAAGCTGATCTGCCCGCATCTCCTTAGTATGTGTGTGTGTATGTACAGTATGTATGTATTTATATATGTGTATACAGAGGTGGGTAAAAGTAGGTTTACAGTTATGAGTTCACGGGACTGGCAGTTTGACCACTTACGAGATTGTATCTGAGTACACTGTGCCATTGTGATATTCTTTTGAGTTAATAAAGTTAAAGCTATTGAATGAATAAAACTCTTGTAATTATCATAACCTGCATGCCTTTTTCCATACAAACAACTGTAAACCTACTTTTGCCCACCTGCCTCCCTGTATATGTTTGGGGGGGTGTATGTGCATTGTATATTTATGCATATGCATCTCTCATCAGTATGGTGATATGTATTTCATGTAATTTCTAACAGAATGGTGAAGGGTTCAGCAGAGTGCTATCCACATGTGGATAGGAGTTGTTGCTATCAGCATTCTCAAGTAGATCACTTCAATAATTCTGTATGATCTTGAAAGTATAAACTACCTGAAATTCCCCTCACACCATTTGAAGATTTTCTTGCTGAATTATTTTTCTGTCCATATAGAAAATATTCCTACTCTGTGCTTATGATGTTGCAGTCTTATTTTGAGATTGGATCGAGTGAATTTGCAGGTCTTTTGCTTAAAGGAGTGCTGGACATGGTGTGAGATCTGCTTGTCTTGTAATCAGTGTTCTATTGTTATTCACAGCTATTGGGTTTTATGTAAACAAAATTTGATTTGCTTGAAAATCTAAATACAGGACACCTATCTAAACCTTTTCAAATATTTAAGAAAGCAAATGCCAGGGGAAGATTTAAGGAGAGAAAATCTTCTTAAAAACTAGGCATATGGTAAGCCCTGTTTTTTTTTTGTGGCATGGAGGTCTTCAGGTTCCCCCTACCCATGTTACTGTATGTTTATTATCTGTGAGAAATGGCATACCCCCAGACAGTAAGCTGCATCCGGAACCTTCTTAGTCCAGTTATAAACTGTTTTGTTTTTTACTGATTTATTTAGACAGATCATAATGCAGTGCTTTTCTATCCTGAAAATAGTGTGAAGTAATAAAATATTGTTTTCAGGCAGACTCTATGCCTGTAATTAAAACCCCAGCGTCTAATCTGAAATCTTTCAGATTGCATACATGGCATCCAGTTAATGTGTGTTTCAGTGTATCTTCCAAGCTTACTATGATGCTCCTAAGTCCTAATCCATCCCATTGCAATTGCCCCAGTAGTTTTGCTGAAGTGCAGATATTAATAAACATCTTATGATCAAATGCCTCTAAAATGAAAGGCTTTGGGGCACTCAACACTCCATGAAGAAAACAAATCTGAAAGTTCTGTATTATATTTATTTCTCAATGATGCCATTAATGGGTATATAGTATACTTTTAGAATCCATTTATATTAACCACTTTTAAATTGCTCATTTTTATTATGCATTTAATCTGATCCTTTTTTGTGTTTGTATGCATTATGTCATTTATAAGAGGGCAATTTGTATTTTATCTGTAAGGTTGTTACAGCAGTCTGAGCCTAATTTAATTTTATAAAAATAAGTAGAACTGAACTGAGTTTATATTTTTAATAAACTCAATTTACCAACAATTGCTGGGTACTATTTCCTGTATTTACTCTTTTCATTCAGATTTCAAATTGCCTTTTACTAACAGTAAAATAAAAGAAATAGAATATTCTGGGAATTTTAGAATTTTTATAATTAGAAGACTAAAAGGAAACTATCTAGTTATATAATTTAAACAATGGGCCCAGGGGACTTTAAAGATGATACTTAAATATGAGTCCTCTAACAGCAGTCCTCAGTTGAAGCAATTAATTCTGATAGTCATCAGGCAATCAAAAACGGCATGTATGTTACAAGTGATCTTCTAAATCTGTGGGTAAGTAGGAAGGCTTGTTACAGTAAGATTTTGGGAGGTCTGCCAGACCATCACCATGCTTTTCCTGGAAGTGGACATTGATTAGAGAATTTGAAAAATGTGCATAAACGAGTTGACTGGATACACAGATGGCTGGAGCAGATAGTAACAGCATACGAATGAACTAAACACACATCGCTGGGGGGCTTTGGAAATGGAAGAGGTTGATTCCGATATGAACAGGGAGCTCAGGAAAGTGGGACACAAATATTTATTGAGAGGTGATTATATTGCTGAAAGGCAGAAAGAGAGGTGGGAAGTAATAAGGATACCCATGACAGAGCAGAGAAGGAGTTCTGTCAAAGTCTTTCTAGATACACATCAGTCATGCTTTTTTAATACTCTTTCTGTAAGGTCAAATTAAACCACATTTCATACATTTATTTTTTTCCTGCATCATGTCTTGTTTTCTCCTTTCTGTATTTGGAGACTC
This sequence comes from Polypterus senegalus, assembly GCF_016835505.1. NCBI lineage: Eukaryota > Metazoa > Chordata > Cladistia > Polypteriformes > Polypteridae > Polypterus > Polypterus senegalus. Next base: position 26,524,968 of record NC_053159.1, read on the forward strand.
CTCACTTGGATATTCACTGCAGCTTATCTACAGGACTTGCATCTTTGTTTGACAGTGTTGTAGAAAAGATGGTTCCTTTTCTTTTTGAGATTTGTCAGTCTGAAAAATGCTGCAATATAAATGAGTCGACACTTGGCTTCTAGCTATGAATTCAGATCATTGCATATACATTCTGTCACCAGGAAAATTCCAGAGTGGATATTCCCGATAAGGCTTTAAGTGAAAAGAGTTTAAAACAGCAGAGGCACCTCTGTATTGCTTGTGGGCAGTGATGCGGCATTACATGTATTGATTAATAAATTAGAGAAGCATTGGATTATACGGAGAGTAGATTGATGTGCAGTGCTTTGCAGGATGTGCTAAGACCTTCTTAGCCTCACAGTAATTTTGTATGTTTCTCATTAATGGCATATTCGTTGTGTAGATTGACGGTTTACCCTTTGGCTACAGCTGACTGTCTTTAATAAGTATGTGTCAAATAAATTAATAAATTCACAGTGATGACTTCACACCCTTCTCCCACAGTCTCTTTAAGCTAAATAGTGTTTTTCATGTGATGTACTAAAAAAAAAAAAAAAAGAATCATGACAATTGTTTCTTTCTAAAAGTTGGGAAGCAGTCACTTCCAAAAGGATTCTGCCTTCTTTGAACCTTGTGGTCATTTATCATTTGTAATGCTTCTTACTATTGACCTTAGTTTACAAATTGATTCTAGATTTTTTTTTCTTCTTTTACAGACCCTTCTGTTCACCAAAGGCAAAAGACAGATTCAGAAATTTGCTTCAAATCAGAAATCAACAGCTTGATGGATTTCAGCACTCCTGACTCATCTCTAGACAAAGGTAGGAACTGCAGCTTGGGAGATTTTTTGAGAGAGGTGCCTATGTGTACATGAGCCATTGTCAAAAAGGCAAACCTGACCACCACCTGCCTGGCATGGCATGGGCAAAAGTAAATCTGCATCACAATAAAGTGTGCAGTAAGGGAAGGGGTCTGATTACTTTTTGAATCCACTGTATGTTAATGTGCCTCATGAAATTACCTTCTAAGGAGAAGCATTTTTTATAAATTACAAAAAAAATGTAGCCTACTCTTGTGCTTTATAATGGCGGTAAAGGACAATGGTGTGCAGCATGAAACCAAAAGCAGTTAAACTTTCCTAAAATTGTCCACTTTGAGGCAACAAAGGTTTTGATTTGAGACAAACTTGTCTTCTGTGTTTCATAAGGATGTTTGTAACAACAAAAGTAAACTGGAAATTTTATCACAGTTTCTTGGTTCTTAAGGTCAGCATACATTTCTTGTTTACAGCGGGAGTTATGGGTGGAGTTCAGGCTTCTTATTGAGCTAGTTGGTCTCTACAATTCTGTTTATTCAACAGTTATGTTCTGCCATTTCTTGTAATGGTGGACAGATGCACACATATCATGGTATTTTTTTCTTAAAGAGTGCCTTCTCTGTTGTTATTTTACATGACCTATTGCTGAATAGCAGAGTGGTGCTGAAGTGCGCATTCACTTTGTACACTTAACAATAAATCTGAACTGAATTATTTACACTGCTTAGCATTTTTTATGAAAGTCTTAGATTTTTGAAGGAACCAAGTAACCTGCACATTGATACCGTCTTTTGGTATGTTCACTACACTAAAAAACAATCAGCATTGTTTCCTGTGTTGTGATGTGTACATGCATGATGAAAAAAAATTAGAATATTAAAAAGGCAGAGTGTGCAAAAGACTCAAAATGAGACACCACAAACCATTTATTGAATTTTATAGTACATGTTGAGTTGTTGCTCAGGATATGGTAATAAAATAACTAAAGACGTATTTGAATGACTAAACTCGCGAACACCCACTGATACCAATGGATGAATAAACTCATGAGGAGAACATGCAGACTTCATGCAAACCTGGTGATGTGAGACAGGAATGACACCTCTCCCCTACCACTCCTCCTATTCTAAAGTTTCTGTTCTTAACTTACTAAATCTAAAGCTAAATGTCTATTTATCAGTTCATGTGACTTGATTGCACGTCATGCGCATGCTCAGCCTTTGTCTTGCTAGACTGCTAGCACATGCATTATGATAGCAGTAGACAACATGTTTTCAAAATAAAGTAGACTTTTTTTTTGAGTGGCTGCAATAATCTTCTGTATAATTAAAGACTGTGAGTGAAAGTGTGAATTTTTTTACTGATTATTGTTTAGTCAGGACTGAGGCAGCAGTTCACATCTAGATATCACCATTCAATAATGTCAGTAACAGCACTTGGAGATGACTCTTCAAGCCTCAAATGCACCTCTGGTCCTAAAGAGTGCTACGGAGGAAGACTAGCAGCAAAGTAAAGCACACAGCCAATCTCATTTTAAAGCTGAATCTCACAAAAATGTTTTGCTTTTTGTTTGGTTTTTTCCTTAATTAAATGATATGGGTAAGTTGTTTTGAAATATGTCTGCATTCTCAAGACACAAATCAAAACTCAATTAACAATCTTGGCATGAAAAAGAAACATTTTTGGTAAGTTTTAATGCTTCTCTTTTTAGAAGTTATTTTAAAAAATGCTTCACTTTAGAACGCAATTTCATGTGGCAAATTAATATATACCATGATTGTGAAGAAATATCTTAAATTTGAAAAATGGCAAAGTTATCCTTTAAGATGAAACTTCTACTTTTGAACAACAAGCATGCAGTTGAGAATCTGCTTTTGGGTTGTTATTAGCCATTAATATTGTTACTCCATCCGATTTAATGAGTTGTTTGGTAGAGTTGAAAGAAGTTTCATTAACTTGATGCTATACTCTGATTATAAAGTTTTCCTTTAATTGTTTTTGAGCTATATATATATATATATATATATATATTCATAGTATCCGTGTTCTGAGTCCTGATCTGATTGTATGGGTGGTTACCTAATTACTCCGATCTACAGGCTGCCAAATAGACAAAATACATACCATGGGGCAGCGTAAAGGGACTTCGTCTCTGATGCTGACGTCCGAGGTTCGATCCCTGCAGCGGGAGCAATGGAGTGTGTATGCCTATATACACATATATATATATATATATATATATATATATATATATATATATATATATATATATATATATATATATACACAACCCCAGTACCAATGAAGTTGGGACGTTGTGTAAAACGTTATTAAAAACAGAATACAATGATTTGAATCTAATGTTCAAACTGTTAAACTTTATTGTTGTTTTGCAAATCTTCACTCATTTTGAATTTGATGCCTGCAACACGTTCCAAAAAAGCTGGGACAGGGGCAGCAAAAGACTGGGAAAGTTGGGGAATGTTCAAAAAACACCTGTTTTGAACATTCCACAGGTGAACAGATTCATTGGAAACAGGTGTTTGTCATGATTGGGTATAAAAAGAGCATCCCCAAAAGGCTCAGTCGTTCACAAGCAAGGATGGGGCAAGGTTCACCACTTTGTGAAGAACTGAGTGGGCAAATAGTCCAACAGTTTAAGAACAACGTGTTTCAGCATCTACTGTCCATAATATCATCAAAAGATTCAGAGAATCTGGAGAAATCTCTGCATTTAAGCGGCAAGGCCGAATACCAACACTGGATGCCCGTGACCTTCGATCCATCAGGCGGCACTGCATTAAAAACCAACATCATTCTGTAAAGGATATTACCACGTGGGCTCAGGAATACTTCAGAAAACCATTGTCAGTTAACACAGTTCGTTGCTACATCCACAAGTGCAAGTTAAAACTCTACCAGGCAAAGCGAAAGCCATATATCAACACCACCCAGAAACGCCGCTGGCTTCTCTGGGACTTAGTTCATCTGAGATGGACTGACACAAAGTGGAAAAGTGTGCTGTGGTCTGACGAGTCAAATTGTTTTTGGAAATCATGGACGTCGTGTCCTCCTGGCCAAAGAGGAAAAGGACCATCCGGATTGTTATCAGCGCAAAGTTCAAAAGCCAGCGTGTTTGTGCCCATGGCATGGGTAACTTGCACGTCTGTGAAGGCACCATTAATGCTGAAAGGTACATACAGGTTTTGGAGCAACATATGCTGCCATCCAAGCGACGTCTTTTTCAGGGACGTCCCTGCTTATTTCAGCAGGACAATGTGAAGCCACATTCTGCATGTGTTACAACAGCGTGGCTTCATAGTAAAAGAGTGCGGGTACTAGACTGGCCTGCCTGTAGTCTAGACCTGTCTCCCATTGAAAATGTGTGGCGCATTATGAAACACAAAATACGACAACGGAGACCCTGGACTGTTGAGCAACTGAAGTTGTACATCAAGCAAGAATGGGAAAGAATTCCACCTACACAGCTTCAACAATTCGTGTCCTCAGTTCCCAAACGCTTATTGAGTGTTGTTAAAAGGAAAGGTGATATAACAGAGTGGTAAACATGCCACTGTCCCAGCATTTTTGGAACGTGTTGCGGACATCAAATTCAAAATGAGTGAAGATTTGCAAAACAACAATAAAGTTTATCAGTTTGAACATTCAATATCTTGTCTTTGTAGTGTATTCAATTAACTATAGGTTGAAAAGGATTTGCAAATTATTGTAATGTATTCTGTCTTTATTTATGTTTTACACAGCGTCCCAACTTCATTGGAATTGGGGTTGTAATATATACATATTTTAAAAAAAAATATATATATATATATATATACAGTGGTGTGAAAACTATTTGCCCCTTCCTGATTTCTTATTCTTTTGCATGTTTGACACACAAAATGTTTCTGATCATCAAACACATTTAACCATTAGTCAAATATAACACAAGTAAACACAAAATGCAGTTTTTAAATGATGGTTTTTATTATTTAGGGGGGAAAAAAATCCAACCCTACATGGCCCTGTGTGAAAAAGTAATTGCCCCCTTGTTAAAAAATAACCTAATTGTGGTGTATCACACCTGAGTTCAATTTCCGTAGCCACCCCAGGCCTGATTACTGCCACACCTGTTTCAATCAAGAAATCACTTAAATAGGAGCTGCCTGACACAGAGAAGTAGACCAAAAGCACCTCAAAAGCTAGACATCATGCCAAGATCCAAAGAAATTCAGGAACAAATGAGAACAGAAGTAATTGAGATCTATCAGTCTGGTAAAGGTTATAAAGCCATTTCTAAAGCTTTGGGACTCCAGCAAACCACAGTGAGAGCCATTATCCACAAATGGCAAAAACATGGAACAGGGGTGAACCTTCCCAGGAGTAGCTGGCTGACTAAAATTACCCCAAGAGCGCAGAGACGACTCGTCCGAGAGGTCACAAAAGACCCCAGGACAACGTCTAAAGAACTGCAGGCCTCACTTGCCTCAATTAAGGTCAGTGTTCACGACTCCACCATAAGAAAGAGACTGGGCAAAACGGCCTGCATGGCAGATTTCCAAGATGCAAACCACTGTTAAGCAAAAGAACATTAGGGCTCGTCTCAATTTTGCTAAGAAACATCTCAGTGATTGCCAAGACTTTTGGGAAAATACCTTGTGGACTGATGAGACAAAAGTTGAACTTTTTGGAAGGCAAATGTCCCGTTACATCTGGCTTAAAAGGAACACAGCATTTCAGAAAAAGAACATCATACCAACAGTAAAATATGGTGGTGGTAGTGTGATGGTCTGGGGTAGTTTTGCTGCTTCAGGACCTGGAAGGCTTGCTGTGATAGATGGAACCATGAATTCTACTGTCTACCAAAAAATCCTGAAGGAGAATGTCCAGCCATCTGTTCGTCAACTCAAGCTGAAGCGATCTTGGGTGCTGCAACAGGACAATGACCCAAAACACACCAGCAAATCCACCTCTGAATGGCTGAAGAAAAACAAAATGAAGACTTTGGAGTGGCCTAGTCAAAGTCCTGACCTGAATCCAATTGAGATGCTATGGCATGACCTTAAAAAGGCGGTTCATGCTAGAAAACCCTCAAATAAAGCTGAATTACAACAATTCTGCAAAGATGAGTGGGCCAAAATTCCTCCAGAGCGCTGTAAAAGACTCATTGCAAGTTATCGCAAACGCTTGATTGCAGTTATTGCTGCTAAGGGTGGCCCAACCAGTTATTAGGTTCAGGGGGCAATTACTTTTTCACACAGGGCCATGTAGGTTTGGATTTTTTCTCCCTAAATAATAAAAACCATCATTTAAAAACTGCATTTTGTGTTTACTTGTGTTATATTTGACTAATGGTTAAATGTGTTTGATGATCAGAAACATTTTGTGTGACAAACATGCAAAAGAATAAGAAATCAGGAAGGGGGCAAATAGTTTTTCACATCACTGTATATATACAGTGATCCCTCGCTATATCATGCTTCGACTTTCGCGGCTTCACTCTATCGCGATTTTTTTCTCATACACGCTTACGTCACTATGCATGCGCTTTCTGAGAACTTTTATCTAAGCCATACGATGGCTCCTAAACGTGCTGCTTTTTCTAAGCCTTCTGACAATAAAACTAAGCGCTGGAGGAAGATGCTTACTCTCCAGGAGAAGGTGAAACTCTTGGATATGATTAAAGATGGCAATACCCTACAAAAGCCTCCTCACGCATCTGAAAAGACAGCGCCAGTAACTGCCTATCAAGATGTTCTTCAGCTGCGCACCCAGACACCCACTGCCTACTCACCTACGCACCTGTTGAAGGTACTGCACCACCTCTGAAGATTCTCCTACTGAGGTCATGCCTTCATAGGTTAGTGGTTGTGTGCAATTAAATGTACAGTACAATAATCTACTAGATAAAAGCGTTTGGGATTGTCCTTCCGTCCCGTGAGTGCAAAGCGTAGCGGTATTCCGCTTATTACAGACTTACTACTTGCGGCTTGAGGTACGAATCGACGCAATGTGAGCAGAGTTCTGGTGCTATCACCGTTCCCTTGCTTTTGCGCACGTTGCGCTGGAAAAATAGACAAAATTATGTCTCTGGAAATAATTAATGTTGATGGAGTACAAATGCCTCATCGCGTAGTAAATATCAGGGGAGATGGTGCTTGCTTATTCTCATCTATAGCTTATTTAGTGCATGAAACTCCGTCTTTAGCGGTACAGATTCGGGCTGACATTGTACGACTTTGGACATGCACTTTTGAGGGGATAAAAAAAAACGTAGGTTTTCGGGAGATGTTATGAATGGGCACTTTGATGTTCTCATTTCCTACACTTACATGCCTGATGTACACATGGAGCGCACAAAAATTGAGTTTAAAAGTCGGTCACCTTAAAAGGCGAGTGTGCCTAGTAATATGATATTTGTAACGTCTAATATGTCTTATTTTCTCTTATTTTGTCTAATATATTGGGTAATACGAGTGTAATGGTGACTAAAGGGTGTTATTTCATGTCTAGAGGGCTCTAATAATGTTAAAAAACGTATTTAGAAGGTCATAAATAGGTTTTCTATACTCTAACTGTGAAAATATTTGATTTATAAATAAAGAATCCTACTTCGCGAAAATTCATTTATCACGGTAGAGTCTGGAACGGATTAACAGTGATGAACGAGGGTTCACTGTATATATGTATTGTGGTGGATGGCCGGCTTCATATTCCGGCCCTCACTCCCAGGCCGCCACGAGGAGCTCTCCCGACAGCATGGACGGGCCCCGAATTCCAGCAGGGCCTCATGGACTATGTAGTTTTTATTCACAGCCCTGCTGGATACCCTGGGGAACACTGGGAGTCGCTGTTGGGAGGCCCGTGGACTCATATATGCCCTAAAACTCGGAAGTGCGTCATAATCCCGTGACAGGAAGAAACAACGTGCTTCCGGGGTAGAGATAAGGACTATTTACCCTGACCTAGAAGAAATAAGGACTTGTGAACTGTTAGGCAGGAACACCTTTGGGTCAGGGAGTATAAAGGACTGTGGGAGCTCCCAGACGGCGAGCTGAGCCTGGAGGAAGGGTGGCTAAGTGTCTGGGAGAGGAGGATTGAGTGTATTATTGCAGTATTGTTATTTATGAGTAGTGTGGAGTGGAGGGTGCTTAGTGCACTGCATTGTAAGAAAATAAAAGAGTCTTGGACTTTTACTTGGTGTTTGGAGTGGTACCTGAGGGTTCAAGAGGTGGATCAGAACCTCTACTGCGACAATATATATACTGTATATACACACACACACAGGTCAAATTCCATTACAATGAATGTCGTTACTTTGTTGTAATGAAAATTTCATTGTATTTTTATGTTCCAGACAGTTTCCCTATAAAACGGAGTCTATAAAAATCTCTTTACTAGGAAATAAATTAAGCAGATACTTTCATTACAACAAAGTGCCCAAAATTAATTATCCACAGAGCAATTAGTCCTATGGTTGCAGCTCAGTTGTGCACAACGATCCCCTGACATTTCTGTTTCTTTAAACTTTCCTCATACTGTTTTTTTCCTGTTTTTGTTTTCTGTGGCTTTCAGTGATACCTTTTGCTTATTGCTCGTTAACATTTGAAAAACATCCATTGGAATTTAACTCATTGTCACCCTCCTATAGAAATGGCAGACCCAAAAAAACGATAACAGTTCACATTAGAAAAAACACTTGAAATTTTTGCAGCTCTCGATTCTGACAAAAAGAAAAAATGTTGCCCGTGAATTCGGAATTTCGCTATTGGCACTGTTGACTTTCTTGAAGGACGAACAAAAATAAAAGAAAAATATTGGGTTGCAAACCTTGGGCCTCAGCACAAATGTGTGAGAGCTGCTGCATTTGAAGACATCGAAAAAGCAGTTTTTATGTGGTTCAGTGATGCTTGTTCAGAAAACATTCCTATTAGTGGGCCACTTATTCAAGAAAAAGCAAAGTCACTGACTATCTCCTTATGCCATGAAGATTTTACTGCCAGCTGGGGTTGGCTAATTCGCTTTTGGGTTCGTTTTGAAATTGCAGCCAAGGCAATCTGTGGAGAAAAATCTGCAATTCCAATCAAATGGCATGCAGGTGAAATCAGGAAAATTATTTCAACTTATGAGCCTGAAGACATCTACAATGCTGATGGGACTGGAATCTTCGACCAGCTGCTACCGCATCGCACTTTAGCACTCAAAGGTGATCCATGCCAAGGAGGAAAATAATCTAAATAAACGTTGACAGCTAAGTATTGCTGCAATTCAACTGGCAGCCGCAAAGTTATTCCTCTTATCATTGGCAAGTCAACCAATCCTCTGTGTTTTAAGCATGTTACATTCCTTCCCTGTGAGTATAAAGCAAACCAGCAAGCTTGGATGACTCAAGACATTTTGGGAAACTGGCTGCGACATCTTGACAAGGATGTTGTGATGCGTAAGTCACTGTCTTGCAATCCAAAGTACAAGGCTGAGTCTCAGTACTTTAGCAAAACCAGCTTTATTCAGTTTAAACAGCAATAGCACGGTTATTTATTGTAGCGGGATCTACCACTAACTTATACAGTGAAACAGCAGTTAGGCAGGGTCATGGCCAGGTTTGTGGCCAAGTAATACTGTTCCCTGCATTTATAATGTTCCTTGCATCCCCCATCGACGACAGGCACTTATAGCGTGTCCGCAATCGGCTTGGATTTGTTCCCACGGTGTTCAGCTACAGCACTGTGAACCTGCTGTTGCCCCGGCAACGGACAAGCAATATTCCACAAATGTGTCAATCTCACATCGGGATGCACTTTGGTGTGTCACCCCAGGGGGGCATGATGGGTCCCAAAAGAGTTCAGAAACCTCACAATTTGAAGAAGAAGACAAGGTAGATTCTGTTTCTGAGTGATAACTTTGCTGCCCATAGCATGCTTCCAAATTTACATAATGTGCGTGTTGAGTTCCTCCCACCCAATTGCACAGCAGTGCTTCAGCCATTGGATTTGGGCATTATTCGCCCCCTAAAAGTGTATTATCACGAGGAAATGCTGAGAAAAATTCTCGTCAGCACAGACAGGAGGAGATGAAAATTAACATGACAAAAGCTATTGAAATGATTGCAAGTTAAAGAAACCACAATAGTAACAAATACAGAATGACATTACTACGAAAACTTCAGGTATATTAATGGCATTAACAGGAAACACTTAGAATTATGAAAAAGCTGATTGTAGAAGTGATGTGCAAAATATGGCAGTGCTACATAGAATGTCTCGAGTGATGCTGAAATTAGATGAAGGTTAAATAAATGACTGTTCTTTTATAGTCGAATGTCAACTTTTGATTTTGACTAAAGATGTTTTCAGATGCATTCAAATTATATTCAAATAATGACATCTGATCTGACAGCACAAGCAGAAACGAATATGTATGATGTGTGAAAGAAACAGCAGGACACACAATGAAGGTTTGGGGCAGCAACCCGTATAGTTTCCCTAGCTGCAAAAGGCTTTAAAATAGAATACAATGTGTGCTGGTTAGAGTCCAAAACAGAACTGTAAGGAGGATGAGGGAGTTTTTTTTTAGCTGGTTCACAGGAAGTGACGTCCTTGAGGCCGGGACAGGAAGTGACGTCCTTGGGTCCGGGACAGGAAGGATTTTTCGTGTTTGGTCTGCAGAGAGAAAAGCGAGAGGTTCAGTGCACCCCTCCGCCCCCTGGCCTGGCATGGAATTGCCATTTCCTGGTCCCTTTGGTTGACTCTCAAGCGCACGTATGTGACAGATGCAAACATTAAACACATGTCATCAAGGTTCCCATATATAAGAATAAAATAAAATTGACAAAAATATTATTTAAAAAGGCAACATTATTTTTTAATTTCTGCATGAGATTTTGCCTCGCATTAAGACAGGTGAATGATGCTCAAATACTTTTCCATGAAGAATTTTTTCAGACGTTTGAATTAATTTAATGTAAATAACTTAACATGCACAAATAATGTGAATAGTTTAATGCAATTAAAGTTACTGTACTTTAAACATTCACTCACTGTTTATTGGCAACAATGAAAATTGCAGTTGCCTAGCAAAATGATCTTAAACGAGCAAGAAAGCACAAACTGAAATTATTTGTTTGCTTTTTCCATGGCAATTAAATGTAAACAGCTGGAACTGTTGGCTAGCTTGCAAATAAGCTAACCCTTGACACCATGTCAAGGACTCATTCATTTGGAAATGTAAGAATTTAATTTGTGTAAAGAAATTAGCGTAACATTGCAAAGAAAAGAATAAAGATCTAAATGCATGGATATCTGGTTTAGAATTGTTTTCTGTAGTGTTATACAATAATCAGTACAACAACACTTATTTATATAGCACATTCTTATACAAAAAATGTAGCTCAAAGTGCTTTACATAATGAAGAATAGAAAAATAAAACACACAGTAAGAAAATAAAATAAGTCAACATTAATTAACATAGAATAAGGTAAGGTCCGATGGCCAGGGAGGACAGAAAAATCAAAAAAAAAAACAGATGGATGGAGAAAAAAATAAAATCTGTAGGGATTCCAGACCATGAGACCGCCCAGTCCCCTCTGGGCATTCTACCTCACATAAATAAAACAGTCCTCTTTGTATTTTGGGTTCTCACGGAAGGACTTGATGATGATGGTCATGTTGACTTCTAGCTTTTAGTCCATCAATGTTGGAGCATCATGATGGTTTGAGTAGGCCGCCACCACAAAGAAACCGGAAAAAGAAACAAAAGAGAGAGTAGGGGTTAGTACGGAATTTAGAGCGACCATGAATAGTTATTATAATGAATTGAACATACAGAGTATCGGGATTAAATTAAAGTGAGGTTATGAGAAGGCCATGTTAAAGTAATGTGTTTTCAGCAGTGTTTTAAAGTGCTCCACGGTATTGGCCTGGCGAATTCCTATTGGCAGGTTATTCCAGATTTTAGGTGCATAACAGCAGAAGGCCGCCTGCCTCACCACTTCTTTTAAGTTTTGTATTTGGAATTCTAAGGAGACACTCATTTGAAGATCTAAGGTTACGATTTGGAACATAGGGTATCAGACATTCCAATATATAAAATGGAGCGAGATTATTTAAAGCTTTATAAACCATAAGAAGTTTAAAGTCAATTCTGAATGACACAGGTAACCAGTGGAGTGACATCAAAACTGGAGAAATGTGTTTGGATTTTCTTTTTCTAGTTAGGATTCTAGCAGCTGCGTTCTGCACTAGTTGCAAATGACTTATGTCTTTTTGGGTAGTCCTGAGAGGAGTGCGTTACAGTAATCTAGTCGACTGAAAACAAAAGCGTGAACTAATTTCTCAGCATCTTTCAATGATATAAGAGGCCTAACTTTTGCTATGTTTCTTAAGTGAAAAAATGCTGTCCTAGTGGTCTGATGAATATGCGATTTCAAATTCAGGTTACATTCAACAGTTACTCTTAAGTTTTTTACTTCCATCTTGACTTTTAATCCTAATGCATCAAGTTTATTTATGATAATCTCATTGAATCCATTATTGCCAATCACTAAAATTTCAGTTTTCTCTTTATTTAGCTTGAGAAAATTACTATTCATCCATTCAGAAATACAAGTAAGACATTGTGTTAGTGAATCGAGAGAGTCAGTGTCATCAGGTGCTATTGATAAGTACAGCTGTGTGTCATCAGCATAGCTGTGGTAGCTCACGTTGTAACTTGAGATAATCTGATTGAGAACAGCAGCGGATCCAGGATAACAACAACAACAACAACATTTATTTATATAGCACATTTTCATACAAACAGTAGCTCAAAGTGCTTTACATATTAAAGAATAGAAAAATGAAAGACACAATTATAAAATAAAATAAATCAACATTAAATAACATCGAATAAGAGTAAGGTTCAATGGCCAGGGGGGACAGAAAAAACAAAAAAACTCCAGACAGCTGGAGAAAAAATAAAATCTGTAGGGATTCCAGACCATTAGACCGCCCAGTCCCCTCTGGGATAGGATAGAGCCTTGTGGAACACCGTATAGAATATCATGCGTCTTTGAGTTATAAATACCACAACTAACAAAGAATTTTCTACCTGCCAGGTAGGATTCAAACCAATTTAGGACCCTGCCAGAGAGGCCCACCCATTGACTAAGGCAATTTCTAAGAATATTGTGATCAATGGTGTCAAATGTGGCACTCAGATCTAGGAGGATGACAACAGATAAATGGCCTCTGTCTGCATTTACCCGCAAGTCATTTACTACTTTAACGAGTGCAGTTTCTGTGCTGTGATTTGTTCTAAAACCCGACTGAAATTTATCAAGAATAGCAGGTTTATTGAGGTGGTCATTTAACTGCATAATGACTGCCTTCTCTAGAATTTTACTTAAGAAGGGCAGGTTAGAGATGGGTCTAAAATTTTCATAAGCAGTGGGGTCAGGATTATTTTTCTTGAGTAGGAGTTTAACTACAGCAGTCTTAAGACAGTCTGGGAATAACCCCGTATCTAATGACATGTTTACAATGTCAAGAATATTATCAATTAGCACTCCTGATACTTCCTTGAAAAAACTTGTTGGTATTGGGTCAAGGACACAGGTGGAGGGTTTCAGTTGAGAGATTATTCTATGTAAATCAGGCAAATCTATCCTGGTGAAAGAATTTAATTTGTTTATAATGCAGTACTAGGGCTTAGGAGGTTCCGCAGTGTTGGAAATGTACTATGTTATTTCTAATATCATCAGTTTTTTGATTGAAAAACAAAGCAATAGCCTCACAGATTTCGCTGGAAGTATTTTGGAGGCATTCCTTTGTGTTACCTGGGTTTAGCAGACAATCAATTGTAGAAAATAAGACTCTGGGATTACTAGCATTGTTATTTATAATCTTAGAGAAATAGCAGCGCCTCTCAAGACGGACTGTATTATTGTATTCTGTTATTTTAGCCTTCAATATCTCATAGTGGATAATCAGTTTAATTTTCCTCCATTTACGCTCAGCTCTACAACATGTTCTTTATAAATCAGACACTCTTTGGGTCTTCCATGGTATAACAATGCTAGAAAATTTTTTAACTGTCTTTTCAGGTGCAACTATGTCAACAGCAGCTCTCACTTTAGAATTAAAATTTTCCACCTTACTATTTACATTATCCTTGCTATTAAAGTTGGCACTATAAACGGACTGATTGCTTAGAATGTTTGTCATTTTTAAAGCTGCTGATGAGTCAAAGAAGCGTTTTTTAACAATATGCTTCTCATGAATGTTTACTATCATTATTTCTATATTAAATAGTAAAAGAAAATGGTCTGATAGACCAATATCAATGATCTGCTTCACATCAACTTTTAGTCCTTTGGTAATTACCAAGTTTAACGTATGACCTGCTTTATGTGTAGGCTGATTAACGAGCTGTCTGAAATCAAAAGTGTCCAGGAGATTCATGAATTCCTTTACTTTTAGGTCACACTGATTATCGATAAGAAAGTTAAAGTTGCCGACTATTAAGAGTGTGTCATAGTTCGTAATTAAAATTGACATTATGTCTGAGAATTCCTCAAAGAAAGATGCATTAAATTTAGGAGGTCTATACACGGATAATACTAGAACATGAGAATCTCCATGAATAACAACGGCGAGATACTCAAAGGACTTGAATTTACCAAAACTAACATCTTTACACTTTAATCGGCAGGAATAGGTGTTTGCCAAGCCGTCTCCCCTTTTTTCCTGATGATCCACACGAGTAAAACTGTAATCCGGAGGCGCAGATTCGATTAAAACAGCCGTGCCGTCTGAGCTAAGCCACGATTCACTTAGTGCAATAAAATCAATTTTTCTATCACTAATAAGATCGTTGATAAAAAACATCTTGTTAGTTAAAGCTCTAACATTTAATAGTGCCATATTTAATGTTTCGGAGGGGCAGAGCTGAATTCTATGCGCGTTATTGATATTTGAAACAGAAACTAGGTTATTTTTGTTAGCGCCGCTCTGTGTGTGTGTTTTTATGTAATCTATAGTCTGTTTTCATAGTTTTAATGCATTATTCATCTAAAGTAGTAATTGTAATTAAATTATTGGTGTTTATGCCGCACTGCCTAGATTTTTTACGTGCATTAAGATTGGTTATTAGAGTATTAATGTTGTGCACTTTTACGGAAGACTTTGTTAAGCCATTATCATGCCCTAGCAAAACAGTAGCATTACGGAAGGGATTTAAAGTAGAAATAGACAGTCAAGATAGACAAGTAACCCGGGCACCGAAACTATTTGGATGCAGGCCATTCCGTTAGAAGAAACGCGGCCTTTCCCAAAAGAGGTCCTCGTTGTCGATGAACCCAATGTCTTGATTCTCGCAGAAGCCTTTCAGCCAGTTGTTTAATCCCAGCAGATGACTGTAGTATTCATTTGATCGTCTGACGAGAGATAGTGGACCCGAAATGAAGATCTTCATACATCATAATTTTACTTTTCATTATTGTATATATTTTTCATAAGTATTTGTACTGGTACAGTGTTTGTTGCATTTCTTTTTGTCATTGCATAAGTTGTATATGTTGTTAAGACATAGAAGAAGGTGGTGACCTCTAATTTTCTAAGTCATGCTAAAGGTTTCAGTAATGTGATGTCACAGTGATTATGTCAAGTGTAAATGTTGAACATATTGGTGTGTGCCTTTTTCTATTCATGTTTCACATGGGCATCCTTATGCTCTCTGAGAGGTTTTGTTCCATCGAATATTTTGATGCTTGTACAATTAAATTATTAACACAAAGCTGCAGGAAAACATGCATACAGTTCTGCATCAGATAAAACAAAATTTGGCTATAAGTCGATTTTTCAATATTTGTGGTGAGTTCATTTCTAATTTTATTGCTTCTATTGGATTAATTCTGTTTGATGCTGTTAGGTGAAACTCGTCTTGCAGGTAATTGTGACACTGAAGAGGTTGTTATGAGGTGAAACTCTTGCTGGGTATATACTATTTTAAGAAGAGACATTTTATTTTGCACAAGTCTGTCCTCCTTTGAATCTTAATCATACAAGGCCTTTCAAATAAAGTGTGCCCTTCAGTTTGGAATACTTTTTTAACCTGAACTTGAACTTTATTACCAAGCAGCATAGTTGCATCACCCAGAGAAACACATAGAATACATGCACATAGCAAGGTGAATACAAATAAAAAAACATGATATCCAGACTATTTAGTTGTTGCTAAATATTGTATATTAGAATCTGGGATGATTTGGAGGGTAGGGGTGGAATAGTGGGACTGCTATTAGTGATTAGTAAAGCAAGCAATGAACGTTGATTGTTTAGTGTGTCTTGTGTGCATACTGTAATAAAATTAAGTTCTTATTTGCATGTCTCCTGGCGGCTAGTGATGTTAACGCAGTACTTACAACAGTCAGTGAATACAACATCATACTGTACATTAAATATAAAATCAAGTGATAGATACAAGAAACACTCTTACATTTGTTCATGTGAGAGGATATTGATTAGTATTCTAATATGTGAAAAGAAAACCATGTGTGTGTCCAGTGGTGTGAGTACAAGAACTGAAACATTTACACAACCATTTCATGTATGAAGGTATCTCAGTTTGGAAGCATTCTGGTCACGCTGGATTTAATCCTGTATAGTTCACAATGATTTTTTTTTCATGTTTTGGCAAAAGAGAATTTGATTTTCTAGTTTTAACCTTATTTGTATTTTTTTTTTTTTTGTGCGCACAATAGCTTTTTCCCAGTCCTTCTCAAAAATTCGTGATAGAGCTAGGGTGATTTCCTGGGGTTTTATTTAGTGTCTGCTGTTCTGTTTTTATTAATTTAGATTTTTTTTCATTTCTTTGTTATTGTTGTTGTTTTTTTTTTTTTTTTGTGATTCTGTAATTGTGTACCCTTTAAATATTCTTGTGGGTGGAGCCCCAGGAGGCTGGTCAACTCTGACACTAATGCTGCTGGTTTTTCCTTTTGGCTATCAAGGGCAGTGAGCATCAGAAATCTAGTAGCAGTACATTGTGTTTGGTTGGAGTTTTTGTTTTGTAGATATTGTTTTTCTCGTGGATATTCAGGTTTTCTGACTATTTTGCTCTATTTATTGATTTTTTCTCCTGGATTGTGTTTTGAGTCTTTTTAATCATTTCCATTTTTGATTCTTTTGTGCATTTTTTTGTATTTTGTCTATTTTGCTAAATAAATACATCATTTATAAAGATTCTTTCTTCCCCTTCTTTGTTCAAGTCACAGGTTTGCGTTTTTCCTTTCTTGTAGGCATTTTTGCTATTGTGGGATATTTCTTTATATTTTCAACTCATAAAGCCAGTTTGACCTACTCTGGGCCTAGCCAGTCTGAAAGCCAAAGGTAGGTTTATAGGGCAAGCTTTTCTGACGTGAGTCTGTATTGGGCTGGCCAGTCAGGTTCCTGGCCTATTTGTGGTTATTTTTGGATGCATCAGCCCCATTTGGCCATGTATGTTGGACAAAGCAACCAGAGAATTAAATGAAAACAATACTTACAGAGCAAACTCCAAACAACGCTCAATGAAAACCTAAGGGGAGCCATTTCATCTACCAGAATATAAAGGATGGCGGTGGTCCCTCAGGTATGGTGTCATGGTGGCCCTGTCTCTTAGGGTTCCATCCTCAGATCACATGGAATGGTGGATCATTTAAACATAACAGTATGACAATAGAAACAACTCAAACAGAAATGTGAACAAAATTAAATATTACAACAATAAAACAGAAAATATGCACAAGTCCGGGCTGTAACATAACTCTTGCTTTGTCAAATTTGGTTGAAATCTCTACTCCAGCAACCGATTACTCATGCAGAGATTGCTACAGAGGCTTTTTCTAACAGTTCTTGCTGCTAATCAGCTGCCATATATCATTAACATTCTTCCTTTTTTATTCTTGCATTTTTTTATGTGCATAAGTTTATGTGCATAAGTGGTATTTTAATCAGCTTTTTAGTGCAGTTTAAAAAGAAAAAACATGCATATCTATGTCATGAGTGGTTAACATTGATGCCTTTTGGCGTCTGTTTCCCGCTGCTCAAAGTTTTCTCTAGTTACACCAGATCCTTCCCACACCTCAAAGGCATACTACTAGAGATCATTAGCAAGTCTAAATTAGCTCAACAGTGAGTATCTGTAATAGCAGGGGCAAGCGGTGAAAAGCTGAGAGGCAGAGACTGCTGCTACATAACAGCCACCTCTGCAGATAGAAGTCCAATTGACCATCGAGCCAAGAAAATTCTCCTTTAGTACAGCTGTAAAGAATGCAGTTATGCAATTCCAAGTTCAAGATTCACTAATGTCATCTCAGGGAAGATAATCTGATGGTGGATCTTGAGTAAGTTCTGTGGCTGTGCGCATGAATGTGCCCTGTGATAGCCTGGCATGTTGTACAGGGATGCTTCCCACCTTGAACTCGGTGCTGTTGCCATTAGCGCCAGCTTTACATTAGAACAGGTGCATTCAGAAGCTATCAAGTGTGATTAATTGGCATTTCATTTCATGTCTTCTTCTTTTCTTCCACTCAAATGGACACACTGGTGTCTTTGACAAATGCCGATGTGTGCTACAAGTCCCCCAGGCTGCCATATAGCTTCTGTGCCACTGGTGTCTCCTACATCCAGATGTGGCTCCTCAGAGCATTGTACAGGGTGCAGTCTTGCAGCAGGTATAATATTGTTTGGGTGGCTGTCTGGCATATCTTCGACTGAAGTCAGACTGTAACTCCCCATGAGAATGTACAGCCTCCTGCTGACTGATCTAGCAACTGAGTCAGAGTCACTGAAATCCATGAGATTGCAGCAGTGAAAACATCACCACTGTGCCACCTTATAGCTCAAGAAAAATTTCTTCAGATAAAAAGCAAAATTCTTGTTCTGTAACCCTAGCATTTTTTGTGTACTAAAACCCTAGTTAATAATACTTTATCATTTCCAATTATTTTTCAGTACATATGTAATCTTTTCAAGAATGCGACCCGTTTAAAGCAGTTACTTGCAACTCTCACTACTTTTCATTCAAGTGGTGAGGAGGGATGGAATCACCAGTGTTTTTCTCACCATTTTTAAATAAATGTTAAAGGAAATACTTTATTGCTGTACCAACATCAGTTGCATAAAGTTTGATTTGTTGACATATAAATAAAACAAGTATCCAAGCAGTACTATAATTTACTGATTCCTGTACAGGACAACTCAATTCAAGAGAAACGCAGGCTTCATGAAGATGATCTGTGATGCACCATTCATTATTTTTTAATCACACCTCTGCTTAGTGAAATCAAGGTTCCGTATGGATATAGAAAGGTTGCCGCATTTTCTGTTGATTTTCTTCTGCTGTGTCTGGCACTATCTGTCTCATGGTTGGATTTTGCTCATTTAATTCTGCTGCCATGAATTGTATATGGTCCATTTAGAGTCATATTTGGTCAGTCCCTGCCTATTTGTTCAGCTGTCTGACCACTTGAAGGAATTATTTACAGTATGTCAGCAAATGTGACAAGCAATTTCTGAGGTAGGCCCAGTTAAAAGCAAAGACTGGCAGGTTCAAGTGTCAGAAACAGATAATCAGGGCAGATCGACAAGGGAGGAAACAAAAGACTTGTTTTAATAGAAAGGAGTGGAACAGTGAGCATTCTGTGAGTCCAGGAGAGTCTTAACTGTGGGGTCAGCCATGAAATTGGAAGAAGTTATTATTCAGCAATTAAAGTCACATCAGGTCTGAGAGCTAACCATACAAACCCTCCTTCACATAGACAAGTGGAGTAGCAGAATTGGCCTGCTGTCAGTGAACTCTAAAATCTGAAGTACCTGAAAAATACTTTTTTTCTTGTCACTTTAATTAATAAGAAGCTTATTTGAATACCATTTTCCCCAAGCATAAACTTAACTGAATGTTGTACTGTACACCCATTGTTATTTCACACCTGTGCCTCTCTGATTTTAACATAAAAAAGCATTTTAAAACCTATTCCGTCCAACTCAGGGTTGTTAAGGCCAGACGCCTACCCTGGCATAACTGGGCTCAAGGCAGGGGCAAACATTTGCACTCCATGGACTCCCAACTAACGTCAAGCAGTGCTGTAACTTTAAAACATTACCAGCTACAAAAACGGGCACTAGAGCAGCATTTTATTAGGACAACTTAAGGTTTCATGACTCAGCATATTTCAGCATCTGATGCTACTGATGCTCTTTTTAGAGAGCTCACAATGCAGGGATATGACAGCTCTAAATTACATGGTGTTACAATGAGAGGTTGTCATTGCCAGAAAATCTATTTCCTATAGTAAAGACAACTCCTGTTGGCTTATGGTGAGCCCTAAGACAAATGTATCTCTGCACTGGCAAATGTGCAGTAGCTCCTTCTTTCAGGCTGTGCAGTACAGTACTTGCATGAATTTACAACACTCTACTACCAGCACAAAAGACAGGATTCTGCAGAATATAGACAAAGTTGAATGTTTGGATCCCATCCTGGCCATAATATCCACTTTATGGAACATCAGTACCCAGAATTTTGGTTCAAAATATTTTTGAAGCCAAGCAATACATGTTCTGAAAGTATATTACATATATAAAACAGAATGTTTCTGTTCTCCATGGTAGTAGCTCTGCTACATCCGCTTATAGGAAGGCTTGCCTGTATTATAAAGGAGATGAGGGAAAGCCCTTGGGTGCCTCATCCCTGGAAGAATTAAAACCACTAGAGAGCCAATCGGGTCAGGCCTGTTGCGGATCAGAACTGGTGTGGTGCTGAGGCGTCACCCGCTGCACGGCAGCACTCGGGTCCCAGTTTCAGGCAGTCCATCTGGGTAGGCAACTGGAACGTCTTATCTCTCCGGCATCATGATCATCTTCCTCTGCTGACAGACGAGCTTCGTAAACTCTGCATTTCCATGGCAGCACTCTCTGTGGTGTACAGACCCGGGACTTGTCAGATCTCCGTAGGTGGGTACACCTTTTATTGGTCTGGACACTCTGATGACTGTCATACTCAGGGAGTAGCGCTGGCTGTGCTGGATTGACTTCTGGCTGTTGCTGAGGGTTGTGTTGGTGTTGCTGGTGCTCCCAGAATGAGTTATTTCATCTCTCGGGGCATCCTGGATAGCATCAAGAGAAGTCACAGCACACGGCTTGATGGTAACTCTGGTCTGTACCAGGAACTGACAAGTACAGCTGTGAGGGCTTTGAGGGTAAATAAGGAGGCATTTGTTAGAGGAATCTGTGAGACACACAATCAATGGTCTAGTGACCCATGTCCTGCTTAGAGAAGAATTAAACCATTACGCACATCAGAATCTTTTTCTTGTAGAGTTGCATTTAGGGCAGGTAATGGAACGAACCTTAACAGATGATGCTACAGACCCGCTGGGCTGGTTCCTTTGAGTATCTATTTAAAGCGGATCCTCTGGCGAGGATGTTTAGACATCTCTATGTCCAAGGGTCTTGAGACTGATCCTCAAATTAACTGTGAACCACCCAATCTCACTGAGATTACACAGGTGGTGAACCAGCTGAGGGTAGGAAAGGCTACAGGGGTCTGTGGTATCCGGAGTAAACTTTTCCAGGCTGCTGGTAAGGCTGTCCACCTGGCATTACAAGCACTCTTTGCTTCCATTTGTGAGATGTGCATCATCCCAACTGACTGGAAAATGGGACTTGTTTTCCCCATCTGGAAAGGGAAGGATGATTGCCTGGATTGTGGCAACTACAGGGGAATAATACTGCTCTCAATGCCGGGGAAGGTTCTTGACAGGATCATCCTCCATAGGATCCATGATCACTTGCTTACCTATCAGTGACCGGAGCAGCTCCTGATATCTCTGTAAAAGGACTGTTTTGCTATATGGTTGCGAGACATTGACGCTATCCAGTGACTTAAGACAAGGACTAGACTCCTTCGGTACTGTGTCTCTTCAGAGTATCATTGGGAATTGCTGGTTTGACTTTGTTCGGTGGCTCAGAGTCCTGAAAGAGGCACTGTGAGGGAGCATCAGTTATAGCACTACTGACCTGACCTGACCTGCCTTGTGCTAAAATCATTTACATTCAATTTTTCTCTATATCAGACAACACCCAGAACAATAAAGTAAAAACATAATTACAGAAATTTCTACCAATTTCTTAAAAGTAAAATCTGAAATATCACATTAAGAATTTGAAGGCAACTGTGCTCGTGGGAACCTTCAAGGCTGTAGAAATTGTTTGTATCCTTCCTTAAATCTGTTTCTCAATACAATCCCGTCTTTAAGCTCTGCAGGCAAATTCCTTCAGACTCATGGTTTGGTTTTTGCTCCGATACACACTGTTAACTGTGAGGTGTTACTGTATATAGACAAGTGTGTGCCTTTTCTAATCATATCCAATCAACTGAATTGACCACAGGTGGACTCCAGACAAGCTGAAGAAACATCTTACTGTTGTTCAATAGATTGAGATATATCTGAGCCAAATTTGAGATGTCTTAACAAAGGGTCTGAACACTTATGTTAGTGTGATATTTCATTTATTTATTTTTTAAAAATTTGGAAGAATTTTTAAAACCTTTACTTTGCTTTGTCATACCTGGAGTATTGATTGTTGCTCGATGAGGGAAAAAAATAAATAATTTTAGTTCAAGTCAATATACTTTCTGAATGCACTGTGTATTCATTTGCCCATGTCATTAGGAGGCATGATATACATTTTCATTTTTATGCTGATGATATCAAGTTATATCTTTCTTATAAATCTAATGATTTCCATAGGCTTGCTGTGTTGCATGAGTGTATCACTGTCATCAAAATATAAATTTCATGTAATTCTTTATAGCTAAATGCTCATAAAACAAAGGTTTTGGTTATCAGTCTAGATCAGTTTACCAGTTATTTGTGCTGACTGCATGAGAAAGGCAGAAATGAGAGAAAAGGAGCTAAAATCAGGAGATATCTAAAGGAAAAGGGAGTAGGAACATTGTCAACAAAACATGTAGAAGTTTGCCCCAGGATATCTATTAATTGTGACATTTAAACGGAAACATTAAAATAGATCATAGGCTGAATTTTAAAGCAAAAATGTTGTGAACCAGGAATAATGAACCACAAACCAAAGCACACTAGAAGTTTTGGATTTGTCCACAAACTTGGGCAACTGGGAAGTGCAAGATGTTGACCTTTATACCTTTCAGCTGGTGATGCCATGCACCATACAGTTCTAGTTGAATTTACCTAGCAATGCCAAAGAAATGATAGACACAAAGCTTCTCAGAATGGTGGTGTCCATTTAATTAAAAGAAGGCTGAAATAAACTGAAATAAAGAATAACTGTTACCATTGGAATCTGAGGTCTCTGATGTTTCAAATATTTGTAGAGTCCAATTAATGGTTAATTACAATTAAAAACAAAAGCCAGATCATGACATGTTTTGATTGTGTTTGAGACATTTATGTCTTATATTAGGTCACAGGCTGGTAACTTGAGAGTAATTTTGATTCAGATCTAAATTTGAATGTGCATGTACATAATGCAGAAAAAACAACTTTTTTTCCTTTGGAACAGGACTTTTTTCCCCCCCATCTAATTTCAATTTTATAGCCTGGCCCTTTTTGAGATTGCAGGCCATTGGCTTGAATTTATGTTTCAGAACCAGGCCTACTTTGAGTTTTGAGGCCTATGTAAAGTTTCTGGCTTATTTTTGTGTTTCCAGGCTTTTTAAATTTTTTTTGGAAACTGGCATTGCAACCCAGATTATGTTTTATAGTTTGTTTAGCCCCCTTTGAAACTCACATATTACTTAGCCAATCAGACTGGGTTTTGATGGCTATTCCTTAGTCCAAGTTGAAGGGTAATGGTTATAGGGCTTTTGTTGTTATTGTTTTGTTTTTGTTGTTGTGACTATGGAATCACCTTCCTTTTAATATTAGATTATCAAAATTGCATCTTAAAATATATTTGTATAGACTCAGTCACCATTTGTTTTCTGAATTTTTTTATCTTTTGTTTTTTATTTGTCTTTATGTACTTTATACTGTATGTGGGGTACTTTTTGCTGTTCTTTTTTTAATCATGTTTTTGTTTATTGTTCTGTATTTTTTATTATTGCATATTTTATTTTTTTGTCCTTGTTTTAAATTATAAAGCAAATTGTACATTTTGCTTTAAAAATGTTATCTGAATAAAGGTATTATTTATTATAGTCACCTCTCTGCTATTCTTTTACAGAAGGGCTGCCAAAGAATGATATTTTGAGTTCAATTTATGTTAGTTGTATTGCTTTTCATACTTTACATATATTGTTTTTTATTTATCTTTTCTATTTTTTATTTATTTTCTTTTATTACTGTGAAAATCAATCCTGAATTTGAACTGGTAATGCTAAATAATATATTTTCACTTATGTAACTTCTGAGATGAGGCAATTGCTAAAAGTTTCACAGTTATCTTTAACACTTTATCAAACTATAGCAGCATTGTCCCGGGGTCAAATGCAATGAATTGCTAACATCACTTCTTACATTTTACATTCCATGCCATCAATGTACTGTAACATGTCAGTAGCGTGGACTGTGACCTTAAATGAGTACATTATACTGTATAGATTGTTCCACTTGGGAAAGCATCACTTTGAATGCATCCCATTTGATGCTCACTGAAGTCGCAATCTGAGCAGTGAATGTAAAAGATCCATCAGCTCTTCTTGTGTCCATATGTCTTAATCATTTTTGCAGTGTCCTAACTTATCCTTTTGTTTTTCATAGCAGGCAAAGATTAAGTTGATTTTTGTATGGCGTAACTTTCTGCCAAACTAACAACTAATGTCACACACAGAAGATTTTTTGTACTTTTGACATCTAATCTTTAAATTGTAACTCAGTCAAATATGAAAGACATTGAAAACTGAATCTTTGCCAAATAATAAAATAATGCATTAAGGTGTCGATTGTAGACTATATTTCACATTTGTTAGCATCCAGTTTTTGTTTTTGATTTTTTTCCCCAATTCCATCTGATTTCAGCATTAGCTTATAGCATTTCTAACACTTGTTTGACCTCTAAACACTGACACATTTTGATGAGAAAGTTGCAACTCCAACAGGTCTTTGTCATCCCATTCATGGAGTATTACAAACTATATCCAGATGGCAAATTCATTACAATGTGGTCCTTCCTTTAATAAGAAGTGTAAAGATATTAATTAAAGTAGACATTGCAGAATATCAAAGTGTTATGCCTTATAATTTATCACTGTTGTTAAATAAAAATTTACTACGGTAAATTACAAGAACCCAAAATATTGCTTTCACTACTACTTGTATTACTGTAGGTGATGATTTGTTATATTAATTACTTCGGCAGCATTTTCAGTTTTCTAATATAGATACATTATTCAAATTTCTTTACAACCAAGAGATTCCATTCACTGTTCCTTGCAAATTTTTTTGCCTTTCTTTTAGTAATTGATATTTACACCTTACATAAATAGTATATTTACCAAATGTGTATACTGAGAAATCCTGTCTTCTGTGATTTTGTTTAAGAAATATCAAAATATTGCCTTATTAATCCACACCAATTGCAATGAACCCAATAAACCATTTCAGTTTTAATTAATCATATTTGTATATCATCATAAACGGCCAGCACCATCACTGTACAACTTGCAGGGCACATAAGATTATCATATCACATTTAACAATTGAGCAGAACAACATTAAGTATCTTAGCTTCGAAAATCATTAGTGTCACTGAAGCCTGTTTTTGGCAGTAAAGAAACTATTGTTGAGGTACATTCTATGGTGGTAAAGCGGCAAAGTAACAATCTTGTAACTCCTGGGACTTGAATTCAATTCCTTGCCAGGTCAGCTTGTGACCGGAGGTTGCACATTCCCTCTGCATCTGTTGGAACTGAGTTACTGCAGTCTTTCCCTCATTCTAAATATGTCCATGCTAGCTTGATTGGCAGACACCATTAGGATTTTTGAAGGGTGTCTGATAGATTTTAAGCAACAGGAACCATAGAAATCCTAGTCAGCAAGTTTTTAAAATTATTGTACAGGATCTATTGTAATAGTAATAGGAGAACCTATTGAACAAAGCCAGAGGAGGAAAAAGACACAAAACATGGTACAAAGTAAAAGAACCGGGTCAACTGTAAATGCTCAAGTAGAATGTTCACTGTTTATGTATCAGACAATAGAAGAGATGCACTTTCTGTTAGGAGGTGAATGTTAAGACAGCTGGACCCCAACAAAATGAACAAAATAGTAGACAAAAATGCAGTATTAAAAGAGTTCCAGAGTGTAGAAGCCAGAGAGAAGAGTAAGTGTTTCAAAATTAGGTTTTGAATGAGTGAGAAGGCCAGCAGGAGAAGATAACTATCTCATAAGTTGATATGATATAAACAGTGTAGACAACTGTTAGAAAAACAGTTTGAAGGTCTTTAACAGTGTTTGAAGACCATCAGTACTTTACAAATTTATCAACTAGTCACATGGAAAATGCATCATCACGTGACAAATAAAAAACAAGATTCTAGTTGTGTATGAAACTGACAGTTTGAAAAAAAGTTTCAACAAAGCTGTATCAAGAATACAGCCAAGACAGACAATAAGAAAAGATGGAAGGAACCTGACAGACATTAAAAATAGGGAACAATGTACTGTAATGTTAAAAGGAGAAATGAACAGATCAGGAAAGAACAGAGCACAGTAAAACATGTCCATTAGTGCGTTCATTTAGAAAGAATGGCTCCAGAACGAAAGAGTGTACTGGTGGATATTCAGCCTTGATTTAAATTTTGTAACTGTTAGCCGCACAAACAGATTTAAGGAGACAGAGGTCCAGAAAGATTATTAAGAATTGTATATTGGGTCACTGGTTCAGCAAAACCACTGGCATCAGAAGCTCTTAAGGTATTTTCAAACTGGACTTAGGAACTTTTAGGAGCTGTGATCTTGGTGCGGCACCATTTGAACCCTGGATCAGTTCACATGAGATATGAATGTGATCCAACAACAACACTGATCTAGGTACAATAAATGTTGTACATTATTTGATATGTTTAAGCCAATAATTAGGCAATCTCAGTATAAAAATAAATACACACACATTCAAGCTCACATAGAACACCTAACACAAGTACTAGTCCATCAGGTCAGTTTTATCACCTGATTCAGCCTAAAGCTGACGTCACATTACACAACAGCTAGTTGTGGGGTATGTCAGAATTGATGACCGTAGTTTTTTAATCTTGTCGCAGTGCCATGTCAGTTTAAATGACTAAAAATTACTGCATGTGTCACATTTACTGACTGGTCACCCATTTTTCTGACAGTCAATAGATTGCTACCTGATGAAGTTGATCTTGCTTGAAGATTTAACAGCTACAGTGACTTCAGCCGCATTTTTGGTCCTTTTTTTTCTTTTTTCTGTTCAGACAGACAAACTTTTATTCTGTTTGTGAGGTCCAAAACACCCTTGTTCCTCATCACAGCATTCTATGCATTGTACTTCTGAATGAGCATTCATTGTCTGTCAGCTCTCATGCACACAGAGCCACCCCTATGTCCAAAGACAAAATCAAACCCTTTGATTTTGTTTGGAGCAATTTGCAGACTAATTGGACAGAGTCTCTGGGTATGTCACATTAGGCAACCAGCTTCACACAGAAGCATACTGCTGAATGCCTCAGGCACACTAAGATTATGTCAATGAAGGATGCAAATGAAAATCTATGGAAAAGTTGTGTAATGTGATATAGATTTAAGAGTCTCTCTTATTTCTTTCATGATCAGAAAACATGCAAAAAAAAAGGAGTTGGTAAGAAATGAATACCATGTGCAACCAATGACTACACCCCTTAATCTGTACTACAGGAGTGATGTGCACAAATAAGCATCTCATCAATGCGATCACACTTTGGGGACATAAGAAGATGCATTATTTTTGTTACTATATAGTAATCTACAAACCCACGGGTCATTGATTATTATTTGTTGTTCGCTGGAAAGTTTACTCTGTGAAACACAACCAAAACTACTGGAGACTGAAACAAAGTTACAGTCAATCATCTGCTGACTCAGCAGCACAAAGCAAATGAACTATGAGTGTACAAATGCCTTTAGTTAATGAAGTGAATACAGAAATCAAAATGTCTACTATAGAACACGATGTAAACAGTAGAGTGAGTTTTTAATTTTAAATATAAAGAAAAATAACTGGAGTCAAATGCTAAGTGACAATATACATTTTTGGAAAACATTAAAGAAACACAGTTCTTCTACCTTTGTTTGAATGTTGGGACTATAGAGTGAGGCTTTTGCCAAAAATAGCCACACGCCTTGGGGACCATAAAGCAGCAGCCATAAAGAACCTTTCCAGATTTGTGAGGCATCCATGTGAAGGTTACAAGTCTTTTTTGTGAATGTACAGGGGAGCTGAAGCTTTAAAAAATGGAATAAAATTATCATGAGGCAATTTAACTTATGAGTAGAAGAGCTATGTCTTTGGTGTTTAACTATTCATGGTATTTCAGTTTCTTTCTGAGCCTTACTGGCCTGCTATGCTGTAATGCATTTATTCCTACTAAATCCCATTTTCCATTTTTATTCCTGGCAAACATACTTCCGGATCCTTAAAGACATTTGAAGCTGTCCCAAGGGTGTTAGCAGCTCTACCAAGCTTTGCATAATCAGTAAACTTGATTAATTTAAATGTGATTTACTTTCCATTAAAACTGATGTCAGGAATTGTCAAATTAAAACACTAAAATGACAAATGTAGACGCCATGTGATTATTCTCACTGCTGAATTGTTTGTGTCCTGTGTGTTTCTGCCATTAAAGATTGGCATGAGTTTCACTGACTGGCATTCTAAGGACTGAAGATGCCCATCGCTACTCATCCCCATTTGACTTGTAAACACACAGCGGCCTGAGCAAGCAATAGCTGTTTGTTTCTCTGACGCTTTCAATAACGCGTACTAAATTTTTTTGGAAAAGCTTAATGCATTTAGATCCTCTAAGCCATCATGTAAACAGTTTGAGCAGTAAAACAGATAGCCCTCTAATGAGGTTGTTCGGCATTAGTATTAATTCTAATTTAAATGATTATATTGTAGCCTCATTAATTCCCATCTCTGAAGAGCCAAATGCTTTGCATGCATGTGGAGCCGAATGCTCCAGCTTGGAATTTAATAATGCCGTTGATTCCACTGGGGTTTCATCAGGCTGACAATGCAGGTACGGCACCTTCAATGCGTAATAATGTTTGGACAGAGGAGCAGTTGCGCTTTAATTATTAGGAGCAGCTGGCTGTCTACCAACATACTGAGATTCTTAATCTTTTACATTTTAGCTTTTTTTTTTTTTTATAAATTGATCAGATTAAAGCAATGCCAAGAGCTAAATCCAGAATAATCACTCCCACCCCTGTCCCTTGTACTGCATCGTATACTTTGCTGTCTACCTCTGCTCTTACTCAGTTTATAGCTTTATGAAATAATCTGTTAAATATGTTAACATATCAAGGAATCCCAGGACTATTTCTGTTACATTCAATCACCATTCTGCTCACAGATGCACACGGGCTCAGTTCAATTGACAGGTTTCTCGCCTATTGCAGTTATTGCTGTTTAATTGCTATACTAAGTACTTGGTCTTCAAACCAAGCAAACAAATACAATCCTTCATATCAGCATTGTTGTTTTAAATATACAGTCGGGAACAAAGTACCCAATCACCATATGGAAGTTGAAACCCTGTAGGGACAGCTTCAGGCAGCACAATAGAGGAGTAGCTCTTACTGCTGCTTCACAGATCAAGTTCAGTTCCTGTGCCCATGCATTGTAAGTATGGAGTTTGCATTTTCTCACCAAGGAATGTCAGCTAATCTAGAATCTGCCAAATCATTACAGAGGAGCTTGGACAAAATATAAGCTTGGGCATTTGAAATGTAATGTAGGTAAGTTTAGAAAATTGATTGAAATATTAGATTTCAGTACATAATGGGAGATCTGAAACTTGAAAGTACACCTTATAAGAAGGTGTCATAGTGGACTCTGCACTATTAACATCAAACCAGTGCACAGAAGCTATTAACAAGATTAATGGAATGTGAGGTTATATAGCATGTTGTGTGAAGTACAAATCAAGGAGGTTGTGCTTAAGTTATATAACACATTAATGAGACTTCATCTGGAGTACCGTGTGCAGTTTTGTTCTCCAGGCTACAAAAGGGACATAGTAGCGTTAGAGAAATTTGAGAAGAGAGCAGCTAGGCTGATTCTGGAACTGAGAGGTATGAGCTAAGAGGAAAGATTAAAGAAGCTGAACTTTTTCATTTTAAGCAAATGGAGATTAAGAGATGACATAATTGAAATGTTTTAAATTATGAAAGAAATCAGTGCAGTGGAACCAGACTGTTATTTGAATGCGAGTGCAACAAGAACCTGACGGAAACAGTTGAAAACTTGTTAAGGGTAAATTTCGTACAAAAATAAGGAAGTTTTCTTCACACAGAGTACTATAAACTCATAAGTAACCAGGTAGTGAGTAGGACTTTAGGGACCTTCAAAACTAGACTTGATGTTATTTTTAAGAAATTGGCAGATGGGACTGGCAAGCTTTTTCCAGTTTTCTAGTGTCTGTATGAATTTTCCTCCAGGTTCTCAACTTTTTCTTCCATATCTCTGCTGAGTAGGTTACTTGATGGGAACAAATTGGCTGAGTGTCAGTGCTTGGTCCAGTGATGGACTGGCACCCTGTCCAGAGCTATTTCCTGCCTTGCACCTAGCACTACTGGTTACTTCTTGCTGAAAAAAGTGGCTTCCCAATACCTTGAATTGGATTAATGGGGTTTTCGGAGTGCTATGTTGTGTTATGTTAAGGATGGCTTCAATGACAGCTAAAGCCAATGTCACATTATACAACTTGCCAGAATGTACCAGTATGTCAGACTTGCAGACTGAAGTTGCTCATGTCATCATTTGTGCATGTCACAGTCTTGCACAGACTTGCACATCCCTTTCTATGACAGCCAGTAATGTGCTTCCTGACTAAAGCAGTGCTATAACAAAGGGTTAACGGGTATGGCGAGTTCAGCTGCAGTCTTTGCCTTTTTTTATTTATTCCATTTTGTTGTAGAAAGTAACACATGAGACATCAGACAGATGAGCTTCTATTCTTTTTGTAAGGTCCACAACAACTGCATTCCTTATTCCTTGACACTGCATTCTATGATGGTTGTCAGTTCTCGTGCACACAGAGTCTGCCCCTATGAGTAAAGAAAAATGTAAACCTGTTTCTTTGTTGGAGTGATTTGATGGGTATGTCACATTACATGACTAGCCTTCACAGTAGCACACCACCGACTGCCTCCGACTTTCTAAGATTATTTAAATGAAGGCCACAACTGCTGGAAAAGAAGTATGATGTGACATTGTCTTAAACCAGAATGAATGGACTGAATAGTGCTCTTAAATTTGGAAAGTTTCTTGTCTTACAAACATTATGCAGGTTTAAGACAAGCTGCTTAATCTTTCCAGTGTATTCACTTTTAAATAACCTTTGTCTTGGTGACAGTTGCTTTATTTGTCGTGTCTACAGATGTATTTCTCATCAGTCCCGAGATCCTAAATTTAGAGATGATACAAACTAAAATAGGATCGAACAAAAATGTTTAAGTAAAGTAGTAAAGGCTTACCAGGCCAAGTAATATTTTGCAGTGTGGGAGTGATGTCACAAACCCTTTCAATGATACAAGACCCTATTTCATTGTTAAGCAGTTAACATTTTAATCTTTTGTTTTTTGTTGCTGTAAGCTTCCTTTGACATTTCTAACCTTGCATGTATATATGGTTTATTGAACACCATTATTTCTGTGCTTTTTTTGTCTGAGTTTATTAATAAGTTGTTTCATTACTTTAAGCAGTTGTTGTTAAGTATGAATGATGCTTTACAGTATACTCTGTATTTAAGACTAAAGGCTTGTTTATCAGTAGAAACACTTTGAAAAATCCAAAACCAATTATTTACACATTGTAATGCATACATTTTTGATACACCTTAAAGTAACTTAGGGAAGTGTCTTCTGTCAAACAATAAGAATATCTGACAGTAAAATTCCACAGCTGTTCCTCTTTAAATTGCTTTATAGCATTATTGAATGGTGTTCTAGCACTTGTGGTGTTAGCTCACCACATGAACACAATGTTTTTACATAATATCCGTTTATTTTCTCTACACTTTTCGATTACAGGAAATGGGAATCTGTTCTTGGCAGTATTGGCCTGAAATGGGTGCCAGTTCACAGGGAACATGCACACAGACTCATATGTGGGCAGTTTGGTGCCAATAATTAATCAATCACATGTGTTTTAGGATGTGGGAGAAAATCCAACACAGAAAAACATTCAACTCTACAGAGACAGTCCTCAGGTGTGGGATATGACACATAGTTTTAGTGCATTTGCAAGTGCTATGCTAACCAAATTATACACAGAAATCTAGTTTCTAAAATGCTAGGTAAACCCTCATTCCAGTTAAAGAATCTGGTATATTGGTGTCTTAAAAGCCAGGGTAACACACAGAGTTTTCTCCATGAGTAACCCGGTTATATGATTATGTGGTCATGTAAACCCTTAACAAGGTTACAGCTAGGAATTTCATAGTTTTGGCATGTCTATTGCACTCTGTTGGCTTAGCACACATGTCCAGCAGCCACAGGTAGAAAACAGTGTAAGCGTCCCCAAAGATCAGTTTCCTGAGATAAGGACTCAAGTAATCTCATCATTCCTTCTTCTGGCTGAAAAAAATCTGCGCCAATATTTGAGAAATCACTACAGTTATGTTGATGACCAGCCTGGTCCTGAGAGTAGTAGGGAAATGTATTAAAGGTAAGGTGCATTAATTAGTCTGATTACTTTTTTAAAGTAACGAGTAACCTAATGCAATATTTATTTTGTTGACATAAAAATTATTTCTTCATTATTAACCCAGCAGGACTGGGCATAAGGCATAAAGCAAACATACTGGTGTACCTCACGTCTGCAGAACTCAGTCATTCAGCCAAGGAGAAGAGTGTGCTGCATACAATTCAATAACAAAAACATATATGTTAAAGAATCAGTTTAGATTTCATCCATTTATTTTCTATATATATCCTGAAGCAGGTAGACCTAGTCACTCAGTGGCCAGTGTTCACAAAACATTGGTGGCTCAGATCCGGGCTATGGAAAAGGGGATGAATTTACTCCACAGTATGTGAAGGACTGAAACAGAAGAAAATTGGCAAATGTGGCTGTGTATTGGGACATTTTCTTAAAGGTTCATACATGGCCTTTGGATTTTATAAGAAATTCTGGCTAGTCAAACGTGTAGTTTTCATACAAAAGAAGAAAAAGTAACATGCTTTTTGTAATGCATTACATATTCTAATAAGCAACAATATAAAATATTTAGTTATTTTTTGTGAGTAATGAGTAATATAACTAAGGTATTTTTAAAAGTAACTTTCCCTACAATGCTTAGGAGACACAGACTCCACACTTGTTTTTGGAATCACAGTAGATGTTGATGTTTAATCTTTTTAGTGCATTTCTATGATATCAGAGTGTTTTACCAAAAGAGAGCACCATAAGTGGTCTCATGCATGTCAGCTGAGGTTCTCAAGAAAGCAGATTTCTGCCCTAACCAGGTTACTCATCTTATTCCGGTTTTGTGCGTGCATGTAAACACACTCAATGTTTTAAACCACTGTAACATCATGACCAATAAAAACAGTGATTGCCTGTTTTCAGACTATGATGTAAGTATTGTTTGTGATCTCCACAGGTTTCAGTATAACCAGAACCACACCAAGTCAGAAGGTTTTTTGCCATAGAAGTGGGGCTTTACCATCTTTTTCTGATTTTTCTAGGCAGTCACCTTATACTTGGTGGCCATTTATTTACTGCAGGAGATCACTTGCATGTTAATGATGAGAATCTTTACAATTTGCATTGGCTGGCACCACTGTCTTTGCTCTCCACTTGAGAGAATGTAATTCATTCTTTGTTTTGTTAGTCCTGCTCATTCAGATCAGTATAATTCAATATTTAACTGCTCCATAGCATTTAGAAGCATCCAGCAAAGGAACCTACTATTATGACTGCTAGGGGCTCTAAGGAGGTATAACAGCAACAGATACCGTATATTCTCTTAACATTGTGTTATGAAAAACAAGCCTAAAATCCCATAAGCAAGCTGCTGTTAGATAAGTCAGTACTAGCAGTAGCCAATGCATTTTTGAGCAGTGTGGATGGCGAAGTTTAAAATTTTTTTAGGGGAAGATGTTCAAGTTGTGCAGGCCCAAGAGTAACTTCAGTTGACATGACTAGTAAAGCAAAACGTCAAGAATAAATACTATTTAAGTTTGATACCCTAAGTCTTATTTTCCACAGCATTAAATGTATTTTTTCTGTTCTACATCGTTTGGCTGTGTACATATTATTCTCCATCCAATAATATTTACAATCTTTTAATTCACTTTATGGATCCAGATATTTGTCGTCTATCCTGGCAGCATTGGGTTTAAGGCAGAAACTTTCGAAGACACACACAATCATGTCAGGACAATTAAGTATCGCCAACTAGCCAAACATGTATGTTTTTCAGATGTGGAAAGGAAGCCCTGAATACCTACAGGAGAGTCCACAAAGATAGGAGACAGAGTTATAAATTTGAGCATGATCAGGAAAAGAATTTACATCTAAATGGATCATTTTGTCTTTTCAAACTCAAGTGTCTGCTGACAGTCCGGCCGTTATGTTACTGAGTAGCAAATCTGATTAGCCATGCAGCGGCAATCCACATATTAATGGGTGTCTAAAATTCTAGACTCCAGCACAAACTTTACATCTTTTTTCTTTATAGTCGTGCTTCTATTTAGACCTCTCTTTGGATTACTTTGTAAAATTAATTGCAGATAACAGTGAGTACCTGCTGTCCTGAATATAAGAAAAGATTGCAAAGCAGATTTGTGCAGATAAATGTGTACACCAAAGCTAGTTATTATGGCTTGACTTGCAGTTTTGGGAAGAGAGCTTATTTTTCTTTGTTCACTGTGATTTCAATTCTGTAGATGGAATATTAATGAAACATAAATATTACAAAAAATTCTGGCTTGTAGTTGTGTACAGTGTTTAATAATTGTGGCTATATAGAGCAGAGATAAAAGCATACAACCCTAAAGATGTCTTTGTTAAAATTTTAACATCTTTATTCTGCTGGTGATTTTCCCATCAACATGATGGTTATGCTAGAAGATGACCTCCCTCAGTAAGGCAACATAGTTTGTTCAGGCAGCTACTGAAAAGTTCAGAGCAACTCTTGAACCTACAAAGGTAACATGCCTCTTGTCAGAAAGATCAGTGCCTGCAGCGTCTGCCTTAATTTGACAAAGGCATCTCTTTCAGTTATCTGCAAACACTCTATTGCCTAAGCAGCAGAGGGTCAGGCTAATCCAGGGTTCATAGCGCCTCAGTGTAACCTGATCCGCCTGCTTACTGGAGTCACTCCTCCCTGTTTCAGCTCTGCAAGGGGGTGGAGTGCAACAGAATTAGCATGGCTAACCTCAACAGGTAGAAGGAAAGAGAGCACTTCCTGGAGTCAGGAAACCTGCCTTGAAACCGAGTGAAGACGACCGAAACAACCTCACAGGAGGTGCCGATCAAGGGGGCAGCCCTCTGCAACTGGGCCATGAAGTCAGATAAGGAAGAAGGCAAGCCAGGTACGTTAAGAGCTTTTAATTCCTGATGAGTGCACATTTGTGGCTTCTGGATTAGGGCAGTACATTTCAGGCCTTGTCCCTGTGAGACACAGAATGGAGAGTGACAGCCAAGCAGAGCATGGGGAGGGGTGCGGGTGTGAGGTGATAGTAAGGCTGATAGGTATGTTTTCTCCCATAACAAAGGCTCAATGCTGCATATAGTTTAAGCAGTATACTACACTGATCATTGGAGTAAAACTTAACATGGACAAAGGCACGCATCACTTCTGTTTGAACTTTTCACTCTTGCTCTGTTTGTTGAACCCCGTCACATGTAATAGCTCTGCTGACTTGAGTGAAAATTACTTTGTATTTGAGGAGTTGAATTTTGAAAATTATAAGAAAGCAGTTAAAAGAAAGAAGCAGTTAAGGACAGTATGTTTAGAAAACTGAGCTTGGAAATTATTAATTGACTCACTCACACTAGACTCCCAGTCTGTTAATTCATATTTAGACATGCATGCTACACTTTTCAGCCAGTTTATTTTCTGCTCCAGGAATAGACTGTGTATCTGTCAAAGAACAATTAAGCAAACATCACATACCCATTTAACATTTAAAAACAGGCCACTCGGTTCAATGTCCACCTAGCCTTAGGCCTTTTGCATTTACACAAAAATTGACATCCCAAAGCACTGATGTCATGTCTATGTACAAATGTTTAAAGATTGCATTATGTTTGGAGGAAAGTTTAACAAGAGAAAACTGCATATAATCAAATCACTCTTTTGGCTTCTACAATAACCCCTAAAATATTGCTGTAGTTCTTAATCAAATATGGTTCATATGAATCAAAAATTAAAGGCACAGTAAAAGGCAGTTATAGGTTTGGATTTTTTGTTTGTTTTTTGTGTACAGTCGGTCTGATTGCTGTTGTAAATTTCATGGAAAAAGAATACACCTTTCGTCGGGATTGTTAGCTATGCTGTTACAAAAAATAGAATGGAGGATTTTTCCATTGCCTTTTATTAGTTCTTTGATCAGATAGAGACGAAGTTTAGGAAAGCAGTAAGACTAAATAGAGATGAAGTGCCTAGAGCAACAGTCCTTCCCTGGTCACTTATGTCAAGTCCTTGGTACATTCAGTTGTTTTGTCACAAGCTGTTCACTGTACCCCCGAACTGAAGGAATTCCCCTTTCTAGTAATAGCAGTCGAGTACTTGTGCTATACTGTACTGGATGTCTGCCTGGAAAAGCATCAGTTTAATAATAATGATCTGGAACTCCCCAAATGTGGATAAGAAGAGACACGTTTAAACAAATCAAAAAAGGGGGGTGTCACCAAATCTTAATTTTTTAAAGCCAGGCAGCATGGTCCAGTGGTTAAGGCACTAAAGTATGATGCTACAGCTATGTGCGATGGACGGATGGGAAATGAGAGCAGCCCAGGGGCAAATTTCAAATGACTACCCTTTGAAGTGGTAGCTTCTTGTGGTACAATATAGAGGTTGCTGGGTTGAGACATAATGGTTGCCTGTCACATCATTCAATAACATAAAATTATTATTGAATATTGAATTATTTTATAACCAGGTCAACTCAGAAATGGTGTTTTTGTGATTGTCAGTGAAATTCTTCCTTGCGTGTGCTAATAAATAGTTTAGCTGCTGTTTATTTTCACAAAAACATAGAGCTAACCTTTAACTGCTTTTTTGTGTGAGTAAAATTGAGTAGCAAATTAAT
The DNA here is from genome assembly GCF_016835505.1 of Polypterus senegalus. Classification (NCBI taxonomy): domain Eukaryota; kingdom Metazoa; phylum Chordata; class Cladistia; order Polypteriformes; family Polypteridae; genus Polypterus; species Polypterus senegalus. The sequence continues at coordinate 26,562,291 of NC_053159.1, forward strand.
GTAATGTTAAGTCTCTCCCAAAGTGCTGACAATGTCTCAGAACAATTGTCTTCTAGTTTTTTTCTTCATTTCCAAAAAGAAAAAGGACACTTTCACCTCTTGAGTTGTGCTATAGAAAGCATGTTTCTTCTTTTTGAAATGAAACAGCCTTGTGCTGTTTTGAGAAGCTGCTGCCTTATAGGCGGTCATTACACGATAAGTATCAACATGACTTTTCATAGGCAGAGCTGATAGTCAATCCTGAGTTTTGATTTGGTGTCATGGCACATGAATCCTCAGTGTCAGCAAAACCCAGCAATTCAAAATGAAATGGGTCAGCAAGTCTGATTGTTTGGTACGTTATGCTTTTTAATAAATAATGCTGGTATACTCTTGTGTCATTTAAATGGTATTTTGAAGTCCTAATTTACTCACTGACATTGCATAGTGCCGTCAGCTCTGGACCCTGCAATCCTCAATTAGGTTAAGCAGGCTTAAAAACGTTGTTGCATAGAAGCTGTGTAAGAAGTGCAGTAAAGTGAGTCAGTCAGAGTCAACTAGGGCCACAGACAGCTGTTCATGTATGATGTGAGCGTTATTAAACATTCTGTAGCAGTGTGCTCAGGTTTTCAGAAGGGTATTCTATGAAACTGGAGTTTAATATATGAGTATAGTGGACTGGCATTTCTTTTAGGGTTGTCTCCAGCTTGCACCTACTTCTGCTTTCTTAGTCTTTGGCCTTTTGCAATCCTTCTAATAGATGGTTCAGAAAATGGAAAGATGGATGAATGGATGGATGCTTTCAGAGTAGCAGCATATTGGGCAGAGATCCTAATGGGAAATGAAAGTGCGACTTCAGAACAGCAAATCACTGCACGACAGTCAAGACAAAAGCAGCAGCTCTGAATCAAATTTCCTTTGCACACTGAAACCCCAGCCTAAATACATACTAAACACTAAACTGATAAGCTGGTGAGCCATTTTATCACTAAATCTTGCACATCAGATAGTGTTTTTCTTTCTGCTGTTTAAAAAAGTGAAAGGCAGAGAATGAGTCACCATAGAATGAAAGATTCAGACTGTAGATTATCAAAGTACAAGCTGATTGTAAGTGGCAGACACTTGCTGCTTTGAAAAACAGAAGCTCTCTATGCATTTTAAGGCAGATCTTCAGAATCCTATACTGTGGTTAAAAAAAAGGTGCGATTTACAGTGCATTACTGTTACCATGGTGATGCACTGTATGGCATGATGAAGATGCAGGGAGGTCAGAGCACTTAGGACATCAAGCCCAGAATGCTTTACTAATAATTTATTGAATCTGAGTTTCTGGCACGCCAGTTAAAGTGAGAGTTTAGGGCAGAGGCTGCATATGAGCTGTTATCCTATAAAGAGGCTTTGCTTGAAGGTTTAGAGTAACAGAGGCCAGCTGCTCTCATGTATTTTCCATTTATCTTTTGCAAAATCTATTAATTTGATCAGAGATTTGTGGAAATGACCTGACAGTGGTTGACTGACATTATCTCTCACATTTTCAGTATTTGCCACTAAGAATTAAATATTGGTTTGCCGTTTGTTTTTTTTTATAACTTGGAGACCAAAAGTGCAGGCAGTAGTCCAAAAGGAGACCTCACCAGTGTGTTATAAAGCTTGAGCATAAACTCCTTTGACTTGACCTTTACACATTGTGATATACAGTATAATCTAACATTCTATTAGCCTTCTTCCTGGCTTCTGAAAGCTGCCTGGAAGTTGTTAGTGATGAGTCCACTACGACTCCTAAATCCTTCTTAGAAGCAGTACTTTCATGTTTCAGCTCTCTCCTTGTGTATTCAAATCTAACACTTTACCTCCTATATATAACATTTTAGATTTTACTTACATTAAGTTTTATCTGCCACAAATTTGCCGAAGCCTGTATGCTGTCCAAGTTGCTCAGTAATGATTCAACAGATTCTAGATTATCTGCCAATCCACCTAGGTTGGTATTATCTGTAAACTTAACCAGCTTCTTGTTTATGTTCTTGTCAAATCTTTTATTTATATTAATAAAAGCAGCGGTCCTAGCACTAATCCCTGAAGGATACCATTTTTAACATCACCTAATTCTGAAAAAGTTCCCCTCAACATAACCCTTTGGTTCCTGTGCTTTATCAAATCCTGCACACATCTACAGACTACATTTATATGTAGTATGTTAAAAATAGCAGCGGCTCTAGCACTGACCCCCCTGAGGGACACCACTCTTAACATCTTCACTTCAGGTAAGGTTCCCCACCTTCTACTTCTTGTGTTTTAGCAAATATTGTACCCATTTATACACCACACCCTGAACTCCCACTGGTGCTTTATCACATGCTTTCAGCAAGTCATGATAAACAATATCACATACACTGCCCTTGTTGTGTCCTTTTTTTTTTTTGCTTTCTTATAGAATTCTAGTATGTTAGTAAAACACGACAACCCTCATCTGAACCAGCTGACTGTTCAGTAAAACTCCTATTCTTGCCATGTGATGCACTTTAAGCTTACTGGCCTATACTTGGATCTGTCCAATCAAGCTTTTTGTAAAATGGAATATTATTTTCTATTTTCCGGTCCTGCCATTTTCTGTATTAATATTTATGTTAAATGGTATGGATAAATAGGTACATCTTCCTTTATAATGGGAAAAATAATTAAAATAAACATCTGTATGATATACACTTCATGCGTAGCCTATGAGTATACAAGTTGTGTTATTTCTGTTACTGACTTTTTTACTTAAAATAATTTATTTTGATCCACTCAGTTTTCCTTGAATTATTACCACAGGCCACAGGTAATTTTTAAGCCAAGCACAATTAACACAGCACACCAGCTATTGAAGAGACATACATCTCTGGCTGTGTATCTCATTCACTGCATCAGCTCATAACGCTGTAAAACAAGTCTGTTTTCCCTTTGTTTTACCATATGGTCTATAGGAATGAACTACATGTGTATCATTGGGGGTCTTCTGAAAGGTGCATCCTCACAGATTTATCTGTCTATAGATCATCCCTGACTCCTAAATTTTGTTACACTTTTGCACACTAAAGCTACTAGAATGCATGACCTTGTCATGTCATAATTTTCGATTTCTGTTCCATTTCAGTTCTTCATTTTCAGCTCATTTTTGTTTTTGCTGTTTCATTTTAGATTTTTTTTTTCTGTGCATAAACATTAATCAAAGTGATAAAAAACAATATTGGACTGTAATTAGGTTAGTGGTGTTGAGGTTTCTGATGTCTCTTGTATGTGGATACTTCATCTGTTAAACCAGATTCATGAGTCACTGATTATAATGTTTCCATAATAACTACAGAATAACTCTGAATTGTGAAAAATTCAAATTTTAGATCCACTGGGAGAAACTGGGAGAAGCCCTGTTTTACAGTATGTTTCACATTGTTTAGCAAAGGTCTGATTTTCAGGCCCTCTGATTCATCATCGGTTTGTCGAACCTCAATGCTGCCTAAACAGATTGATTTATTTCTTTATTTATTTTTGCAGCAGTCAGTAGCTAGAGGTAGCAGCCTGTGAGCACTTAAAAGTGATAATGAGATGCTAAGAGGCGTATTTGTAACTTTATTAATTTGTCTGTGAGGCTTCCCTATGAGCACAGTGATGGCATTATTTATTTTATCTCATGCTGTGAATTATTTTGTTGCTTTTGTGCAGATAGAACAGAGTTGCATTTTGTCAAAGTAGTTGACAAAATATTAATATCTTGTCATATTGTTACTGTAAACACTCTTTGCTGTTCTTACTAATTTACTTTTCACTTTATTTAAGCAAATATTTTTTTGTTTTTGTTTTCCTTCTGCTCTTTTAAAATGTGCTTGCCTCTAGGTCAGCTCGTATAAAATACTCTACTCTGTGAGCCATTTAGCAAACATGGTCACCTGTAGTATTTCTGATAAGCTCTCTCTGAAAGAAGTTTGATGCTTGCCACTGCGACAAAGCATATGGATTACCCTTCATTCCGTCTCTTTAGACTGAGGTTAATTTATGACTTAAATCGGATTTTTACTTTGATAACACTACTACCTGTTTCTCTACTTACACGCTGGTTCAAAGTGACACGGCAGTGTGTGTTTCACTTTAGTAATATATTTATAAATTTTGCACTACACTTACCTCTGGTCCAATTTACAGCTATTTCTATAACATTTTCTAGACCTCTTAGCACTGTGTTACTTGACCAGACTATGCAGAAGAGATGTCTGAAGTCCTACACAGTCTGCCCCACTATCAAAAAAGCATTTGTTTCAGTAAATGCTCGATTAGTCTTGTGGTGTTCCCTGTCTGGAGGTTGTAGTTTGTCAGTGAAGCCTGTTCATTGTAGACCTTAGATCAAGACAGAAGACCAGTTTTTCCCTTTACTTTAAAGTTTACACTCTTTCATTTAATTTTCTGAAACTTAATCATGGCCTTTGCCCAGTTGTGTCTCATTTTAACTGCTGGCTCTGTTGCTTGGTGACAGCCTTCTGCCACTGTCTTTCATTTTCACTTTTTGCCTGTTGTTATATAAGAAATGTGTTAGCAGGAAGTTTTCCTTTGAGCTTTGTTTTGAACAAGTTATGCTTTGGTATTTCATGTTTGATTTATTTTTTCTAACCATTTTGTATTTCATAAATGTTGTTTTTCTCATTGACTTAAAATTATTTTTAACTAGTTGGTAAGAGTTGGAATTGCTTTGCATTATTACGTAGCCTTTGATTTTTCTAATAAGAATTTAAAATTAATTTTTAATTAGCTAGTAGTTGGGAGAATTTCTAGGGACTCCATGATGCTATATTATCCTGATACCTATATCACAATATGATAATACTAGGATTGTTTTTATGTTTTGCCATATGTTAAGCATTGTGTATATAACAAAATATTACCCTTTTTACTTGACTACCAGTAAAGTTCACTCTTACCTTTATAAGCATAAATGTCAATCTGTTTTAATAGTGGAAATGGATTTCAAGTATCTCATCATTTTTTAAAATAAGACTGAGAATATTTATTTCAGCACATAAAATGAACGGACTGGAACACAATCTGACCTTTGCATTGGGTGAATCCTTTAAAGATGAGACCTTGTGTTTGTTATGGTGTTATCAGCCAGTAATTGAGTTTAGAAGGTTTCATATTTTAAGTATTTTTGGAATGTTACATGCAAATGCTTAGTTTAAATACTCATGGCTACATTAAAGTACATTTTAATGAACAGATCTAGACCATTAACTTACTCGTCTTTCTTAGCCAGATACATTGACCACTGTTCAGACCTCAAATACTGATCAAAATTGCTTGTTAATTAATCAGGGGGAAGAATCCTGTAACACTTTGCATCTATTTTTTTTATCTTAAAGGGATCAGACATTTTCTTTGCCCATTGAGCTTCATTACATCTCCCATGAAGATGAACTTTGACCTGTCAAGGCAGGAGCTTTCAAAGCGTACTTAGAAGCTTGTGAATGTGTAGAGCATTTTTTGGTTCATAGTCTTTGCTATGGTATTTTACATTTCGGATTAATTGTCTATCAAATGTTTTGATGGCTGGAATTGGACAGATCCTTCTAGTTTGCCAGCGGATTTGATTTTATTTGGAAATGCCTCCAAAATGCATGCTTCATACCAAGCTATTTTCTTTACAGTAACATGATGAACAAAATGAATCCATCTTCTCAATTTAAATGAAGACAGTGCATTTGGTATATATAGAAATATTTAAAGCAGTGCCACCATTTGTGCAATTGCATCTTTTGGACTGCAGTGTATTAGCATGTAATCAAGGGTGTAGTTTATCAAGGGCCAGAGGGGCTTGGCCCCTCAAACTGAAATCCAGCACTGATATTTGCATAAAACATGCATTTTAAAAAACTTGCATCAAACATTAACCATTATAGTTTACCTAAGCAAATTTTCTTCTGGCAATAAAACAGTACCATAAGTTAATTTTATTAAAATTTTACTTTTTAATTTTGCTCCTAGGATAAACATGCACATTATTTGGTATTCAAAAAAGCGGCAATTTCATGGCCACATACTTTGATAGTTTGCTTTTGTCTTAGCTAACTGCAATGGCAGAGGCTAAAGATGGATAGATTAATGGAAAGAGCACAGCATTGGCAAAGAGCAGCGATTTCCCTGCATTCAGCCTTATTGCTGTGTCGGAAACAGAGCAGGTATTTTATTTTTAACATGTTAATGCAGTACACCTGCCACTGACCATGTCATCAAAACAGCACTAGGCCAGAGAAAGACTGCTTAAGAGAGTACAGGAATAGATAATTGCTATCTACCATCAACAGGTGTTCATTCCCTTTATGGGCTCTGGTATTGGTGAGTAGGAAAGGCAGTTTTCAACCAGGTAGCTTGCAGTTGCAGATGCATATGATGTGGTTTTAAGATGCGAGTCAGAAGAACTCAGATGTTGAAAATCAATATTGGACTTACCCTTCCGAAATGGACATTCTTCGAAGCGTGACTTTGTTTCAGAGCTATCTGAAATATTATCCTAATTATTACAAGATATGTGCTGCTGGCCCTTACTTTGCCAGTTGGAACTGTCACTTCAGAAAGGAGATTTTCCATGATGGGACAGATAAGAAACTGGTTGATCCTGCAATGTCAGATGAGAAATTCTCAGCCCTTGCAACACTTCACGTTGAATCAGATTTGACAGAAAAGCTTGTGCTATAGTATACCATAGGATATTATTAAAGTGTACTCAAACAGAAAAGAGAAACGTTTAATTGTGCTTTTAAAAAGGAAAGTGCATTTTGCTAATATAAAGTACTTAGAAATAATATCATTTTCCTTAGGTCTATTACTGCTATCAGTACAGTGCGTTTTTTATTCTAACAGATGGCACATCACAAATTATACCAGTGGATAGAATCTCATAAATAAAATAACAAAAATCACTTTAATAGACTAAACAGAAAAAAAATGGAATATGTTCTTGTTGATATACTGTATATTGTACTGTATCAATTTTCTACCATGATTCTACTGTGTTGTGTACTAAATCCTTCTGTATCTGCCTGGTCATTAGCAAGAAATCTCTGAAGTGTGTACTATGAATGCTTTAGTCAAACACTCAGTAAACATAAAGTAGGTGGGCAATGTCTTGCACTGAAGGTTTACCTTGATGTACTGCAGACCACTTCGTGTTTGTGACAAAAGCAAACTTAAAATGACTTTTAGATAAACGAGTATTCCTAGAGCGTAATAATGCTTTGCTCATTCTCTGTCCAGTTCTACTGACTTTTCATGATACAATGTATAATATAATGTACATGTTAATGTACAAATTTGTCAGATCCATGAGTTAAAGAAGAGCCCTGTGTTTTCAAAAATGAAACATTAACAAATTTTTCCATTAGCATCTACTTTTTTGTTATCGCTTCCCTCCCTTTTAAATGTAGTAATCTTAAGAGTAAGAGAAATAGAATTAACCAATGAAATTAGATCCCAGCTTATCCGTGTCATCCGTAAACTCTGAACCAAGTTAAATGATAAAGATATCTTACGTTATTTAATGTGTAAAAAATAATAAAAATAAGAGCATCTTGAGATTAGGGGTGTATAGGTACTCAGAGAGTAGTGCTGATAAAAAATATGGCAGGATACAGGTGACTGAGAAACAGATGTCATGTTAGTCTCACAACTTTAAACATAAGACCAGACTTACGATAAGTAATCATTTGCAGTACCTGTAAATCAATTGTAGTCTGCACCTTCTGTATCAGTCATCTGCCAGCAACATCACCACCTCCTTCTTCTCAACAGCCCACATTCTAGCAGAATGTCTGCCCGAGGCGTCGGGTGGTACACAGTGCTTGTTGTTCCAGTTTGTACTTGTGAAGTCCCAATAAACCCTGTTCTTCCATTTTCACTTTTTATCTTTCAAAAAATAAAAGAGACTTGTTTATTATGCTACTTATATCATGTTCCCTTCACTGTCCGTATAATCTTAACTAGTGTAGAAGAAAGTCTTGTGCAGAATTTACCCACTTAAAACAATTACAAAAATAGGAATACGCATTTTAGAAGTGTACTGTTTAATTTATTTCCATTTTTTACATTAAGGTATCAATTTTTGGTAGGTTTGCTAAAAGAAAAAATATTTACTACAGAATAAAATATATTGTATTATATAATAGTTCATAAATATCACACACTTGTAGGTGAACACTCAGGCTTTGTTTTCTAATGTCTTCTTGGGTCTTGTTCAGAAAGCGGACACCACTTGAGATGGCCTTCCCCTTGCCCAAACACTAACGTTAAGGTCAATGTTAAGTCACTATTTTAGGGCTAAAATGATAACAGAAATGAGAAACCTACTTATATATATGGCGTCCTTGTGAAACAACAAAGTGTCATCCGCTTTCTGAACAAGAGCCGTCTTCTTTTGTAGGGTAATGCTTTCTGAGATGATTATTGTCTGAATAACTTCACAGTAAGGCACACTTTGGCAATAACAACATAAAGTGCCCATTGTGGGGCATAAGAAATTACGTTTTAGGTTTCGGACCCTAACTTAGCAGTCCCAGTTCTTTCAGTTATTTTGTGGGAGACCAACGTAAAGGGCCACTTGCAATATTTGCCTAGACTACTCTTGCTTTAGGAATACTGTGAAGTTAACATATAATAAGTTATCTTATGAGAACTGGCATATTATTCTAGCCCTTTGTCATTCTTTTCAAGGTGAAGCGATTTAAAAAATATCTTCAAATAAAAAGGCACTTTTGTCTTTATAGAGGAGTGACTGATTCAGACACATCACAATAGCAAAACTGCATTTCTGTTCATGAATAAAACACTAGAGCTAACAGGAAAAGCATATTGGTATTCATTTCATTCTCTGATCTTTGCCATCATAACAGTCACAGGTCATAGAGAGCTCAAGGAGGGGAGGCATGTATTGAAGCTATCAAATATCAAGATGCGGGTGGCACAGTGGTAATGACTAGTGCTTCTGCCTTAGAGAGCTGTTATCTGCTGTTTGTGACCCAGGCCTGTGCACTGTCTGTGCTGAGGTTTAGATATTCTTGCTGTGTTTGCATAGATTGTCCCCCATGTTTTCCAGTTTTCTGCCACTTCTAAAAGGCAATCACAAGTTAGGTTATGTTATGTTGCACCTTGAAACTGGCCCAGTATGAGCGAGTCTGAGTTTGTCTGTGCATAGGTGTGCTTTGCAGTTGCCTGGCAGTCCATAGAGGGTTAGTTCCAGTCTTAGTGTACACCTAATGCTTCCAATCTAAAAATTAAATAAGCAGGTTAAGGAAAGACTGGATTGATGGGATATGGGAATGTTTACATGATAAAGAAACATGAAAGAGCTTAATGAGTGTTTTCTTTACTAAATCAAAATGTGTTTATTGTATCGTAAGTATATGCTGAGCACACAACAAAAACCTTTAAAGCCTCAACAAAGTGATAGCAGCAAAGCTAATCATGTTTTCCCTATTTGGATTTTAAAACTACAATCTGTACAATCATTGGATTTTTTTAATGTACAAAACGTGAGGATTTAACATATCAGTTTTTGTAAATGACTTAATATAGGGTGGTCCAGATCTAATTATGCAATTTTCATTACGCTATAACTTATTAAGTTTATTACATAGAAAATCACCCGAAAAATCCCAGACCATTGAGAAGTGTGCGAACTGACAACATGAAGAATCGTCTTTGCACCGAACTGGAATCGTCCCCCCACAAATCAAAGTCATCCAGACGATCTGGATCTGCATAATTAGATCTGGACCACCCTGTAGAGAGTCATAAGTTAGTAAATCTTGTGTGTGACACATGTGTTGTTCTGAATAATTCTCAATAGGTGCAGGTCACTGCTAATGCTAATTAAGTATTTACAAACTCTAATTACCAGATTACCATTTCCAAAATATATCTAGACAAGATATGATCATATGAAATATAAGTGTTTAGCTCTAACGTAATGTGCAGCATAGGATAAAGCCAGATATCTTCCAAAATAACCACAACTTTTAACATTGCGAGAAGTTCAGCCTGGACACAAACAGACTGACACCGGCAGTTCTTAAATCACACACGTTTAATAAAAACCAAGTCCCCCAAGACACAAGTCTCACACACACACAGTGCTTCACGCACCAAACACCCTTACTGGGGCCTTTCAAAGTCCATGGGCTGCTTCTCTTCCGTCCACTGAAGCTTCATCCTACTCCAGCACCCAACTCCAGCTCCTTGAGTGTAGGATGGCGGCCCCTTTTATAATCACCCGGATGTGCTGTAGGTGCTCACTGACATTCTTCCGGCAGCACTTCCTGGTGTGACGGAAGTGCTGCATGAGCACCCGGAAGCACTCTGGGCGTCCCTGGAAGGTCCTTCCTCCACTTTCCCAGGTGTGGCAGAAGTGCCGATCTCCTGGGCTCAACAATGCTCGGGGCGCCCCCTGGTGATGGCCACGGGCCCCAATGGGCTTGAACCTCTTTGCTCCATCCCCATGGCCCCCTCCTTATCCAGGGCTGTTTCCCCCTAGTGGCCCGGGGGATGTATAGACCACCTCCCAGTCCTTTCATGGATCCCGGCTTGTCTGGCCACCAGCCTCCTGCCACAACATTATATAGTTAATTTTACAAAACACACCACAATAAGAATAACCACTAGAGTAAGAACATAATAACAAAGGCTTTGATCACCTCAGCCATCACATTTAGAGAATATGTGATCCATCAAGTTACAATCAAAACAACAGACATGGATACTCATGTGAGAAATATGCTTGTAAATAATGTCACGTATCTAAACATTGCACAGAAATCCAACAGACCAAACCTGTAGCTCTTTGTTTTCACTCAAGCAATTGTCATTCTATCTGTATTATGACTCCAGTTGCTTTTCTGTCGAAGGAATGGCGAAAACAGAAGTCCATCTAGGCTTTGTCTTCAGAATGCAGACCATGGGAAAACTTCAAAGTAAACAATAAAAAGAGAAATCTGCTTGTTGTTGATAGAGAGGGGTCTCATGGCAGATCTGTGAAGAGAAAAATGTAACAAGAATGACGCCATATTTAAAAAAAAAAAAAACTCAAAGGATAAACACAAAGTAAATAGAAAAACAAGAACTCTTTTGAATTAACTAGGGTGTTTAAAGAGGATATCTCAAGTGGCATTAGTAGGGTGAGTTAAAGTATCTGCAACAAGAGGGAGCAAGTGTAGCAGTGCTGCAAGAGAGCACTGCTGCCTGCTTTTACATAAGAGACACCCTTGTAGTTTCAAGTTCAATTGTCCTCCATACCAAAAGGGGGTTCTTCTTCAGATCTGCTGATAAAAAGGTGGTTGTGTGTTCCAAAGACCCCTCTGTTGTTGTCTTAGGGAGGATGAGCAGCTGAGAAGAGGGGTGTAGCCCTTAGCAGAAACCCTATAAATTTTTACAGTGCAACTATTGGTTGAGGCATCAGTCTCATCACACCTTATATACTATAACCCTGCTGGCGGGAGTACCTTCACGCGCCACCAAGCCACTGTGGATAATTCAAAATGCAATGACATGTCATATAGTAAATCAGCCGAGAAGGGAGTGTGTCACTCCTCTTTTCAGGTCACTACACTGGCTCTGTTTAGGAGAATATATTAAGTTCAAATCTTTGATGCTTGCCTACTTAGTCAATGGCTCAGCACCTATATATATATATATATATATATATATATATATATATATATATATATATATATATATATACATACATACAGTGGTGTGAAAAACTATTTGCCCTCTTCCTGATTTATTATTCTTTTGCATGTTTGTCACACAAAATGTTTCTGATCATCAAACACATTTAACCATTAGTCAAATATAACACAAGTAAACACCAAATGCTGCTTAAATGATGGTTTTTATTATTTAACCATTAGTCAAATATAACACAAGTAAACACCAAATGCTGCTTAAATGATGGTTTTTATTATTTAGGGAGAAAAAAAATCCAAACCTGCATGGCCCTGTGTAAAAATGTAATTGCCCCCTGAACCTAATAACTGGTTGGGCCACCCTTAGCAGCAATAACTGCAATCAAGCGTTTGCGATAACTTGCAATGAGTCTTTTACAGCGCTCTGGAGGAATTTTGTCCCACTCATCTTTGCAGAATTGTTGTAATTCAGCTTTATTTGAGGGTTTTCTAGCATGAACTGACTTTTTAAGGTCATGCCATAGCATCTCAATTGGATTCAGGTCAGGACTTTGACTAGGCCACTCCAAAGTCTTCATTTTGTTTTTCTTCAGCCATTCAGAGGTGGATTTGCTGGTGTGTTTTGGGTCATTGTCCTGTTGCAGCCCCCAAGATCGCTTCAGCTTGAGTTGACGAACAGATGGCCAGACATTCTCCTTCAGGATTTTTTGGTAGACAGTAGAATTCATGGTTCCATCTATCACAGCAAGCCTTCCAGGTCCTGAAGCAGCAAAACAACCCCAGACCATCACACTACCACCACCATATTTTACTGTTGGTATGATGTTCTTTTTCTGAAATGCTGTGTTCCTTTTACGCCAGATGTAACGGGACATTTGCCTTCCAAAAGTTCAACTTTTGTCTCATCAGTCCACAAGGTATTTTCCCAAAAGTCTTGGCAATCATTGAGATGTTTCTTAGCAAAATTGAGACGAGCCCTAATGTTCTTTTTGCTTAACAGTGGTTTGCGTCTTGGAAATCTGCCATGCAGGCCGTTTTGCCCAGTCTCTTTCTTATGGTGGAGTCGTGAACACTGACCTTAATTGAGGCAAGTGAGGCCTGCAGTTCTTTAGACGTTGTCCTGGGGTCTTTTGTGACCGACCTCTCGGATGAGTCGTCTCTGCGCTCATGGGGTAATTTTGGTCGGCTGGCCACTCCTGGGAAGGTTCACCACTGTTCCATGTTTTTGCCATTTGTGGATAATGGCTCTCACTGTGGTTCGCTGGAGTCCCAAAGCTTTAGAAATGGCTTTATAACCTTTACCAGACTGATAGATCTCAGTTACTTCTGTTTTTATTTGTTCCTGAATTTCTTTGGATCTTGGCATGATGTCTAGCTTTTGAGGTGCTTTTGGTCTACTTCTGAGTGTCAGGCAGCTCCTATTTAAGTGATTTCTTAATTGAAACAGGTGTGGCAGTAATCAGGCCTGGGGGTGGCTACGGAAATTGAACTCAGGTGTGATACACCACAGTTAGGTTATGTTTTAACAAGGGGGCAATTACTTTTTCACACAGGGCCATGTAGGTTTGGATTTTTTTTCTCCCTAAATAATAAAAACCATCATTTAAAAACTGCATTTTGTGTTTACTTGTGTTATATTTGACTAATGGTTAAATGTGTTTGATGATCAGAAACATTTTGTGTGACAAACATGCAAAACAATAAGAAATCAGGAAGGGGGCAAATAGTTTTTCACACCACTGTGTGTATATATATATATATATATATATATATATATATATATATATATATATATATATATATATATATATATATATATATGTGTGTGTGTGTATTCTTTGTAATAGATACCGATTTGGATGAGAGGTGCTTGTAACTTAGGAAAGGCTAACTAGTCTTGTGGTGTTTTGTTTGGCGTAGAGCTCTCCACTTGTTATGTTCAGTTTTGTAACGTTGTCCCCTAACACTTGTTTTAGTTCCAAGACTACTGTTTACTAGATTATGTTGACCTCATTTGTAAATAGGGCTGGATAAAAGTGTCTGTTAGGTGATAAAATGTAAATGTATATTATTGATGGTCTCTAGTATTTGATATGATTGATGTATAATATTAAACACACTTGCTCTTCTGCTTGCTGCAGGTCTCCATATCTGTTTAATCATAAATAAAATTGATTTTTTCATTTGCCAAGCAGGAAAAAAATTACACCATATTTTAAAATAAAGCTGTTTTACAAAGTGAAAGAATGAATATACTTTCCTTATTTTTTTTTAATAAGGAAACTGATTGGTGTGTCCACAGATTTGACCAGACAAACTCAATTGAATAGCCCCCTCTTATCGGCATAGTGTCTTAAGCTTGTTTTTCTCTTTTCATATAAAAGTATGTGTTTATTATTCTAATTTGAGACCCGTTCCACCAGTGTACTTCTGTAAATAAAGATGTAGATCCCTTGCCTAATTTTGTCCGTAGGCAACAGAAGGAGTGTTTATTCAGGAGACCGATTATGTGGCACACAAACACACATAGCCTCTTGCAGTGAGAGGCAGCTGTAAACACATTAGGTATTAGGATTTGAGAAATTTTTTCAGGTGAGTTCTTAAAAGATGTATAGTGCAATACATGACATATTTACAGCCCTTGTAAAGTCAGACAACTTCAAATCATCTTTGTTCCTGTGTCCAGAAAAGCAGCCCTTAGTCATGCACACACATAAACACAGCCACACTCACTCATGCTCGGCCAATTTAGAGAAGCCAGTCAACTTAACAGCCATGTATTTGGGATATACTTGGACAACAGACATACCCAGGTGAAAATGTACATAGACACAAATAAAATGTGCCAATTCCATAGAGGAGGTGGCGAGCTAGGGTTCAACCCCAGGACACTAGAGTTATGAGGCAGTCCAGCAGTGATTAATCTCCTTTGAATATTGTAATTCAAGCAGGGTTGATCAGAATGATTGAGAACATATGAGAAATAAATGATGATGATGATGCTATTCTTTTCTGAAGTCAAGATATTTTGGGTTGCATTCAGGTGGCCTTCTGTTTTCAACTGTTCATTTTAGGCTTGTGGTCTTTTACCATTATTTTGTTTGCAGGTATAAGTCAGTGTAGTTGCCAAAGCAATAAGAATATCACACATTGTGCTGGATATACCTGTATGGCATGGGGACAAACAAATCTTGTACATGATCTTCATGTCATCACACAGATACTTGAAGAACCATGTGAATAGCACATTTGAAATACCAGACAGAGAGTGCACCTGGTGTAAATGTCTCAAGGCAGGTGTGAGTGAAAAGAGAAATGCAGAGTGAGGTGCCCAGAAATTGCTGTCCTTTTGCATATGCCTCATCAGTACGTAGTAGATTTAATTTTGGTTTTTTTTTTGTTTTTTTTTTCTTTTTCTTTAACTTGCCGAACAAGTGCAGCACAGTGTTATAGCCATATGTCATCAGGGTTTAAGCAGAATGAAGCTGGGGTATGTGGCTCAGCTGCATCAAGTAAACAAGATAATCTGGTTCTGCACCTTGTGATCACTGAGCCCAGTCATTAGCGCTCCCTGGCTTCGGAGTCAGAGGCTGAAATTGTAACGAGTCCTACACTGTTATAAAGGCAGAGAGATGAAAGCCTTGGCAAGTGCCCTCATTTAAGACTGGATAAGTGGACACATCTATTCATTTTTTACAATGGCATCACATGACAGCATCCTGAACACCATTTTATAGCTTTTATTTACTCTTCACACTGTTCCCAGTGATGTAACACATTTGTTGTACTTTGCAATTTTTTTAATAAAATAATCTTGTTCAATAGGCAAAAATGACTAAATATGGCATCAGAGTGTACAGCGCTATATTTGTGTACATCTGTGCAACACAGTCTCAAATTCTGCTGTGCAACAAAGGTACATTCTAAAAAATGAACTTGTATTTATGGTGTAAATGAGTGTCTATCCCCTTGTTTCCTTTTTGCTTCTAATAACCACTGACCTTTTGAATCTGCTTTTTTTTTTTTTTAAAATATACCATTTTTTCTGAGTTTCCAGAGAGGTAGTGTTCACCTTTTCCCCACATATTCCCATACGGTTATCTTCTAATTGTTTTCATAAATGATTAAACGAGGTCGGAGTTCAAGCACTGTGGTTGTGTTAATGTCTCCATATTCAGATTTGAGCGACTCACTGTCTAAGTCAGGTCTCATTGATTTAATTTAAACTAGTGGTGCTTCAGATTAATAGACCTGTGGTTTCTATAATTAGTGTGTGATTCCTATGATTGTGACAGTGATGGCTTGTAATTAGGATTTGCTTCCTTTTTGCCACTTATAGTATGAAATAAAAATTCACAAGGATCTAGCAGGTAGCAGAGAGCTGAGCTATGAACCAAAAGAGACTGCAGATTGAAATAAAAAAATCTGAGCAGCACCGGGGAAATTCTTATTTGGCAAGCAGTGATTCATGGTGACTTTATAAAAACATTCTGCTGCAGCAGTTGACTGGGTATGTGGCACAGACCTTGTTGTTTCACTGGACTGTGCTTACAATATTCTAAATAGTGTATGTGATTCTGCTAAACTGGACGTGTAAGCTGTTTTTTTTTTTATCAAATACTACAACTTAACTACCTAGGCATTTTTCAATTATATAATTTGTCTAAATTTGGAATAGATGTTTGGCTGGAATCTGGCACTTTTAGTCAAAAATTACTATGATGGGATAGAATAAAGTATTACTTGAGTTTCATAGTTTTGAAAAATTAACCGTTGAAATTAAAAGGCCTTTCAGACAACTAAGGTTGATTCGTTTCATATGGATGGGAGCCTACAGTTTATTTACAGTTTTTTATTATAGAATTTTTCAGATGCAGCACTTGGATTTGACTGCTGTACTAATACTGGACAGGGTCTCCTTTTGCTCTCAAAACAGCCTCAATTCCTCATGGCACAGATTTCACAAAATGTTAGAAACATTCCTTTGAAACTGTGGTCCATGTTGACATGATTGCATCACACAATTTTTGTCACACACACATTCGTGCTGTGAATTTCCCATTCTACCACTTCCCAAAAATGTCCTGCTGGATTCAGATCTGGTGACTGAGAAGGCCACTGAAAAACACTGAACTCATTGTTATGTTTATAATATCAGTTTGTGACAAATTCTGCTGTGCAACAAAGTGCATTATCATGCTGGGAGGAACCATTAGAAGATGGGTAAATTGTGCCCATGAAGCAGTGCACATTGTTAACAACAATACTCAAATAGATAGTGACATTCAAATAATGGACTTAGTATAAATGGGCTCTTTGTTCCAAGAAAACATTTCTGACACCATTACCTCACTTCCACCAGCCTGGACTGTTCACACAAGGTAGGTGCATGGATTCATGCTACTGGTGCCAAATTCTAACCATACCATCTGTGTGCCTCAGCAGAAATTGACACTTATCAGGCCATATTATGTTTTTCCCTTTATCAGCTTGTTTTGGTGAGCCTTTGCCAATTGCAGCTTAAACCTTCTGTTTTTGTCTGACAGGAGTGGAACCTGACGTGATCTTTTGCTTTTGTAGCCCATCCACCTCAAGGTTTGATGTATTGTGCATTTTGAGATGCTTTTCTACTCACCATAGTTGTACAGAGTGGTCATCTGAGTTACCGTAGCCTTCCTGTCAGTTCAAACCAGTCTGGCCATTCTCCTCTGACCTCTGTCATCAACAAAGCATTTCTGTGCACAGACCTGCTGCTCACTGGATGTTTTTTTTGTTTTTCACACAATTCTGAGTAAACTTTAGAGACTGTTGTGCATGGACTCCCAGGAGGATCAGCAGTTACAGAAATACTAAAAAAAGCGCATCTGACACCAACAATCATGGCACAGCTGACATCACAGGTATCACACGTTTTCCCCCATTCTAGTGTTTGATGTGAACATTAACTGAAGCTCCTGATCTGTATCTGCAAGGTTTTGTGCATTGCACTGCTACCACATGATTGGCTTATTAGATAATTGCATAGATAAGCAGGTGTTTCTGACAATTTGCTCAGTGAGTGTACATAGCTGTGTGATAAAAGTGTTCAGTAGTGGTGGTCATTTTGGCAAGTATCTTTCCTATCTGTTTACGGTATAGTATTGACTAAGAGAATAGCTTACACACAGCCTGATCAGATCACATGGCTTTTTATGTTAAATGTTTGTGCAGAGGCCGGTCCCATGATGACTTAAAACATACGCAATTCTAAATGGTTTTGAAGATTTCACTTTTTTCATGTGCCTAGTAAAATTACCATTTACCTGGTGAGGTGCGGAGTGAAACGGCTCTGCCAAGGACAGACCTGATAATCACATCCTTACACTGTAATTGTTGTTTTGTTTAAAACTGCTTCTACATCATGTTTCTTTATGAGACGTGAATCTGCTTATTTGTATCTCTTTTCCAAAGTAGTAGTTGTTTTACATGAGATTAAGGGAAAGTAAGTAACACAATTAAAAGAATTCTGGGAAGGATGCCACATTTGTGGACAAGTAGAATGGCTTTGCAGTGAACTACAGTACGTTTGCTCAACACTTTCACTTATTGCAGTTTGCTCACTGCAGTCGCATGGTTAAGTAGGCAACCGACTAGATGATTTTTATTTTATTAAAAGTCTTTTTTGATAACCACATTGCCCTGAGGCAGGCTTTTCTGATTCTTGACTTATTTCTCAGTAAATGCTGCTTACAAGACTCTGCTCATCTTTTTCAAAACATGCTGAAGAAAGAGTAATTCAACCTGAGGGGTACAAATATTCTTTGGGGGCTAGTATGTGGTGCCTTGAAGTTAACCCCAATATGTCCAGTAAAGATGATGTTTGAAAGTACTGGCACATGCTGAAGTTATTTATTTTAGTCTAAGGCATAGAAGGATGGATGCAATAAAGATGGGCTTTAGATGTATTAAAGGTCAATGGGTCACCACCCCACCTGATTGCAGAATTGTACAAAATATGTAATAAACTTCTCTCTGTCATTTAGCTTGTTATAAAGCTGCTAATAGAAAGCTGAACTTTGTCTTTTTTCCAATTTTCTATCATATGCTCTGTGAAGTTTCTTCTCAATAAAAATAATGGTTTTTATTGTACAGTATTTGAAATTCCCTTTGCACCAGGTGCTGCTACTTAGTTTCTGATTAGTGGGGCTTACCCTATTGACCCTGTCGTGTTTTATGCGTGTGTGTGTATGTGTGCGCGCGCAACCTTAATTTCTGTTGCATGTTTGCACTTCCAGTTTGAGCTTTTGCTAGTCAAGATAATGCAGTGTAAGCCAGCAAAAGTCTTGTACTACTTTGCTCAGTTAAGGGCTGCCAGAGCAATTTGAGATAACGGAGCACAATTTATGCAATGAATGCTTTAAGCACAAGATATTATTCTGATCAAAATTTCCCTGGAGAGTATCTTTTAATTTGTGGCCATTGCTGTATCTAAATGAAGGCACACGATTTTAAAAAGCCAGCAAAGAATCCATATGTGTGCTTCTTCTGCATAGTTACACAGGCATAAGACAAGCCCTGCCTGGAAGAGTGACAAGGCTATGATGATCCTGTTTGAAACAGTCTAGTGTGGAAAAAAATCAGGTATGGAGTGCGGTGTTGTTTTAATGGGTTGCTGTCCTTGCTATGTTCAGCTGGCACCTGGGGAGTTTATTCTTGTATTCTTCAGTGACTGATTGGTGTGTTGACTGTTATGTATTGGCAGTGCGCCCCTTTGCACACCTGGTGTCCTCACACTGACGCTACTTTTGGTCTTGAGTATCTGATGCGCTTTGGTGGTTTATTGATAGATTGTCATCGCTCGCATGTAAATTTTAATGCCATTATTGGACTGACGTTTTAGCATCACTGTTGCTGGTAGCCTAATCCATTAGTAGAGCTCCCTCACATGGCACAGTTCAGTAAAATGTATTACCTCCGTGTTGTAATTGCATAGTCAGGTTTGTGTGAGCATTATGTGGTTGCATCAGAATTTTCATACCAAAGTTGCCACGGTTAATAGTGCATTTCTGGGCTTAACAAGTTGACCAAGTACTATATGTAGCAACCTAAATAAATGTTATACACAAATCAAATGTCATAAAATGGCATCAAATGCCAAAAATAAGTTGACTCACATAGTACTACTGACTGGGTCTAGTTGTCTGAGATCAGTTAATGTGAATAATGTGCTCACTTAAGCCAATGTCATATTACACAACTTCTACTCGGAGGGGATTTCAAAATTAATGACTGCAGTTATTGATCTCATCACCTGAATATGTCAATTTGCACAACTAGAAATTGCTGGGGATGTCATATTACACCATTGCATGATAACTTTCCAGCACAGATTCGTATTACCAAAACATTGCATGTTCAATTCTTTTTCTGACAGCTAATAAGGCAATTTCTTGACAGAGTTGGTTTCCATGAGAAGGGTTTACCTATATTCGGTGATTTGAGCCATAATCTTGACTTTTTTTTTTTTTACCTTTTTTTCGCTTCTATCATGGTAGGTAAAACACCACACAAAAGACACACATGTTTCTTATTCCTTGTAGCTGCATCCTTTGCATGAGCTGAGCGCTCATTGCTTCTAATAAGGAGCCATTAAAACAGTGAATGCGGCTGTTTAAGGCTGAAATAAGCAAATAAGGATGGGGAACACAAGTGAGATCACTAAAATGAAGCATCAAAATGCCACTTGAACAACAAGTGCTTCATCAGCAAAAATTTTCCTTACATTAAGAAACTGAGTTGGAACAAAAACTTGCAGCCACTACGGCCCTCCAGGACCGACATTGCCTATCCCTGCTCTAGGCAGTGGGCCTGGAATAAATTAACCCTAAATACATCTATTTCAGTGTATGCTAGAACAAACAGATACATTAATAAATGAGGTTCTAGAACCAATTGTTCTAGCGTACTTCACTGTACTGTAATTAAAGGCCACCTTTCAATGTCAGTTTTCAGTTCTTATAAAGGTTTTAGTTCTGCCTTGTGTGTTTGTTTTGTCAAATCCATATGCCACTATGAGTTTGCAAAGTAGATGTTAGTAGTAAACAGATATTAAAGCCACCTCATTGCATGTAATTGTGTACATTTGTGTGGCTCATCCTCCATGTCTCGAGACTGGAGAGTGCATTTGTGTGTAAAGGAACTGAACAGTAGAACACATCAAAGTACCATACTGGCCTACTGACTCATGGCTGCTTAACTAAACAGGAGGAGAAGGAAGGCTGACTGCCTCTAGGGTGCTTTTGAGATTAGCCAACATTTGGCAAATGTCCTAAGTGGCCATTTTGTTGTTGATTAAAGGCTGAGCAGTAGCATGAAGGCCCTATTAATACTTGAGCATGTCATGTAATACTGGTTATCATCACATTCTGCAATGTGTACAATTGGTAATTAAATCATCTTCACTTAATAACTTACATGAGAATTTAATGGGGAAAGGAAATCAACTCTGGTTTGTAGCTGCTCATCTTCAAACATTTTGTTTTTCCCCAGTAAACTGTATTTCTTGTACATGATACTCAAATTTTACAAAGAAAGTTCACATATACAGACACTCACTCAGTGAATTTGTGAATGGCTTATCATTTTAAAGATATCAGAAGATAAACAGTTTTCAGTGACTTTAGGAAACATTTCTGAAAAGTGAAATTATCAGAAAAACTGTCAGGTTACTCAGCTGTTGCCCAAAGTTTTCACGTTACTCTGCTGCATTCAATGACATCTTATTCTTAACTTACATTTTCTTTATATTTTTTATAGAGAGAGAGGAAAAAAATGACAGCTATCTGGTATAATACTGTACATTCTTATCAAATAAGGAGTTTAGGATCAGGGTTCACTGTTGATGGTGTTGTATGAAACAATGTCAATGTAATATAGGAAATAATGTTAATTTAGTCAATTGTACAAACCTTTGAGTTGCTTTAATGCATTTTTTTGGATATATTTTCTTTTGCCTTTTCTTCTGCTTTTAATATTTGTGTAGCTTTCTTACTCTTTCTCCATCACTCTTTTCATCTCCTGTCTGTGTTTTAGCTCCTCAGATATAGTTCTTGCACTTGCTGGTGATGATCATGTCTTTTTTTGACTTTTTTCTTTTCCTTTTGGTAGGGAATGCTACAGCTCTGTATATTTGTGTCAAGTTAATATAGATATTGTATTGGACTTTTTCCTTCTTTTTAGTCGGGGTCAGTGGAGGAAAATTGTATAAAAGCCAGATCTATTTTTTATATTTTCCTCCTGTATGACCTAAACGTTTCACAGTGGTTATAGATTTAAATTTCATATTCAATAGTTAATGAAAGAAATGGAGCTGCTGTGTGAATCCTAAAATCACGTGTTATTATGACTCTTTAACCTTTGGATTTTCTGTTTATCCTAGATTACTGAAACAGCATATGGTACTTGAAAATGCTGTTTGATTTCATTAATCTTAAAGTATTGATTTTTTTTTTAATCCAAAATCTATTAGTTCAACCTGAACACTTAACTGTCTAGTCTACTTTTATTTTTTGTTAACTTTTCTTGGCTATTGCCATTCCTTGTTCCAACATTCCCTAATACCTCCAACACTTTTTACAAATCTTTTGTCATAGATATTTTTTCTTTATATTGTCATTTTTGTTTATTCATGGTCATCCTTTTTAAAGTGTGCAATAGTAGTATGATGAAGATTGGCATTTGATGTACTGATAAAGAAATGTAAATAAGCCAGTAGGTGCATTTCCTACCTGATATACTGCTGTTTGGGTTCCTCCTAGCTGATTAGAAGCAATCCATGGCTGGCAGTTGCTTTACAAGAGCATGAGACAACTTGATTGATGGTGTAAGTTTCTACATTCCATTATAGCACAGGTCATCAGAACCTGGACCATTGCCTGCATGATGCAAAACATTTGAATTCAGTCTTCATTTAATTTAGCAAAGCCTACAAATGAGCACTCCCTTCAAATGTAATACTTCATCATGAGAATGGGGTCACTCTCAAAGCTTGCTAGATGATCAGACACAGGGCCTTCTCGTTTTCTGGGTAGGCTAGCTAGCCTTTGGTGGTTGTCTTGTAAGTGTTGTTCTTTGGCTTTCCTGTTAACTACTTTTAATATTTAAACTTTGCTGAGTCCTTCAGCCTGTTCTAATACCAATGGTCTTTAGTGATGAGGTCAGTTAAATGTAACTGTTCTTTTTATTAACAAAATTATACATAAAATTCATAGACAAATAATTAGATGAATAAAATCTATTCCTTGTCAGAAACAATTTTGTTGTCTTTATTCTTTCCTGTTTTGTTATGCTAAAGGATCCTGTGATAACCTGCCAAACTCTACAGTTTGAAAACTACTGATCCATGCCGTACTGTAAGCATTAACCAAAAAAACAAGAGGCCAAAATATTGTATTAAAAAGCAGTCTTGCATTCTTAAACTATGCTAAGAACATATAAATAATCCTTTAGTAAAAATACAAATGTAACATATATTAGTTAACTAGATTTATTAGACATTGATGTACAGTATCTTTATAGAGTTTAGTATGAGATTTAAGAATAACATCTGACAAGTCATTTAATCCAGGCTGGGAACCAGGTGTCATTTGTGGCATGTGGCTGCTTGGTCTCTGTTTTTTGAAGCCATCTAAGCTACTGGCTGCTCTAAGATAATATCCCTTCAGTGACTGAAAACAGGTTGACCACTAGTGACTTAAATTAATGGCTACCTCATGTACACACCTGAATAACACTTAACCAATTATTTGTTTTTCTACTGAATTGGATTAAAATAATTTGAGAATTTGAGATTTGTTTTATCATTTTTTTCTCTTGTGTCATGCCTAGTTATGATAATTGTGTATCAAGATGGCATAAGAGTTCCAGCAGAGTGGCTTTAAATCCCATCTAGGTCATTGATTTGTAAAGTATGACCATTCTCAATGTCATACTCCCATTTGCCGTCCCATACCTCAAAGATGTCTCAGCTGAGTTCATTTTCCCGATATAAGTAAGCGTGTCGGCTTGTGCAAAAATGTACCTATGTGATGGACTGCCATCATGACTAAATACATGACTCCCAGAAGGCTTAAGTTGAGTTGGGCTTGTGTGGTAAATAATGATGGACTTGCTGTCTTGTCATCTTTGCTGTATTTTAACTAGGGATGCTGTGATCAGGTTTTTTTAAGGGATGATATCGATTACCAATTTCATGTGACTGAATTGTTTGATTCTGAAACCAATTCCAGTTTGTTTTTCTCTTTAAAAATGTTTTACACCAAGATCCTGCATGACCAGTTTCATAGAAGCATTATGTTCTATATTAAACTGTTAACTTTTTTGTTTTTATAATTAAACTATAGGCCATAGTTGTTACAGTACCTATTCATTTTTTTATTGATTAAATTAAATTCTGTAGGCATATTGTTCAGTGACCATAAAAATATTAAAATAAGTAAAAATTAAATTTAATTAATAAAATATGTGCAATGTTTCCATAATAAGTATAGCATAAAAGAGAATAAAATGCTTTTCATGTTACAAGCTATCATATTGTTTGATTTCATCTGTAATGTACTAAAATAATTTAAATGTATATACTGTATATATACATTTTATATATATATATATATATATATATATATATATATATATATATATATATATAGGGCAGCATGGTGGCGCAGTGGTAGCATTGCTGCCTCGCAGTTAGGAGACCCGGGTTTGCTTCCCGGGTCCTCCTTGCATGGAGTTTGCATGTTCTCAACTGTGTCTGCGTGGGTTTTCTCTGGGTGCTCCGGTTTCCTCCCACAGTCCAAAGACATGCAGGTTAGGTGGGTTGGGATCCTAAAATTGTCCCTAGTGTGTGCTTGGTGTGTGTGTGTGTGTCCTGTGGTGGGCTGACGCTCTGTCTAGGATTTGTTTCCTGCCTTGCGCCCTGTTTTGGCTGGGATTGGCTCCAGCAGACCCCCGTGACCCTGTAGTTAGGATATAGCAGGTTGGATAATGGATGGAAGGATATATATATATATATATACAGTACGACCTCGGTTCACGACCATAATTCGTTCCAAAACTCTGGTCGTAAACCGATTTGGTCGTGAACCGAAGCAACTTCCCCCATAGGACTGTATGTAAATACAATTAATCTGTTCCAGACCATACGAACTGTTTGTAAATATATATATTTTTTAAGTTTTTAAGCACAAATATAGTTAATTAAACCATAGAATGCACAGCATAATAGTAAACTAAATGTAAAAGCATTGAATAACACTAAGAAAACCTTGAACAACAGAGAAAACTAACACTGCAATAGTTTGCGCTATAGTGCTAAGAACCGCTCGCTAAAAGCACTTTTTAAATGAGTTTTAAGCACAGGGAAAAAAAATTAACATTTGAAAAAATTGGTAATTTAATAAACCACCAAGAAAAATAACATTGCAACAATGCACGCTACGAACAGATCGCTGGAAACAGAAGTGAAAACAAAATCAAGTCCAGTGCATTCTTTAACTGCCTTCCTACCTTAATGCTTCCAGCTCTCTCTCGCGCTGCCTGTGTGTGTGTCGCAACCTCTTCTCTCTCTGGCGCTGCCTCTGTGTGTGTGTGTGTGTGAGTGTGCATCTCTCTCGCACTGCCTGTGTGTGTGTGTGTGTGTGCGCGCCTCTCTGTGCTGCCTGTGTGTGTGTGCGCGTGCCTCTCTTGCGCTGCCTGCGTGTGTGCACCTCTCTCTCGCTGCCTGTGTGTGTGTCTGTGTGTCGCGCTCTCTCACTCTCTCTTGCTCGCTGCACAGGAAATGCACAGGGAGAGACTGAACATGTACAAACTGAAAGGGAAACTGGCTTGTTCGTATACCGAGTGTGTGGTCGTGAACCGAGGCAAAAGTTTGGCAAACTTTTTGGTCGTAAACCGAGTTGTACATGTACCGGGATGTTCGTGAACCGAGTTTCCACATATAGTGGTAGATAGGGGGTGCTCTCGCTCCCTTGAACCCCTGTCCACGACTCCAGACACCAGGTAAAAGTCCAACAGTTGACTTTATTAATTTGCCACAGTGCACAAAGCACACTCTCCACCACAATACTCATATAAATCAATAACTAATCACAATAATAAACCAATCCTCCAGCTCCCAGACGCATTGCCACCCTTCCACCCAGCTCAGCTCGCCGCCTGGGAGCTCCCACAGTCCTTTTGTAATCCCAGACCCGGAAGTGTTCTCAATCCCCAGTCCATGTGATCCTCAATCACTTCCGGGTCAGGTAAAAGTTCTTTTCTTCACCCCGGAAGCCTGTCGCTCTGCCTTCCGGGTCATAGGGCACAAATGAGTCCTCGGTCCTCCCTGCAGCGCCCTCTTGCGGCCCCTGAGGTGTCCAGCAGGGCTGAGAATAAAAACTACATTGTCCATGATTCCCTGCTGGTCTTCGGGGCACCTCCATACTGCAGGGAGGGCTCCATCTGGTGGCCTGGGGGTATTGGCCGGGATGATAAGCCGGCCAAATATCACAATATTTTATATATATATTATAATAATAAAAAATACTTGGGTCGAGATGTGATTTTCTCGGAGACATTTTAACGTCCCGCAAGACAAAGCACTGAGACAAAAGGACAGCTGCAATACAGGCTTTTAAATGATTGCCACGCAGCTCGCCAACAGGAGCAGCATATGACTATGTGTATGTATGTGTGTGTGTGTGTGTGTGTATATATATATATATATATATATATATATATATGAAAAATACACTGTATATTCTCACACATTGATTTGTTAATTTCAATTGGCAGTTAAACACTGCCTAAGTATAAATATATATGCACTTATAGTTTTAAATCATTTAGCTTTTTCACAACTAAAATATACATTTATTACATCTATACATTTTTTTGCTTCTTTTTTATGTTGTACATGGTTGACATTCCTAATTCTCAAGTAGTAGTTATAAATATGTTTTCTTATCAAAAATAAATAGGTTTTCTTATCAAAACCTATACTGTATGACACATGCACGATCAAATAGTAAACACAGTGTAAACCCTTAAAAAATACACTAGGCTAACATGCTTATCAGGTTATCAAGTAAAATAGACAAATTTTGCTTTTAGGCTACCAACTGTCTTGCTTACTAAACAGCAATTTTAAAATCTTCTTTATCTCTTCTTTTCATAATCGAACATGTCAGCTGCTGTACTTAACACAAGCTGTTTCACCATCCAAACTCAGATAAGTAGTGTTTTTAATTAAAGAACAAAATAAAATGGTCTGAATTCATTAAAGTAGCTTTTCCTGCCATTTGTCTAATTGCAAAAGATGATTTCTCAGATTCTTTTTTTTCTCAGTTATTACTCCACTTTATTTAAACTAAAGGTTAACATTCCAACCTTCTTTGTCTCCGGTAAAGTCTGCTTTAATGCTTTCAGTTTACAGGACATTCACACCAAAAAAGAAAAGACACCTAAGCTTGCCCTAAACAACTAACAATAATACCCGGTGTAAAGGAACACAACTAAGTTACCACAGAGCTTAGAAAAGCAGATGCTGAAAAAAAAAATAGTTTTTGTGTGGCTTTTATTCTGCAAATTGGCTATTTTGATCAACGGGCGGTCAGCCTGAAGAACACTAATGTAAATGTCATAAACAAATGGCAAGCCAGGGCCCTGCTGGGCTGCCGTTCTCTCATAGTTTGTGAGGATGAGCACTGTATTTGAAGGAATTAAGGACAAAATGTCTGCAAGAGCAAAAACAACATGGACTGAGTGAAGTGTGTGCCTCCTGAAGACTGTGATGCTGCAAAACACACACTTCTGAATAATTTCAGTCAAAATGTACCTGAGGATGAAGATATAATTTTCTATCTATTAACTATGAAATTGCATAGTAAATAATGATTAAATAAGGTAGTAAATGAAGTTCTAGTTTTTTTTTTTTTTCCCCACACAGCTGTCAGTGCTGCCTTTGAATTTGTAATCATTCATCCATGTTCTGAGTCCATTTCCCACATTAAAGGGTCTCAAGGAGCAGAGATTTACACCATTAACATCAAATGCAAGTCAGGAGCCAGTCCCTTAGACTAAGCCATGCTTTATAACGGCAGCAGACAATGATGCACTCACTGTTGATTTGTGTTACATATTGCACTCTCTGAAGGATGACAGTAAAACTCTTTCTCCTCATAAATGGTGTTTGAGTTTCTTTAATGTAATTCTAACATGGAAATTGAACTAAAGGTTATTCAATCAATCCTTTATTTACTGTATATTTCACATTTCACAGCATATTCAGAAGGCTGTTAACTTCTAAAATTCATTGTATATAGTTTCAGAAATCCTTTCTGTTTAAATTATTCCTCATTAAGTGTTAAACAAGCAGTTTAACAGCTAATAGCTATCTTTCTTGCACTAAAATCTATTTGAATTGAGGTATGCATTACAGTAACTATATTGGTATACCTTGATCTTTTTGGTGAGTACATGCCTTGTTATTGATGAATTAACAAAAATATTCATCTATCCATATTCCAGTTTTTACATTTCTAGAGAATTAAAGCCCATAATTGGAACCTCAAGTGTAAGGCTAAAATAACCCAAGCTACCTCACATTGTGTCCTTACTTTTACTGTGGAGTCTAAATTGTGTAACATGCATGAATGACATGGAAAGAACATGCAAACGCCTCACGGGCTATTACTAGACCTAGAGATGTGCCACCATGACACATTAGTAATAATAAAGCACAACAGTGTTCTCATACCTGCTTAATACATTAGGTAAGTGTTTGAAAGTTGTACTGTAATTTTTATCCCTTGAAACATAGTAGCTATTGTATAATAATAACTTTACGGTTCTACTTTTATCCAGTAATCAGACATAAAAGGAAGTACACAGTTTACAAGCATCAAACCACAACAGAGTAGCCATTCACTGAGTTAGTTTGAGTGTCATCTGACTGTTTAGTGCAGGTTTGACGATATTCCTCTGCTAGTCATGTCCATTTTAGACTCTGCGCTGCTGATATTGACCCCACATGGTAAACAGCAGCAAGTTAAACTAAAGACAGGGCCACAGGAGTCTCTCCTTTCTTTCCTTCTTGCTGTTTTTCTGACTTGTTCTGAATTTGACAGTATATTGATTGCATTTTTCTTTAGAAGCTTAATTAAACATGGTTATTTTACAAAATTTCTTCAGAATGCATTTAATTACTGGTGCGTTCAGGAATATTTGTTGACTTAACTGCAATTGCGTGATAAATACTAATTCAGTTTTATAGTTTTATTTTTCTTGTATTAATAAAATAGAAAATATTTTTTGCTTGTTGTTTTCATACAACAGTGAGTTTAATGTTTTATGTTATCTTAAACTATATGTCTCACAGTTAAAGTTCCCTGAAGGTTCAACTTTCTTTCTCATCTTATACTCAAGTCCAAGTTTATTGCCATGTGTACTTAGCATGTGTCGTCAGACAGCTGACAAATATATAAAACAAAAAAATCTAAAAAAAGTACTCCGTACTTAGCATGCAACATATAAAATACATATTTACAGATGCTTTGTATATACAGTACATTTTTTCTTATGTTACAATATTTGTTCTTAAGATTAACTGTTCAGCGGCCACACCGCTGGGTAGAAACTCCCTGAATCTACTGGTGCGAGCAATGTCTCCAAAAATGATATTATCTTGATATTGTTTCTATAGAAATATCAGAGACTTTCTGCTAAGATTAAAGTGGGTAATGGTGGATAATGTGACAGGTGTATGTGATTCTTTGATAGGTTGAAGCTTATGCTTTTAATCTTTTTTTTTATGCCAAGGTAAAATGCGTTAACATGACCCTTTGATTGTTCAGTGGCACTTCAAAATCAATCAAACCGAAAGGCAGTTCAGACTAACCTGATCTGTAGGCTTTGTACAGTATCACACCTTATGGCCATAGAGCCACTTTGCAAAAACTCACATGAGTTTGTCATTTAGTGACCATGTTTGGCTTCTTTTGAGAAACAGCAATTTTGTTTTGCATACACAACAGCAAAGTTAGTGAATAGGTAGGTAAGCACACGGTGTGCAGCAACATGTTAGGTTATGAGGACACTGAGTTCAGTCAGGTCATGTCGGGTCTGATGTATGCATCAGCTTTATCAGAGAAAATTAATTCTTAAATCCTTTCTTTTACTTTTAAATTCTTGTCACATTCTTCTAAATGTTTATGGCTTCTTTCCATAATGCAGGATCATTTTGAAGTACTTTTATCTGATTTGTTTCAATATGCCCCATGAGAAAAATAGTACAACTTATGCATGTGGTTATTTGTTGCCCACCATGCCCCTGCCTCTAAAGTTAATTTTATTTGCCTTGCAAACATCTCTGAGCTTTCACTTTTTGAAAATCCCATTGCAGTTTATTGCCTCCCTTCCTGCTGCCTTGTCATTTTAGATTCATTCATTTATGCATATAACACCCATGTGATTCCATCCCCAACAGTTATTTCATACTCATATTAATTCATTTGAAAAAATGAGTTTGACACCACTTAACAGTCCCAGAGGTAGAAAGGAGCAGAGAAGAGGGATGAGTGATAAGCAGCAGAGCCATAGGACTGGAAATGACTAGCACTGCAGCCCTCAGTTTTTTCTCCCATTGCTTCTCTTTATATTTAGAATTCCTCTAAAGATCTTCTGGCCTTGTGCATTCAGACCTCACATTGTATTTCATTTTCTGCCTGCTTCTTTAATTTTTCCAGAGTCAATGCAAAAGGCTGTCATTTGACCCTCCGAATACCAAGATACTCGACTGCAGCTTTATTAAGAAGCAAAAGTTACGTTCCTCATTTAAATGACATTTAATGGATAAGTGAGGTGGTGAGATAATTACATACCTGATGTCATCACCACTCCACTTTCTTCACACTGATTAAGATGGAATCCTGTGGAAAGATAATTATACAGCACTGGAGAAATAAGTAAAGTGTTTTATCAAACCGACTTGAAGGTAGCACATGTATTTCTCCTTCTTTCTGTAATAATTTTCTCCATTTTTATTTTTTTTGCTCCAAATGAAGAATGATCCAATTTAGCATCATCTGAAGATTGCCCTGCATCTCAGTTGCATACATTTGAGGAAATATTTGTTGTGAACTAATGTCTGTGTCTCTCTTGTAGACAGTACAAAAAGAAGGAATTGAAGTACTGTATATGATGATATGGTGGTGATGGTGCTGGCACTTTCAGCCTGTAATGTGTTTTCCTGATGACAGCTTTGTCAAATTCAAATACATTATTGTAACCCATCAGCTAAATGTGTGCTCCTTCACTTGCTTTATGTTATTGTAAATCATTAGTAACCTCTCGTACAATGGGGTTTCAGTCCAGTGACCAAACCACAAAGCATGCTATGTTCTTTAGGGACCCCTGCAGTCACCCAGCTTATTTACTTATTTATTTTATTTATTTATTATTTTATTACTTGTTTTGTTCAGATGGGCGTAGTGTAAAATTAAGGAAGTACTGAACATGAATATATTAGAAAGTATAAAGTGACCTTTTTTTCCTTCACAATTTGGGGATATTTTTGGCTCGCTACACTAGTTCAGCATCTCGTGTGTCGTTCAGGCACTCCTTTGGTGTCCCCTGTAACTCAGAGTGACCATCTGTTGTGCACTTTGAGCATTTTCCTGTGTATGTGATGATGTTCTCCTGTTCTGCTTAGTGATCCAGCTAAGCTTTAGTTTGTCTCTACATTAGTTAGCTGTGCATCTTAATCAGTATTCAGCTATCAAGTAGTGCAAAACCTTATTATAGGAGAGTGCTAAATCAAGTTTAATTTTCTATTTGGATGTAGGGAATCCCCTTTTTTCTGACACTCTTCTTCATCATAATTAATGTTATCAATAAAACTATTGATAAATGTACAGAGAATGAATCTGAAGCTAGTAGCTTAGATTCTCATTACTGATGACAAATGAAACACTGATCTATGATCAAGCACTCATTTATATTCACACCTATTGCCTCATTATTCTTGTACCAGGTGCACTTGACAGAATCCAGCCTCCAGAATGCAGAATTTATCCAGAGGTAGAGCCACTACAGTCTGCATGGGAGAAAAATGGCATATGGTATTTATTTTTGTATATACCTTTAAACTGTCCTTGAAGGCAGGAGATTCAATGGGCAGCTAATTATCAGTACATGGGAGTAAGCCTCACAGAATGGTCCTCTTGAGATGAAACATTAGTTGAACAGTAATAAAATGTCTAAAACACTGAGAAGAATTATTGGTTTCCTGCATGTAATCTCTTTACTTTTGATATTATGACAGATGTGTTGTTCAGACAACTTTCCGTGGCATTTTAATAGCTAGCTATCAGCCAGGCCCATGGGAGCATTAGTAAGCGTAGCTCTTGCCATAGCCATGCTGTGCCTTGCAGTCTGCTTGTCCAGTAAGTTGTATGTTGTTGCTGTGCTAAAACACATCTTTCTGCTTGTACATGCCTAAGTGGAACTTTTCAGAATTAATATTCCAAGTTATATTAGAATACTTGTACTTACTGACTTGGAAATATGGACTTTTCATAAATGGATCAACTTGCAGACAATGAAGCAAACTACACTATCGTTGCTGTGATGTGTGCTTCTGCTTTAGTATCTATGGCGTTATTTCAGTGCCACTATTCTGAGCGCACGTAAAAAAATATTGCAAGTGCAAGTGTTGCATTTTGAGGAGAAATTTATTTTGAGCGTACAAAAGCTGAATTTGAGTGAACAAAATTCATTGCTGCGTGCAAAAAATGTATTTCAGTGTTTGCACTTATCCATATACACACACACAATAGCACCCCTCTCGCTCAGTTTTTCATTTGCTTGCTGCAATGTGTTGCTTGCGCTCACAACATTCTCTGCTGCAAGCGCTCAACTCTCTGTACACCGTTATAAGTGTGCCACAAAACCAACCAATCACAGACTTGGTTTCAAAAATTCTGATTGGCTCTTACGGTCTCCAATCAGCTCGCTAGCTGCTGCATTCCGGAAACAGTCCGAAATGTAGCTAAATCCAGCTAAACTCAATTAAACCCCAATTTGCGGATAATATCTTTAATTATTTTATTTTAAAATATATTATTTGTTAAGACTATCGTTGGTGTAGTATAATGTAGTTGCATTATACAACCATGCCAACTGACTCTCCAAATTATATTTGAGTAGCTCTCTTTTATGTCGTCGAATACTGAACAGCAGCTGATTGAAAACCGTAAGAGCCAATCAGAATTTTTGAAACCAAGTCTGTGATTGGTTGGTTTTGTGGCACACTTATAACGGTGTACAGAGAGTTGAGCGCTCGCAGCAGAGAATGTTGTGAGCGCAGCAACACATTGCGCAAGCGCAAATGAAAAACTGAGCGAGAGGAGGTGCTATTGTGTGTGTGTATATGGATAAGCGCAAACACTGAAATACATTTTTTGCACGCAGCAATGAATTTTGTTCACTCAAATTCAGCTTTTGTACGCTCAAAATAAATTTCTCCTCAAAATGCAACACTTGCACTTGCAATATTTTTTTACGTGCACTCAGAATAGTGGCACTGAAATAACGCCATAAGTATCGCTGTATTGACTCAGAAGGAGAAAGTGAGAATTAAATAATGGAAAGGATCAGGAGTCAAGCCAATGTCATTACCAAAGCCTAATCAATCTGTCATCAAGTTCCAATTGCTAATTATAGATCAAAGATCTTAATACCAAAAGGAAGTTTGTTAACCAGGATGTGTTTTGTAGCTTAAACCATCACTGAGTGTGCATTTACATGTGCACACAAAACCGATATATGGAGCGAATCAGGTTAAGGCAGAAACCTGGTTTCTTAAAAACTTCCATTTACATGCACACGCATGCTTCTGGAGTTCTCCTTTGGCAAAATGCTCCATTGTCATTAAACTGTGCAAAAAAAGAGTTAAACGTCATCATGGATCCAAACAAGCACAAAGCTGGTAATGTTTTCTAAGTATGTTTACCCTTCATGTACAAGTAAGTAACATCAATCCTCTTTTTATATCTGCGGCCTGAGGTACCGATGATTTGCACTATGAACATTGGCAGATGCATCACCTGATCACACTGTTCGAACACATACAAAGCAGTTAGCTGGATTAAAACTAAACTGACACTTATTAATAAAGTTTCTGTTACCGGATTGTACCAGCACACTATTTTCTTTTTGGCTGTGTAGCTGAGCTCTGCAAAGGACCAGTGTACTAATACATGTGCTGCTTGCCTTACACCCAGTGCTGCTGGGATAATAATAACACACATATTACTGCTTCAATAAAATAATTATTGTATTAGGTTACTCATTATTGTAAAAAGTAACCAGACTACTTAATACACATTACCTTTAACATGTTACCGCCAACACTGCTCCCAAGATTATGCTGCTAAGCTTAGCACAGAATGTTCAACGCATCAACATAAATATAGAAATTTCTGGAGTATTGAGACAGATTATTTTAACCAGGAGAAGGAATAATGCGATCACCCGAGTATTTCCTCAAAAAATGTATCAGTATGGACGCTTCTGTCTGTGGTTGCCGAAAGCAAGTGTGAAGGCAGCACATGAACTCTGTAATGAACTCTAACTGGAATTAGAGTTTACATGGCATTTTAGAAACCAGGTTTCTATGTATAGCCAAAGTATTCAAGCATGTGTAAATACACTCACTGGTTTTATCCAACTCTCAGGTCCCCCCAGAAGTGCATGGATCGACCTTTATACTGTTGCTCCCATGATGTCACGCATTCTTAGAGTATTCTAATGTCTCAAAATTGTGGCACAAGTAACTAAACAAAATGCCACTGCAGCATAACAGCAAAATTATTCAGCTTATTCAGGAACTCTTCTAGATTAAGACACAGGCCAGAATTAAATTCTTCAGGTTAATCAAAAACAAACAAAATAGAGGCATTGTTTGTTCAAAATACATGAAATCCCCTAAAATGTAATGAAAAGCACCAATCATAACACACCCTGTGCATCACTTTTCAGTCACCTGGATTCTGCTTAGAACTTGAATATTGGTCCTTTCTGTTCATCTAGTAAAGTGAAACTTTTTTTTTTAATATTCCATCTGTATTCTTGTGGCCAGACTCCTCACATCCATCATGATAACCTCAGGAGATCCATTATTAATGACCACCCTTGAGTCTTTTGATTTTCAGTCCCCTTTTCAAAGGTAATGTCTTGCATCACACAAGTTGAATAAAAAGTTATAAGGGGCAGTTAAGTAGAAGCAAATGACTTTTTTGAAGGACTGCCATACATGTCAGTGTTCAGATCCCGAGTTGATGGTTATTCCTCTCCTTTTACATGTTTGCATCTGAGTAAGGAAATATGCTGCAGTTTCTGCTCTGGCTTCTCCTTAAATATCCCAGCACTACAGAGAAGTAAATTGATTGAAAATATAATTTAGAGCTCATTTACATTTTCTATATTTTTTTTCAAATGGCTTTTCTGTTTAGCTTACTGATTGTCATATTCACTATTTAGTACTAAATTTAAAACAAATCTGCATTTTATTTTTTGATAACAAGTTATAGCAACACATACAGAATGTGCTGTAGAGTGAAAGCGTGGCCTTCTTGGGCATTCTAAGCAGAAAGAAACCCATGTCTTTTTTTGTCCTCCGTGAAACTTTTAAGGTCATCGAGGGGCACTCATAATGCAGTTCCTACTAAGATTCTGCAGTGCAGTGATTTTTTTGTTCTCCTCAAGTGCACGTTATTTTGGAATGCCAAAGCTGCCACCCAGTGCCCAGCAATATGTCTGTGTTGATATTATAGAAGTGCACTCAAAGAATAAAATTAATAAAAAATAATAGAGTGGTGTATAGAATGACATGTTTTGTTCATGGACATCATTTGTATTTAAAAAGGTTAAAACCTTTGTAATGATTGTATTTATACAGTGAAACATATCAATGAGATAAAACACACAACAACTAGACTTTAGATCTCCTGTTAAATGAAGAGCTTATGAAGCTTTGTACATTTATCATATATTTAATTCTTTACACACTAATTAATTATAATTATTGGAACCAAAAAGATAGCACTACCACCTAACATATCCAGTATCCTTGGTTCTAAAACAGGTGTAACAATTTTATGCTATTCTGACCCACATCGTATAGAAGCCACTTTACTTTTGCTTTCAGGCAGCATTTAGACTTGTTTGGCATCACTAACACATGTCCATCAATCATACTAGCACAGGCTAACGTGCCAGTTTACCAGCACGGGCTTCGGGTAGAAGTGCACAGCTGATTCTCCCAGGATGCATCACAGCTCTTAACTCCGATTGCCTTCTTAGAGCTGTGGGTGTGGAGCACTCAATTTTAACCTCTGAAAATCCCCACGTGAATGAACAGCCATATAATAAAGCCTCTTTTGTGTCATGGTGCACCTATATCCATGGCCTTCTGTTTGAGAGAGATCCCCTGAGGCAGTGAATACTGGAGTTCATGTCTTTTTTAGTTTTAGCCTTTGTTCCTCTTGCCATTAAAAAGGCTTTAAGAGAAAGAAAGGCAGACAATGAAATTGTATGTGAAGATTAGTGAGATTAGCTCTGTTTTCCTTATTATAGATCTAATGTACAAACCACCAGCTTGACAAGACTGACCAGTGTTCATTTCATTATTTTTGTGGTAAATAGCAGATGCACATATTAAATATTTCATAATTCTTTAAATACCTTTCACCGTTTTTTTGAATAAGGACTTTAAACAGCTGTAAGTAGTAATAATAATAATAATACTTACATCTACAAAAGTATTCATATAAATCTGTATTTTGCTGCTTTTAGGATAAGTAAGTGAACATTATGCCAAGGTTTCCTGCCATATAATGAGCAAAGCAGAAAAAAAGGCTGAACCATTTTGAGTTTTTATTATTGTTAAATTGTTTAAATCTTCCACTCGAGTCTCAGTGGAAATCACTGATATATTTTGTTAAGTACTGCTAATCCAACTTCATTGTGTCTGATTTACACCATGATTTACACCCCCCAAATGAATTAGTGAGAAGGCTTATCTAAATACCAGGAAGTTCCCATTAAGTGGGAGTTTCTGCTTGAATATGTTGGAGGTTGCTCAGTCACAACTTCTACAGTACTTGGAAGAGTTGAACTGGAATTGGTCCATCAAGTTCTCTTAAGGCATTGCTTGTCAAACTATTGCCATGGTGACTCCCACCAAGATCTTCCATGTTTATGCTTGACAGCCCAGCATAACAAGCTTGTGAATTTCTACAGTTAGTTTGCATTCCATCAAATAGTTGAAAAAATGCTTCATCCTTTCTCATCAAAAATGAGAATTTCCTTATTTTTGCTTAACAGCCTGTGCAAGTTATGTTCTATTTGCAGTTATCAAAAATATTTTATTAACTTTAAAAATTATTCAGTCTCTCATTTAATATGTGTATAAATAAATGCTCAATGGTTTGAATTAATGTGACTTTTCTCTCTACTGTTTGTCTATCTATCTATCTATCAAGATTCAGAAATAAAATTTTGCTGTTTTTGTATGAAATTTTGTATCAGGGTTATTTGACAAATTGTAGGGTTTTGGACTTCAGAGAATCCCCCTGTATGGCTGATTTTATAAATTGCTACCTCTGGACATAGGTTACATTTTGTAATCATTGTGTTTTTGAATTATTACAATGTCAGTTTGTTTTACCATTTACACCACCATTTTGTGGTCCTGTTGCCACACTGCGATGTGCAGTTGCTTAAAGGCATGACCCAGAAGTTGTGTTGTATGACATAAATGGCACAGTGATTTAAAAGTTCACACTACACTGGCATCTGACATTGGTTTTACTGTTTTTCAGTGCATCTGCCTCTTCTAGTGATTTTTGGTTTAGGAATTATAGCAAGCATTTTTTGACTAAGAGTCTTGCCTAGTACTGTGGTTTTGATGCCTGTTTCATTGATAATCCGGTTTTAACCTTTGGTACATTTAAGGTTTTGATCAATTTCCTGTACATTTTTTGCCTGCTTTTTTATAGCAGGGAAGTTTGGGTTAAAAAAGAGCAAGTGGCTGTGTATATGCTACTGCTAACCTTTCTGACTGATATTTATTTATATATGTCTTTTTTGCCTTTTTTTGTTCATGGCAATGACTGCCTCTCTGTCTGTCTATCTGTCCACCTATAACGATGTAATCGGTCTCCATCAGTGCCTCATTGTGTAGTCCTCTTTTTGACTTATCTTGCCCTTGCATAGCACATGTTACTATTTGAATGATCATCAAGCTACAGTATCAGCCAGAATACCTACTGCTAAGATAGCATATTGTTGGTGCTGTCTTATCTTGAAAAGGCTGTTTTTAATATATACTATCCCACTGTTTTTTTTTTTTTTTTTTTTTTCAAATAAGACGTGGGTTTCCTCCGGGCGCTCCGGTTTCCTCCCACAATCCAAAAGACATGCAGGTTAGGTGGATTGGCGATTCTAAATTGGCCCTAGTGTGTGCTGTTTGTGTGTGTCCTGCAGTGGGTTGGCACCCTG
The DNA here is from genome assembly GCF_016835505.1 of Polypterus senegalus. NCBI lineage: Eukaryota > Metazoa > Chordata > Cladistia > Polypteriformes > Polypteridae > Polypterus > Polypterus senegalus. The sequence goes on from NC_053159.1 coordinate 26,600,546, forward strand.
CTCAGGATTGGTTCCTGCCTTGTGCCCTGTGTTGGCTGGGATTGGCTCCAGCAGACCCCCGTGACCCTGTATTCGGATTCAGCAGGTTAGAAAATGGATGGATGGATGGATGAAGATTGTCTTACTATTGCCTTCTTAGTTTCGTAGATATACTGTTAAGATTTGTAAGTACAGATCTATAGTATGTATATCTTGCATGTATGTGTTTTACATTTGGAGAACAGACAGGTTAAGTGACCCGTTCAGGGCCTCACATTGGAGGTAGAATATGAACAGATAACCTTGTGTCTTAAAGTCCAACATTTTACCCACTACACCAAATTGCCTGCCTGTGTCTACAGCAAATGCTTTAGTTATGGCCCCTCTCTTGATACAGACAACATCAAGTGTTCTTCAATGTAAAATCCATACAGACACAGAAGATGTCACACAAAGCCACTTATTTACAGAACAACTCAGAATCTTGTCTAAAAAGCAAGTGCAGGGTAATGTGGATAGCCATATCCTTTGTGTTATTGATGCTAGAAGATAAAGCATTGCCTGGAGAAACATACAGATGAGCTACAAGTAAATTTAGGGTTTGTTTCACTGACTTGTAAAGTGTGCATTGATATAATAACAAAAAGTAAAATCGACAATAATAATTATTTTAACATAACCCTTGGCAGGTTTTGGCTTATCCATGTCTCCTGTAATACATGTGTTGTTATTCAAAACTGTTTTTGAACAATTAGAAAGTTGCCTTGTAATGTGGTTCGGTTTTTATAGATTTTTTGATCATAAACTAAACCCTGCTTGCTTAGATACAATGAATCATATATATCATTTTGACTTCAGTGGCAAAAAATGACAACACAAAAGGGACATCTCAAACATCAGCAAAAAACTGGAGTAGTGCTGGAGTGAGACATGTGAATCATTGTGCATGATGGTGGAAACAAAACCTTGTTGTTCAAAACCTAAACTCTGATTAAGGAAGCAGGTCTTCTGTATGATTGTGTACCAGGGCACATTAGCATGGCCCCATCTTGGGTCATTCTGTGAAGAGCACATCTGTCTTAGAATGAACAAGCCCCTCTGCTGTTACAGGTGCAGGCAGTGGTCAGCATTTCTTTTAAATTGGGTTGTCTACAAAATATAAAATCAACATGATGCATACCTTGGTGCTTCAAACCTAAATGTCACAACATGTTTGCTGTTATGTCAGTGTTGCATTTCTATTTTTTTGTAGTATTCTCATTTAAAATATTATTTGTTAAATTTGTATTGTAACTTGTAAACTGAATTTCAAACTAAGCAAACAATGATAAAACTAAGGTTAGGCCTAAATCCCGGCCTCCATCTCCCTCAGGCCCCAGAGTAATGCCATGCTCTGCCGACCTCACCGTACATCTACACAATTGGTCTTTTTTAGGGTTTTTTTTTTTTCTTTTTTTTGCTAAGCTTTGGGTCAATATATATGGAGAGGAATGTCTGGAGAAATTTTAAGGGACGGACTTACCTACTAGATTTACAAACTTGGAAAAAAAAAAAGTTTTATCTGTGTCAAAGAAGAGGCAAATAATTGAAGCACAAAAATGCATTGTGGCTGTTGGGCTACGTTTCCCAATGATTTTAGGCACCTCCACCCGGCAGTTTTGCTACAGACAAAGGAGATTCTGTTCACTGTCGTTAACTGAGTGTTCTCATGTTCCTTTAACCACTTTAGCTAATTTTGCTGCGTCGCTCTCTCTGGGTTCAGTTTTCAGATTTACCTAACAGTACTTTGTTTTTAATTTGCTGTTTTTTTCCAGCGAAGTCTGTGCCATCTGCTGTGCAGGTGGGAGCATCAGAAGAAACTAATTTTGGTTTAAAGAATAAAAAAAAAGCAAGAAAAACGATTTGGATGATCATTTTGACTGTGCTTCCTCTTTTTTAATAGATATTATTGGGCTGCTTTGAAATGTCACCAGTCCGAATGAGCCTCTGAATACTTTCAACTTCATCTAACACTCTGAACCTCTTTTTTGGCAGTGCTTTTACGAGAGGAGGTGGCTCAGCTCCAGGATGAAGTGCACCTGCTCCGTCAGATGAAGGAGATGCTGTCCAAGGACTTGGAAGACTCACACGGAGGCAAGTCAGCTGAGATCCTCTCTGCCACCGAACTCAAGGTGCAGCTGGCGCAGAAAGAGCAGGAGTTGGCACGTGCAAAGGAGTCCTTGCAAGGTTGGCAGCTACTCTCAAAATCTAGCTTTGATTCGTGTTTTATTTTGAGATTTGTTTATTTTTTTTGCTTGAGACACCAACTGTTATTTTGGGATCACTTTGAAAGAAAACAAAAATAAATGTGATGCCCTGTAAAACAGAAAAATATTTCACAAAAGGAATATTCAAAAGTGTTTTAAGGTCTCGACTGCAGGGCTATATAGTAAACCTAACTGGGCATCCTTTTAACGTGCAGGGAAACTAAATACAATTAGGGCGTTTGTTCCCGTCAGCTTTCATCTTAGATTGTAGTAATGCATATAAAAGTCCACAGATCAACATGTTTCAGGTCTTGTCTCATTATGTATTGACGAGGTTTATAGGTCAAAAGTAAATGCTCACTTACATTCTGAGTATAACAGTTTTTTAAGCCCTCATTCTGTGAAGTTGTAGTTTTTATTTATGATGTGTTATTCTGTAATAGAAAATGGCTTTAGAATAAGATTTTGTCGTGTCATTTCTTAAACCTTCTTGTACTTAGTGTATTTGATTCTGTATCTGGTTGGATTAGTCTGAAAACAGAACTACTCTGATCTATCAAACTATTCTTTATATTTACTTGGAGGACACAGTTAAAAACACTTCTTTAACTGGCAGGAGGCCAGCTGTTTCTCCTTTAGAGGCTAACTGTAATAATGGCATCATACAAAAATGCATCTCCAATGACCTTCCACAATTAAATTATTTTTCTTTTCAAACTCTAACCTGAATTTAGCCTTCAAACTGTGCTGGTTCTGATAGAAATAGGGAATCCATGAAAGACAGACTAGAATGAGGTTCTCCTAGATGTGAAGTCTGTAGGGGGTATGTTAAGATCTAACTGCATCAATCTTTAAGGTGCACATGTTCAGCATACCGAGATCTGACAGGTCCAGACTATGAAGTTCTCTGGCACAGCGTGCTGAGATCTGTGTGAGCTCTTGTGGTGCAGCATGCTAAGACTTGAGCGGATTAGACATCAAGATGTACTTTGTGTGATACAAGAATCTAACAGATTGGGACTGTAAGGGACACGGTAAGATGTGATATTTAAAGACACCATGATAAAAAGGCAATATGCAATTTTGGAAAAGCAGTGTACAGTATCTCTAGGAACTCTGCATACTTGACACTCGTTTAGCTTTTTCTGGATGTATCAGAGATCAAATGGCATATGGTACAAACAATTTGAACAAATCTTTAGACTAGCTGTGAGTTTTTCAAATAAGTTATGTTAATAATAGAGGATTCAAATTTTACCTTAGGCAGTAGCTGGAACCACATACTGTAATACATCTGTGGTATACTTGAGTCATCGTGAATTTTTTATGACTGTCATCTGGGAAGATAAAAAGATTACATTAAGGAATTAAGGTACTTTGCCTCCCTGAAAAGATAATAAAACAATATTAAGAGTTATTTAGTCTGTTGAAAACGCTTTCAGATGAACAAGTCCTATTTCTAACCTGCCATATTTTGGAATATCATTGCAGGAGCCCAGACGCACATTGTTTTCTTACTGTGGTTATTTGAAATGTCTTGATCTTACTGTCTCCAAATAATTTTTCTGCTTTAATTATTTGTATCTGTGGCTCGTTTTGCACATTAGCACCTGGAGAAAATCCAGCTTCATATGTAAATGAGCTCACTTTATATCACCTTGATGAGTGTATGTTTGTAATACATATGTAGTCCTAGAAACATTTCATAGTAGGTCTCCTGAAAACCTCACTTCTTAAAAAGGGACTGGAATAACATTTCTGTTTTTATTAGAATACTCACGTTTTTTTTCCATTGTTTATTTTCTGGTATGTTTAGCTATTTTATTTTTTCTTGAATTTTTTCTTAGTTATAATAATAACAGGTGGGATATGCTTTCAGGACATAAGTCTGTAAAATCACAGTTGTCACACAACACCAGTAGTTTTTACCATGGATTTGAACAGGATAGGATTTGTCTGGAAAGATTATAGAGATAGGAATGCCTTCTACAGTTACACAATGTCATCAACTCAAAATGTTGTAGCTGTGTTTAATATGGCTCCTCCCCATAACAAGAAAAGAATCATACAATCATAAAATAAATTTCTTGGTGTGAGTTCATTAATGAATTAATTGTTAGTGTTGATCAGCAATTTTGTTAAAACATTAATTTGAAGCAAATTTGCTGCATTCAGCCTTTGTTCGTCGAATTATTTACTGAAAATTTAGCTAGTTTAGTAGAACTTTTTTTCCCCAGCGCCCCATAATGCTTTGCGAGGCCAGCACAGCATCCCACAAAGCTGTAAAAGCCAGCATTGGATGGGACTGCCCCCTGGGTATACAGTGCTGATCATGCATTAAGACTCTTTGGGACTTAGTTGTAGAAGAGATAAGTAAATAATGCAGGTTCTCAAAAGTTTATTTTTATGAAACATATACAACATAAATAATGAGTTATCTCTGCTTGACTCCAAATGTGCAGATAGCTCTTTGAGTTCCAAATCAGTATAAGAGAAGGAGGCGTGTGCCTTTTACATGTGATAATTAGCCATGTGGAGACTAAAAAACAAAGGAGCCTGACACCCATAACACAGGAGACTCCATGAAATAATAATAATAAAGAAAAATATATTACTATTTACAAAGTGTTTCTATCATTTTGATAAATGAAAAAGTGCAAAGCATCAACAAAGACAGTTTGGAGTGCCTTCAGCACGACTTTAAAAAATAGAACAAGCCAGCGGCTTCAATCATGACTTGCCACATTGAATTTTCTGCCTTTAAAACACCTTTGTATTTTTTACATTTTCAGCATTTCTGCTTTGTTTTGAGAAAATTTATGATTGCGTGACTTTGACTGCATCTTGTTCTTTCATTTCACAGTGGCATGTTTGTTGGCACTGTTGTTGCACAGCTCAGGTCACCTTTTTGGCCTTAATAATCATTCCAGTATAGTTGGCAGATGTTTTCCTAACCCTCAGGGACACTTTAAAGATGACTGCACCATTATAATCCAGTCAAATCTATTTCAGTTAGTCCTTCCCCTTTGACTTCAATGCATTTTGCCTAGTTTGGCAATATTTGCAAACACTTCTGTGATTTCTCCGAACTCGAGGCAAAGTGAACACCATGGACTTCACTCATCACTATTTTTAATTAATTAACACTAGAATCTCTGAAACCTACTAAAAAAGTCTTAATCCCGTGCCACCTTATATTCCTTCGCACCTCTCCATCAGTGTCTTTTGTTTTGCATATGTGTCAATCGTCCTCCTAATCCATCTCTCGACCAAAGCAGCTGAAGTTCTCCCGGTTCGAGTCTCTTTATCTGGGTGTGAGGTGCCTGGAGTTCTATAGGATAAATAATACCGAGGTGTGGCAGAAAGTAATGAGACTGGCAACACTGCAAGCGATCTGGCAACGCTGCGCTGTTGTCCTTGATAGAGCACGTGTATCAGTACCCTCCCATAGCTCTGTGCTCTAGTTTCAGGAGTTTCAACTCCTTCCGTTAACTACGTGATGTTTGTGACTGATATTAGCGAAGTTGTGTTTTGGTTGTGCGGCACGCAAAATGGAACAGCGGAATTTGGAGCAACGTTGTGCCATTAAATTTTGTGTTAAGCTTGGAGAATTTTTATAAAGACGTCCTTGAAAGGCTCAGAAAAAGGGTCATTCGCGTGAGACCAGACATTGCAGACAAATGGATGCTCCATCCGGTTGAAGACTTCCAGCACTGCTACCAACAGTGGGAACAACATCTCCATCGGTGTGTAGCTGCCCAAGGGAACTACTTTGAAGGGGATAACATTGATGTTTGAAAAAATAAAAAATCAGTCTCATTACTTTTCTGCCACACCTCGTATATTGTTATTTGGAATGCAGATATTTCATTTTTGTTCATCTGGGTAAATGTAGGATGACAGGAAATGCAAGGCAAGAAATGTTGAACACATAACTAAAACACAAAATTATTCATCTTACTATAATATTGACAAAATGCTGACATTAAGTGTATAATGTGTGAAGACTGAAGTCCAAATATCAAATAAACACGTGCACTTTTATTCAAGAATATAACCAAAGAAAAAAAAATCATTCAATTTACATATTGCTGTCAATGAGTTAAAAACCCAAGCGCAAATGTCAATTGACAGAAAGTTAATATGTCTTCTTGGATGTTGCAGAGGTAAGAGCTGCTATCCTATAATCAAAAGGTGGCAGGTTTGAGTCTAGGTGCTCCTTGTTTTGAGTAGTGAGCTGCTATTATTATTACTATAATATAATAAAAACATTCATTTGTTTTGAGTCTGTAACACACAGTGTAAATTTTGGCTACTTATAAAAGTTAGTGCTTTTTTATCATTCAGTTTTATTCTGTCAGTGACGTTCACGTGGTACAACGAAATTGCCTCACCCTCTCTGAGTTGATGGTGTTTATCTCCATTATTTTCACAAGAGCAGTGATGACCACAGTTGGTGCTGTGGTTGATGTCTGCTCAGAACTATTTGTTGTTAAGAATTAGCCTGTCTGCATTCTCAGTACCGTGTACCAAAACATGGAGTATGGGCAAGATCGAAAAAAAAATGTTCAAATGACTACTCATGTTCAAATGGCATAGCGTTTTCAAATATTGACATTTTCTTGTATGAATGTGACCCAGATAAAGAGCCTTGAGCCGAGGATGGGATAGCAGCCTGCATACTCCTTGTGCTGATCGAAACATTTGCAAAACAAAAGACACTAAAGGAGAGGTGCGAAGGAATTTAAGGTGGCCCAGGATTACAACATTTTTGGTAGGCTTTAGGGATTCTAGTGTTAAAACAAGATAACCACAGACCATATTGTTGAACATTATCTAGATCTAGAAGGCTCAAGTGGGTTGTTTACCTTATGGTGCTGCAAGCATGAGTCCTCTAATAAGAATTCTGTATTTGGATCTCCTTTGTCAATGCTATCACAAATAAAGCAAAATGACACCTCTTATTGGCTAATTAGATAGGTTATAATATGCAAGCTTTTGAGGATGTTCAGGCCCCTACTTCAGGTAAGAATGCTTCACTTCTCATTAAATCCATAAATAGATAACACAGTACATCAGTCTACTACTACTGAGCTCATTTGTCCACTTGACTGAAGTCGTATGAATTGTTTTGAAGCTATTCGATGTGGGTCTCACAGAGCAGGGACAAGTTCTTCAATTGTCTCCATTTTTTAGACGAAAATCACACATGGGGAAAATGCCATTCACATAGGAAATGACTCAATTTTACTGAATTGTCGATTCCTGCAGGACTGGTTTAACTTGGATTTATTGTTTTCAAACTTTTTATAGCAGGTTAGAGGCTCTGTAGTGTTCACTGAGACGTGAACGTGCAGTCCGACACAAGTGATTTGGACATGTCTAAAACCACAGAGGTCTTTCAGTAATAAATACTTTACCCTACCTCATGGTGTAAAATTAATCTATTTCAAATTGGACTTTACTGTAGTCTGGCACATGAAGTATAAACAAGAAATTCTTAGTCCACAAATAAGGTTGAGGGCAGCACCTCCATTTCCTCTCTGTCTCAAGGTACTTGAGTCTATTCATTTTGCATTTCCTGCAGGAAATTCATCTCATGCTGTGTCTTTTTCTTTTAGCTCATTAGTACTTCTGACTCTTTACTTAATATTTTTTAGTACCTCATTAGCATGAGAAGGTCCTCCTCAACAAAAGGTCATAAGAGGTACTGTGAAATATACAGAAAAAATGGTTGTGTTGACATGTGTAAATAAAAACTTACGGTTTGTGCTAATATGCGTATATCTTTCTTTCTGTATCTAAAGCTTATACCATATGTACAGAAGCTTATTCCTGACACTCATAAAAATGTTATTTTGCAATTATTGTTGTGTTATTTCGGAAACATATTGTGTTAGTACGCAAAAGATATTGCCTAGTGTGGTTGATAACGTTATGCACATGCATGCTCTTGACGTCCTGTGATGCTGAGTGAGGGATAGATTAAGGATGTGCATAGCGTGCCATCAAATGACAAGAACTGCGCAAAAGTCACAGGTGTACGTTTAATTCTACATGTACTGAGAAGTAAAGGGGTTTAGGGTCACTGGCAGTTGGTGAATATTGCAGCAGTATGAAATATCCCAATTATTATTGTGAAATAATGCAATACAATTTTAAAATAATGCAATTCTTTTGGAAAATATCACAATATTATGTATTTTTATTCATTATTATTTTAGTCTTGAAATTGGTATACTTTATACCCCAAGAAAGCACAAAAAGAAAATTTCAACTTTTTATTGCTGAATGCTAGAAGTTTAAGGTCAAAATTAAACATTGCAGTTGGCTAAGTGTTATAGGCTTTCTCTGTATTTCTGTTCTAACCTGGTGTGATTAATCTCATACAGGCAAAATACAGACACACTTAAATGCCTTGTAAACCAAGGTGTGCTTTTATCCTCCTTCAGCCTCCATCTTTATCATTGCATATGACATTAACGCTTTGAATTTCAGTTTGAACTATCATAAAAAGATGCAGCCAGCAGCAGAAGTAGGATCTAATAAAAAGAAGAAATGAAAAACTGATTTTTCATACAAAAGCATTATTTGATGCATGGCGCAACACTTAGTTACAGAACTACTGCTATAGAACTTCTGGCAGATCCTCATCAAAGAATTAGAGTTGAATATACAGTAGTGTCTCTTTATGAATTTTCATTGAATGTTTACTGAGTTGTATGACTCTGTGGGCCTGTAAATACTTATCCCCAGCGCTCTTAAAATGACCTAATTTAACACACACAAACACACTCTCTCCGTCTCTCTCTCTCTCTCCCCTTCACACATGACCTTCAACCATTTAAGCTTTTGTCTATAGTACATGTGCGTCTTCCAAGTCGTGGACACATGATGCAGGAGGTAAGTTGCAGGCAGCTTAAACCCTGGCTCAGCGTCTTTTCTGGCCATGTACTAGAATTACTACCAGGGTCAGACGTGACCTCCCACTTCTTCCAGAGACACCCTCTACAAATTTACGGTGTCTTTTTTTCATGGCTACTTTGAATGATTTTATTAACTTAATTACTTAGACTTAGATCCTCCCATGCTATGCAGAATATCACGCAACAGGTGTTCTCCAGTGTTTCTGATCTTTGTTAAGGGTCTCGGCTTTTTCCCAACCGTTATTCAGCACCTTCATGTTTTGTACCAGTATTCTTCTCCAAGTGTTCCTCAGGCATCCTTTAGGTTATTTGGCGCTGGGTGGTACCCATGTCATTGGCGTCTTTGGAATCTGATGATTCTCCATTCGAAGGACTTGGCCAGCCAGTCAGAGTCTTCTGTGGGTGACAGTGATGTGGAGTTTGTACAAGCCATTTCTTCATAGAACCTCTTCATTGGTGATGTGATTGTCGGAACTTGAGAATTCGGCGTAGGCACCTCTTCTGGAAGACACTAAGTTCACTGGGATAAATGGCTGTAGGAATCACAGCAGAGGTAAGCAGGTGAAGCTTAATCTTCAGGAAGATGGATGGAGGTGACCAGATCTTGTTCATCCTTCGGAAGACTGCTGTCACCTTCCCAGTGCGGCACTTAACATCATCTTATATGTCTCCATCTTTGGTGATCAAACTGCCCAAGTAGATAAATCTCTCAGTTTCCTCCACCTGCTTCGATCTAGTCATCACTTCCATCATATGGGCCACTGCATCTATGCTCATGATCTTGTGACTTTCTGCCACTAATCTTGAGGCTGATTTTGGTGGCTTCCCAGTTGAGGTCAATTATTGCTTCCTGTAGTTTCATGTAATCTTCCATGAGCAAGGCAATGTCATCAGTGAAGGCCAGGTCCCTGAGGTGATCTTGATCAGTCAAGTGAACACTGGCTTCAACGCATGCCCCTCCCTACTTGTCACATTAAATAGTCCAGAGCATTGAGGATAAAAAGCAGGGACAGAATTCAGCCTTGTCTGACCCTGGTTGTGATCTCAAAGAAGTCCATGTGACCATTTTCGATTTTGATGCTGTTGCTTGATCTACAATACAGATCTTTGAAGATGATAAGGAAGGCTGTTGGTATGCCATGTGAACACTGGATCCTCCAGGGGGACTCTCAATGGATGCTGTCAAAGGCTTTTTTGAAATTGACAAAGTTGGCTAATGATTTACAGAACTTGACAGACTGTTCTATGATGTTCCAGAGGGTGAAGATTTGTTCACTGCTTGGTCTTTCACCAGGGAAGCCGGCTTGCTTTTCCCTCAGGCGTTGGTCTATAACATTCCGCAATCATTGGAGTAGGAACACGCAAAATGCTTTCCTCATCACTGAGAAAAGGGTGATACCTCACCAGTTGGTGCATTTAGACACTTTGAAATTAATCAGAATCTTGACTATGGCACCACTCCACCAGTCTTCCATTACTGCTCCGGTTCACCATCAATTATTTAACAGCTTTTCTGCCATAGCCTGACTGCAACACAAATTCCCAAATAACGTCCATTATAGTTTTGAACAGTAGCATTGTATAACATCAAGCAGACTTACCATTTTTGGCATTCCTTCTAATGAGTGTATTTAAAAAGTACTACCCCCATGAGTATTATGTGATGCATGTTTTGAGTTTGCTTGATGCAAGCTTTTCCAGTCTCTGAATCTACGAGCGACTCTGTCCTTAATGAGGTTATAACCAAAATGCCAAAATCACATCTTTCGATATCCTGTACTCCAGCCACATACAGTATTTGTTATACCAAATAGTTGCAGAAGTACAAGTGTTAATGGCTGTAACAGATATTGAAAAGTCTAGTAACAATCGCATTGGTGGTTTTATCAATATCAGATAAATCCATGTCTGAGGGGCTGTCAATTTTCCAGCAAGCTCAACAGTGGCAGTAGTAGCAAACCCATCACTAAAGTTAGCACAGCTACTAGTACTGTTTAGATAGCAAAAGAAGGCCCTGTCTAGTACTAGATAGTTGCGCCTATTAAAGTACATATATAACGTATTGGTGAAAAAATATTTTGCAATTGCAAATAGCAGTTGACATCAAAATTGAGAAGTATGGTAAACAGAAAAAACAGTCATCTTAAATATATTTTATTCTGCTTCTTCAAGGCAAAAATGAAAAATCAAGTAATTTTATCTAAGATATTAAAAGCTGATTGACAAATTCTCAGAAAACATCCATCCATTCTTTTTTCTGGAAATGCTTTATCCATCACAGGGTGGTAGTATGTCAACCCTTATCTTTTACTGTAACTAAAGTAGTAGAGTATGTTGCTGTCACCAAGATGTTGCCACTTCTTTAATAGATTCAGGTTGGAGATAATGCTGGAGAAAAGAAAAAAAGGTCTTATAAGTGCCACTGTAGGTGGTGTCCACCCTGATCTAATAAGGATAACAGATAAAACAAATCTGTGCAATGCATGATTAAAGCACCAAGCAGATGTCTTTGGGGCTGATCAAAAGTCTGTGAACAGCTAGAGGCAGACCTTATGCTAACAAAGCTTCATCAGATCCATAGTGATTCTGCTCATCCTCAGCACTATGAATTTCATTTTTGTAATTTAACAAGCAATAGGGTCCCACTGTGCAGAATATAGATAATCTAATATGAGAAGCCATTTGTACCTTCTGCAATTAAACTATTTAATGGTCAAGAGCTGCTCAGCAAGAACAGTAGCTCATATACTGTATGTAAGTTATTGTTTTTCTTTTCATCTTACTATGTAGTATCTCTTTTTTCCTTAATTTTGTTCATTATTTCACTGCAGTTGAATTTGCCATTCCTGGATAATAAAGTTACCCTTGGCAATAACCAAGAGACTAATATGCTTATTTGTATTTTTAACATTGTTAAAAATGATTCATGTTCTCTTTAGTTGCTGTCTTGTTCTACTTATTGATGTCCCCATTTAGTAGACTGGTTACTTGGATTTGACATCCAGTTGCTGCAGTGAGGTTCCCAGAGGTTGCCCCTTATGTCACCATCTCAACATTTTCAGCTTTTCATGAAATATTATGTGTTAGTGACAGAAAACATTTTGCATCATTTCATATTGTTTGATTAGAATTTACTATACACTGTACTTTTTTTCTGCCCTTTAATTACGATTTGTGCCTTGTGTTTCTTGGCTCTGGTCATGGGTACCCTTTTTGGTTTATGACATATCACTCTGTTTTTCTACAATTCTGGCCACTTTTCCTAAACTTTGTTATTTCATTTTTATTTTCCTGGTTGTGACCTTTGTGTGAATTCTGACTTCTCCATTCCATCTTCTAATTCTGTTCTCTCTCAAAAGTTCTGTCATCTTGCAAAGCACTACGTCTTGTTGGGAGCGTTGCATGCTTTTGCCCTTTTGGCATCTCACTTTCTAGTTCCCAGATGCTCCAGCCTATAGACCTTTTAGAGTATTCTTTGAAAACAGATTTCCCCAGACCCCCATCCCCATCAATACACACCCCTTTGCTCCTATACCAGCATGATAATGTGCAGTGTATGTTTCACTGTCTCCGTGCTAGGGACTTGTTTGGTTACATCCCATGCCATTCCTTCCTTTGTGCAAACCCTTATCCACTGAGCCAGCCAGCCATCACAATGGTTCAAAATAATCATTGATTCTCTCTTACATTTTGGCTTTGTGCCTTGACCTGACCCACTGTTATAAACAGTAAGTTCCCAGAATTTGAGAAACTGTAAAGGGTATGGGATACAAGTTTTTAGCAGACTAGGTAGAGAGTAAATCAGTCATAGTAAAGAATGAGTTGAAAACTTTTATAAAAGCAAAGTCTGCAGCCAGAGACACATAGGCAAACGTGGATCTTTATATCATAACGCGTTTTCTGTATACTGTACTGTGTCTCACTAAAAACAAAAAAAGATGAGCAGCTATTGCTATTTGATATAATTGAAGTTACAGCTATACAGCCATCTGCTGTGTATGTGCTTGTCAGTCTTCAAATCAGCTCTAGGCAATATCAAGAGGGGAAAAAATCATTGAGACTTTATGAACAGCAGAAAGAAATTGTCGAGGAGAGGGAAAATCAGGCCAGTTCTGCATAAGTATATAAAAATACACAGAGCCCTTCAGGGCACGAGTGTTGCATGTGCTTTGAGAGCAGCAGCTAGTTTTTATGGGCCTGAGTTAAAGCTTCTGTCTTTGACACCTGCAGACTGGTATTCTTAGTTGCGCACTGGAGTTTGTAATGTTCAGTAGGAATGTACAGGTGCTGCTCATAAAATTAGAATATCATGACAAAGTTGATTTATTTCAGTACTTCCATTCAAAAAGTGAAGCTTGTATATTAGATTCATTCATTACACACAGACTGATGTATTTCAAATGTTTATTTCTTTTAATTTTGATGATTATAACTGACAACTAATGAAAGTCCCAAATTCAGTATCTCGGAAAATTAGAATATTGTGAAAAGGTTCAATATTGAAGACACCTGGTGCCACACTCTAATCAGCTAATTAACTCAAAACACCTGCAAAAGCCTTTAAATGGTCTCTCAGTCTAGTTCTGTAGGCTACACAATCATGGGGAAGACTGCTGACTTGACAGTTGTCCAAAAGACGACCATTGACACCTTGCATAAGGAAGACAAGACACAAGAGGTCATTGCTAAAGAGGTTGGCTGTTCACAGAGCTCTGTGTCCAAACACGTTAATAGAGAGGCGAAGGGAAGGACAAGATGTGGTAGAAAAAAGTGTACAAGCAATAGGGATAACCGCACCCTGGAGAGGATTGTGAAACAAAACCCATTCAAAACTGTGGGGGAGATTCACAAAGAGTGGACTGCAGCTGGAGTCAGTGCTTCAAGAACCACCACGCACAGACGTATGCAAGACATGGGTTTCAGCTGTCGCATTCCTTGTGTCAAGCCACTCTTGAACAAGAGACAGCGTCAGAAGCATCTCGCCTGGGGTAAAGACAAAAAGGACTGGACTGCTGCTGAGTGGTCCAAAGTTATGTTCTCTGATGAAAGTAAATTTTGCATTTCCTTTGGAAATCAAGGTCCCAGAGTCTGGAGGAAGAGAGGAGAGGCACAGAATCCACGTTGCTTGAGGTCCAGTGTAAAGTTTCCACAGTCAGTGATGGTTTGGGGTGCCATGTCATCTGCTGGTGTTGGTCCATTGTGTTTTCTGAGGTCCAAGGTCAACACAGCCGTCTACCAGGAAGTTTTAGAGCACTTCATGCTTCCTGCTGCTGATGAACTTTATGGAGATGCAGATTTCATTTTCCAACAGGACCTGGCACCTGCACACAGTGCCAAAGCTACCAGTACCTGGTTTAAGGACCATGGTATCCCTGTTCTTGATTGGCCAGCAAACTCACCTGACCTTAACCCCATAGAAAATCTATGGGGTATTGTGAAGAGAAAGATGCAATACGCCAAACCCAACAATTCAGAAGAGCTGAAGGCCACTATCAGAGCAACATGGGCTCTCATAACACCTGAGCAGTGCCACAGACTGATCGACTCCATGCCACGCCGCATTGCTGCAGTAATCCAGGCCAAAGGAGCCCCAACTAAATATTGAGTGCTGTACATGCTCATACTTTTCATGTTCATACCTTTCAGTTGGCCAACATTTCTAAAAATCCTTTTTTTGCATTGGTCTTAATTGATATTCTAATTTTCCGAGATACTGAATTTGGGACTTTCATTAGTTGTCAGTTATAATCATCAAAATTAAAAGAAATAAACATTTGAAATACATCAGTCTGTGTGTAATGAATGAATCTAATATACAAGTTTCACTTTTTGAATGGAATTACTGAAATAAATCAACTTTGTCATGGTATTCTAATTTTATGAGCAGCACCTGTAGTTGGTAAGCTATTTAATTAAATGAACTTTTTCATAATATATTGTCATTCTCCCAAGAAATTCTTAGAGCAGTTGCACACATTTACAAATAAAGCAGCAAAATGTAAAACCATTTATTCTTTATATACATAACTGTTTAAATATAGGTTAATAAATTAATAAATGGTGAATATCAATATACTATATATGTTTATATTGTACTGTTGTATCCAAGAGCTGAATAGTTGACAATGTTCAAGGAAAAAAATAAACCATTGATAGGATCAAACGTATTTTGGAAGAAGTAAAAGTACTGGTGACCCAGTCCAGCTGGACGTCCATTCCCTGATAGGTTAGTAAGGCAAGCATCCATTCCTAGCTGTTTAACCATTTAACTGAGCAGCAGAAACCACTGTATGTAATGTAATGTACACCAAGAATACATATTTATACATACTTGAAGCTCAAATAATTCTTAGTCATATTCTGAAAAGGACTGTTCTTCTGGTGGTAAACAGCAATAATTTTATCTATCCATCCATTTTACAACCTGCTGAATCCGAACACAGGGTCACGGGGGTCTTCTGAGGCCAATCCCAGCCAATACAGGGCACAAGGCAGGAACCAATCCTGGGTAGGGTGCCAACCCACCACGGGACACACGCAAACACACCCACACACCAAGCACACACTAGGGCCAATTTAGAATCGCCAATCCACCTAACCTGAATGTCTTTGGACTGTGGGAGGAAACCGGAGCACCCGGAGGAAACCCACGCAGACACGGGGGGAACATGCAAACTCCACGGAGGGAGGACCCGGGAAGTGATCCCAGGTCTCCTAACTGCGAGGCAGCAGCGCTATCACTGCGCCACCATGCCACCCTGTGCAATAATTTTATTTGAATGTTTAATCGAACAAAATTTGGAAAAATTGACTGTTCATTTGCATTTCTGCTTATGATGTTGATGTTGAAATATGTTTTAATACTGCCATTTGGAGCATAAAATATTTAAAAGCATGTTGCTAGATCTTCATTTTGTGTCATTGTGTGGATGACATTTTATCATCGCTGGTGCAGGTAGTCTAATACATTGTGAAATACAGTGTCTTCCCCTCGCTCCCTGAAATGAAGGTTTACTGGATGCCATCAACTTCCATGGCCACCTTTGTGCTACATCTCTGATCTTCCAACACTCCATCCATTTGGCTTCAATGATCTTTTTTTCTGCCATATCTCCTGCCTGCCAGCACCATCTCACCCCATCTATGATCTGCACTTCCACAGCTCCACATAGCCCGAACAGTAGATTTAACCAGGGGTGCTGGTCTTGTACGTTCTGCTTTATAAGTGTTTGATCATCTCTCTCTATCTCACTCACACACATATATACACTGCACAGCTTCTCAGGGTGGCTCTTCCCCTTCTGACAGGATTTATCTCCCAGACCAGCATGGCCCCATCAGACTTTTTATGCCAGAAATGCCACTGGATGAGTGTACTGCTTCTATGAAGGGAAAGAATGCAGCTGATTGTCAACAATCCACAGATGTCCTGTACCTTTCAAATACATTCTATAACATTAGGCCATTAAAGACCTGCATTTTTTACACCTCACATAATAAATCCTTGCTCCGTCTTTCTCCTCCAATAAGATGGAGCTTTGATTCACCATACAAGGTGATGTTGTTTCCCATCTTTCATTATTTGGTTTCCTCAACCCTGTAATGAATGAAAAGGTAGTCAGTAAAAAATGGTAGGGGAAATAACTAGGAGAAAAGGCTGTGATCAGTAACAGGCAGTGGTCAATACCAGAAGTCAGAAAGACGTTCTACAAAGCCAAACTGTTATCCAAAAATCTAAGTCAAAAGTACAAGGCTAGTTTCTATTTCTGGGAGTCACAAAAAATTAAGAATCACAAAACAGCTATGTAAATCAATCTCTGAAGAGGCAAGAATGCACTCTTTGACCTTTATAAAGTCCTGCCTGTGATGTCACTTGTTGTGCACCCCCAGTGCATCATGGGAAAGATTGCCACTGCAACAACCAAGCATCACAGCAAAAAATAATTATAAGCTTATCAGACTAGCTTCTTATCACAAAATAAGGTGCACCTTTGAATTTGTTGAGACTGAAATTAAGATGAATTTTATCTCAGGCAGAAGACGCCAAAAAAAAATGAATAAAATATGCCATTCATAACAAATCCATTGCATCAGCATCCTTTTGCTTTTCATTCCACAAAGGTTGAATTTCCCTGGGTTTAATGGCTCCCAGACCCCTTCAGTGACAGGGCATGACAACTTCCACATTCTGATATTCCTCTTAATGTACTGTTACTATTCATATGGGCTGTCAATTGTCTAGTCCCCCACCCCTTTTTATGAACTGTCAGTTTCCAAAAAGATTGGCTATTTTTTTGTGAGGACTCTTGCCTTCCCAGTACTGCCATGACACTGAACACTCCTGCAGGCTTAGAGTCTTTGACACATTTATGTTGGATCATTTGCCAGTGCCTAATGTCACTGAATGCCCTTGCCGTTTGTCCTCTGAAATGTATTCACTCCCAGAGCCCACACCCTTTCAAGTGATCCTGTCACAGACTGACAAGTCATTTCTCAGTGTGTGTTAACATCCTATTTAAAACTTTCTGTTTTATGCAAACTTACACATGAAATGTTTTGTATGTATAAAAGTAAATGAAAGAGATTTAAACATCATGCACAAATCTCATTTTTAAGAGTATCTGCCATCTTTGAGACTTGGCAAGTGCCATGGATTTGACAATTGCAAGGAATGCAAGAGAAGTATGAGTACATGCTAATGAGATATAATTTAAGAGAACCTGGTGTTGCTGCCTCTTCCCTGTCCCTGAGGCTGGGATAGCAAGCACGTGCAGTACATGAAAAAGAGGACTATAAATCAAATATTGTGAACCATTTGCATATAAGATTGGGCATAACCAATGGAGTTTTCTTTTTTGCCTGCAGCTCTTTTGCTTTAGTGATTCTAAAAGGCAAAGACTGAAGGATTTCACCAAGTAATATTTTCATCATGTGTTTTGTGACTGTTGTCTGAGATTGCCCACCACCTGATTGACTGAAACATGCTGTCTAGTAATGTGTTTTTTGCACTACGTGTTCCTACCTCCAAGGTTCTTAAATGATGTAAACCGTTATGTTGAAGTAGTCTTAGTCATAGGTTTTCTAATCTTTTCTGTTGGGTAGATAGGAAAATTTGGTTATTTTATATCTTACATGCATATAAAATTCTAATTATGAGTTGGGAGTGTCCTGATGAACATTTGACTTAAAGAATATGCATGAAGTGTGAGACTGACAGCATTCTGACAGCTTGAACATAAGGCTGAGAGGGTGGCAGTGCTTTCATTGAAGGCTTTTGGCACCGACTATGAAATCTGTGAAAATAGAAATCAATTTACCTAAACGGCCTTCTGGGACTAAGTGCGAATGGTGGCTTTCAACTCATTAATGGGCTGAGTCTTGCAGAGCACAAGCAGCCCCATCAAGCAGTTGTCAACGACTTTCACATTAGCATTCCTGGGAGCCAATTTAAAATCTGAGTGCATGTTCAGTTTTTCAGATGAGTCCAGCGGTCTTCCTGTGTTATGTGTTGAGAAAAAAGTAAAGAAACAAATAGAGCCATTTAGTTACGCCTTGTACATGTGCCTTAGGAGACACTCTGCTCGAGTTATACAGCGCCATGGTAACTGATGTCACTGCCACTGTCTTATAAATCATTAAAATGCCTCACATGGGCATTTTCTGTGCTTCTGTTGTCTGCTCAAGGTCTCCCATGGCTAGTTAGAGAAGCACGCATTCATAAAAGTGGATAAATTTGCTGGTACAGAAATATTTCAAGCCTCAAGAATCGCTTCAATTAAAACAAATGTCTGTTTCATAAATAACTCAATTTTTTGATTACTTTTGAGGGAAATTATGTCAATAAACTTCACTTAAAACAAAAAGATAAGTCTAAGAGTGATGAACTTACATTAGTCTAATGCAATAAGATGACAAATCTTTTCTATTTTTGAAATACAGTATTAACAGTCTCAAAAATAACACCATTAAGTTTTCATGAAAATTAAGACAGTTTGTAATGACATAGGCCAAGGATAGTAATAAACAGCAGTTGATTAATTTCTGAAGACCCCAATTCACAATTCTAGCACATGTAGACATGATAATTGTCTTCATTGAGGCATGTCATAAATCACATCACACAACTTCTGATTTTGAATATCTAATTTTTTGGGTCAAATTTAATGTTACTATTAGACTTTATGTTAATAGTGTTTTGTGACATCATCGCATCACTATTTTGTTGTTTATTCTTGGGCACCACTATTTTGAAGGCTGAAGTTTATGGGCGCTACCATATCTGCTTTAAGCTGGTGGAGCCCTCAGGGAGGACTTCAGAGATTAAGATTTTAGGATACAATATTCAAGACTTTCGACCTTTGTTCCGTTTAACTAAACATTTTAGATTTTGATATTCTTTTCTTGGTGTTTTGCTTACTAAAGTTTCCTCGTTTTTAAATCTTTTGTTCCTTTATTGTCCATTATTTACCTAATCTATTTTAGCAAAGTAGCACAACTACAGCTTGAAAATAAGAATTTTTTTGTTGGCTTTTTTAAAATAATAGAAGAAACTTGCATACAAGCATAGTCACTACACACTTCTCTGAGGAAACAATGAATATGAATGACTTCAGAAACAAATCTAGACAAAAAGATGTGGCACTCTACTTCTACACTGATCCTTTCAGCCTGAATACTTTTTTTGTCAGAAAGACATCTGAATCATGGAGGGTTAAAATTATATACAGTACACCCCCAACATTCGTGGGGGTTACATTCCTAGAGCACCCGCGAATTGTGAAAAACCGCGACTTTTGGATGTGTTTAAAAAATGCCTTTTAAATGCCTATTTTTATAGTTTAAACCCTAAATACAGTATGCCCCCAAAGCACTTTAATTTCATTGCAAACTCAGCTTAATACATTAATACATTACCTAAAAAATTACCTTAATACATTACCTAAAAACAGAATGTAAAGGTAAACCTATCTATTGTACAGTACTGTATTGCTATGTCTACCGCGGTGCTAGAATGTAATATACCGATGTTACCGCTATACATACTGTAATTAATGCAAGCACGTTTTCTTTGGTATGCGCTGTCGTTTTCTTTGTTATACGTAGAGTAAATACATAATAATTTCATTTAATTAAAATACAGTAAAATGTACGGGTACTCACCAATGATGAATGATATTGATGATGATGATGATGAAATAGCTGTGCAGTATGATGCAGAGGATTTAAAACTCCTCAAGTGGCACCTCTTCTTCAGGCACTTCAGGAGGATTCGTATCTTTGGACAGGTTGTCTCCTTGGTGGGGTTTCATGCTGGCTTTTCTTTATAGGTTTGAGGAAAATCGTGATGGGAAGTTGCTACATTGTCTCCAGTAGCAAACTGCTGGTACAATTTCCATGCTTTCTCATGGATGATGTTACCGTCCAAGGGGATGTTCTTCATCCTGCAGTCGGTGATCCACAATGCCAAGGCAGATTCGATCCTGACGATATTTTTATTCCTTATGGTCGTTACCTTTTTGTCACTATCACAGAAATTTACAGATACGGTACTCCAGATCACTGCTTTGTTCTTCTTTATGTAGCGTACGGTGCTTTCATTAATGCCATAGTGGCGCGCCACTGCAGCATAACTTTTTAGTTCCCAGAGCAAATCAAGTAGTTCAACCTTCTCCCGGAGTGTTTTAAACTTCTTCTGGCGCTTAGGCTCAGTGCCAGAAGCCTTAGAAGGTGCAGGGCAATTCAGCGACATCTTGTGTGTTTAAGAATAACAGGAGGAATACAATAACAAAATGGAAGACACGAGGACACTCAGCTGGAGTCGCGTCACAGGGCAGCAGTCAATCAGCAGCAAGGAGAAATGAATAACTGTCTCAGATTGACTACTTTCACCATCCCAAACCGCATTTCCCTCAGTAGTGGTAAACCTACTCAGCTGGAGATGCGTCACAGTGTAACAATCAATCAGCAGCAAGGAGAAATGAATTGCACTCTCGGATTGGCTACTTTCACCATCCCAAACCACGTTTCCGTCAGTGATGGTAAACCCACTCACCCGGAGACGTGTCACAGTGCAGCAATCAATCTCTCCACAGCACAATATTGCCACGAAAAAAGCCATAAAAAATTGCGGAGGATATTTGTGCTTTCCACTAACAATTAATAGTTAGGTTATAAGGAAAAATCTGCAAGTGACTGAGTCCGCAAATCCTGAACCACGACTTTGCGGGGGTCTACTGTATATGCATCAGAGATGTGTTTACTGTAGGTTATATTAACTTCTCAAATACTGACTGGGAATGGACAGAAGAGGAAAATGAGCATAATAACATAGACAAAGTAAGACAAGTGAAAGTAAATAATCTTTTACTTAACAGCTGTCATTACATGTTTAAGTTTGAAATAGTCATTTAAAATACAAAAATGTACAACAAAACAAAAACATGCAATTTCAGAAACCAAACATGTTGATAAGTCGGAAAGGCTCAGAAAAAGCAGAATGGGAAAACAAAAAAACCATTGTACTATAAGAAGTGTTTGCAATCATATTTGGGACATCATAATAGCACACAGAAATATTTTCTTAAAAACAAGCAAAATGAAAATATGGTGAAATGGAAAATCTTAACTTTAAAAGCACAAATTAAAACTCCAAACCAGTACTGAGCAGAATATTGAAACCTCCACCTAGGAATTAAAGGCAGCATGCTAAAGGTTCACATTGAAATTAAAAAGAGAATTGCAATAAAACCTATAGCAAACAGAAGTCTTTCACTGCCTTTGCGGTAAATAAAAATGCCTCAGTGACACTGAAGGAATATCAGTGGAAATAAGAAAAAGATAATGAACAAAATAAATGTTTCACTCAGATTTTTACAAAAGAAGAAATACACTTCTTGGGTTGAAGTAAGAACAAGCCTTATGTTCACATATTATAATAGAACAATCAAATGTATTTCTGGCTTTAGATACATTGAAGATTAAATGTTTGGGCCTAATGCAGTTTTAACTATAGCAGTGAAATATGTTATTTATAAATCATCAGTTACAGTCCTCATTTCAAACAATGCTTACCTGCTCAAGAAACTACAAGGGGTAAGTAATTTATGAAAAAACATCATTTTTGGGTGGAGTATTCATTTAACAGTTTTCGACATTACATAGTGCTTTTAACACTAGAATCCCTGAAGCCTATGAAAAAACTAATCGTGGGCCATCTTAATCTTAAATTCCTTCACACCTCTCCTCGTCATCGTCTTTTGTTTTGTAAATGTATCGAACAGCACATGCAACAAGCAAGCAGCCTGCTATATGGTGCAGTCTACTCAGGCAAAAAGTTCTCCCAGCTTAAGTCTTCTTTATGTCGGTTTGAGGTGCCGGGAGCTGTACAGGGTAAATAATATACTATTGTTATTTGGAACACATGCATTTCATGTGTGTTCTGTGTCTACAATGATCTGGGTAAGTATAGGATAACAGGAAATGCAAGAAATGTTGAACAAATACCAAAAATAGAAACTTTTTTCATGTTATAGTACTAATGACAAAATTTTGACATGGAGTGTATAATGTGTGAAGACTAAAGTCCAAATACCAAATAAGCACTTTCACAAAAGGTACAACAAAACAAGTGAGCTTTTATTCAAATATATAACCAAAGAAAAATAAATCATTTTAGGGTACAAAGCTGACACGGCCGCTTGGTTAGTGCAGCGGTAAGAGCTGCTGACTTATAATCAATAAGTCACGGGTTCGAGCCCAGCCACTAACCACAATTACTGTTTTGAGTAGTGAGATGCTCTTATTGTTTTTATTACACAATAAAACCATACATTTGATTTGAGTCTTTAACAGCTGGTGTAAATTTATAGTACTTGTAAATGTTAGCGACCAACCCCAACTCCCCACAAAACCCACCCATCCAATGGGATGAGACGTGACGTGACTGCTGTGTCTGTGGAGGACAGCTTGCCAATCCAGATCAAGCTATAAGCACCTGTCGCCAATGGGTGCTGCAAGAAACATTATAAATGCAGGGAACAGTATAACTTGCACTGGCCTGGTCCTGAATCTGCCCATTTGCTGTTGCTTGTGTATAGGAGAGTGGTAGCTCCCGCTACAATAAATTAGGCATGCTATTCCTGTTTCAAGTTGAATAAAGCTGGTTTTGCTTAAGCACTGAGACTCAGCTTTGTGTTTTGGGGTGCAAGACAGTGGCTCACGCGTCACAATATTGTTGTCACGGCCAGTTTCCCAAAATGTGTTGAGTCATCCAAGCTCGCTGGTTTGCTTTATACTTACAGGGAAGGAATGTAACACACTTAAAACACAGAGGATTGGTCGACTTGCCAATGATGAGAGGAATAACTGCAGCTGCCAGTTGAATTGCAGCAAAGTAGAGATGTCAACCTTTATTTAATTTTTTTTCTTCCTTGACTCGGATCGCCATTGAGTGCTTAAGTGTGATGCTGTAGCAGCTGGTAGAAGATTCCATCAGCATTGTAGATGTCTTCAGGCTTATAAGCTGAAATGATTTTCCTGATTTCACCTGCATGCCATTTGTTTGCTTTTTCAATTGGAACAGCAGATTCTTCACCACAGATTGCTTTGGCTGCAATTCTAAAACAATCCCAAAAGCGAATTAGCCAACTCCAGCTGGCAGTAAAATCTTCGTGGCCCAAGGAGATAGCCAGTGACTTTGCCTTTTCTTGAACAAGTGTACCACTAATAGGAATGTTTCTTGAACGAGCATCACTGAACCACATAAAGACTGCTTTTTCTACATCTTCAATGCAGCAGTTTGCATATGTTTGCACTGAGTGAGGCTCAAGGTTTGCAACCTGAGATTTTTCTTCTATTTTTGCTCAGTCTTTCACGAAAGTTAATAGTGTCGATGACGAAATTCCGAATTCACTGCCAACGTCTTTTTTGTTTTTGACGGAATCAAGAGTCACAAAAAGTTTTTTTTTTTTATGTGAACAGATGTCGTTTCTTCGTGTCTGTCATTTCTATAGGAGGGTGACAATGAGTTAAATTCCAATGTATGTTTTTCAAATGTTGATGAGCAATAAGCAAAAGGTATCAATGAAAAAAACTAAACAAACACAGCAAAAAAAAAACAGTACGGGGAAAGTTTGAAGAAAGAGAAACATGTTTGTGGATCGTTGTGCACAACTGAGCTGCAACCACAGAACTGACTGCTCTGTGAATGATTCGTTCATGCATTTCAAGGTCTTTTGGGCACTTCATTGTAATGAAAGTATCTGCTGAATGTATGTCGTAGTAACAAGATTTTTATAGACTCTGTCTTATGGGGAAACTGTCTGGCCCATAAAAACACTTTGTTGTAATGTTCTATTCTTTAATATGTAAAGCACTTTGAGCTACTGTTTGTATGAAAATGTGCTATATAAATAAATGTTGTTGTTGTTGAAACGTTTGATGTAACGATATTCGTTGTAATGGAATTTTACCTGTACTTGAAAAAAGCAGCAAAACCACAAAATGAACCGTCTAGCATTTTATAGAATCCCTCAGTCAGCATGCATAATTGCATATTAATGAGGATAACAGAATTCTTCATTTATATAAGTATGCTTTTTTGCTTTTTATCCATACTGTTATGCCCATTGTCAATGTGGTGAAACTAGAATTCATGCATTAGACTAAAGGAAGGGCAAGTTTAGTGTTAAGAGAGCCATGAAGCCTTAATTTGCAAAAATATTCCAAACCTGTTACTTGATGTTTATGCATGAAAATAATATTATGCTTGTGTCACTTTTAGCAGGAAGTAAATGACTTTCTTGTAAACATTTGTAATTGTAAATAATGAAGCAGACCTTTTATTCCTTTGCAGACTGCACCTCCAGCTCTATTAGTTGAGCCTTAGCTCACACTGCAGTGGTCCCTCTTGAGTCCAATCTTCCAGCCTGACACATTTTCTCTATTGTCTGTAAACATGGCAAGTTCCACTTCAAAATGCAGATTTTAATTATTGATTTTTGCTGAAGGCTTTCTTTCCCAGTTGGATGTTTTATTTAACCAGATTTTGATGTTGTCTTTTAAGTAGTGTGTGGTCTGAAACAAAATATGTGTCGTGGTGACACTGGTGAAGGTGAGGAATAAGTAAAGCTGTGAGGCCAGTTAGCCCCTTATGTTATGCAGGCTGGCAAATTCTTCACAATGACTGTATTGTATATTAAAGAAAAAGTTGTATTTGAGCATCAAGGTAGGTTGATCCTACATAAGACAAGAAGCAGCTGACCTCTTTATTGTGACAGGCAAACATAACAACTCCCTACAATTTAAGGATAAACATACTTATCTGTTAACCTAGCTGTTAATTTATAAAGGTATTAACATTTTCAGTTGGATGGATGGAGTATCCTGTTAGATAAATACTAAAGATTTTAGGAGCTTTTTTTTTTTTTACAGGCTAAGCAGTCAGTTATCAGTTAATACACAGAAGTCACTTATTCTTTAATCAGAGTTCCTAGGACTAAAGTAAACTCAAAGTTGAAAGAAACAAAGTTTAAAACCATAATCGTTTTCCTTAATTAGTTTAGTTTTCTTTTCCTTGCTTGAGTGTCGAGTCTTCCCTTTAGGTTGAAGTCCATGTCATGCTCTCCTGAGAATTTGGAGTTAGGTAGGATAAAATTAGCAGTTAGGGCACATTTTCTCTGTGTCTCCTTCATCCTTAACTGATGACCCCTCTGATCCCCAGGTGCTATGAGAGTGTGCAGAAGTTTAGAAGGTGCATGTTCGCAGAAGGTCACAATTCAAAAGTTGCAGGGGTTGTGGTGCTCCTGCATCTTTGGAGTTCCAGAGTTGTACAGTTTTCAAGTACCAGGACATGGTAACACGTTTTGATGTTAAAATTGTTTTGTTAGAATAAACCAGTCTGTTTAAGTACAATTTTTGTCCTTATTTACTAGAAATCAGTGGAAAAAGAAAACTTTCTCAGCATTTCTCCTAGCAAAGCTCAAGAAATATTTTTCTTACAGACTGATACAGCATGACAGTGAAAACAAAAAGTAAGACTGTATAGTAAACCATGTAACATAATACTAATGATAAGTAGGAACACAATATATATTGAATATAAAAGAATACTATTTCATAAGTAGGTTATGTGCAAAGATTATTGAGTGCTGTCACAAGTGTCACACAATGACTTGGACATGGGTTTCAAAATTTGAGGTACCAGCCCAAGAATGCCATTTTAATGATTAATGAAAGGCCCTTAGTGGAAACAAAAACAGGCTATAATAGCCTTCTTCATTTCCCATGTGATTCTTTAAGTGTTTAGGTTCCATCCATCTCCCCTCAAAGGGTTCTTGAGAATGATGTCCTCTTCCATTCTGGCACTGAATTCCTAGTGGGCAGCCCTGAAAAGGCGGGAGTGCCATTTTCGGGGTCATGACCACAAGTCATTGTGGTTTGGCCCCCTCAGAGCTGCAAGTATAAGTAAAATTCTGGTGTGGAATCCTTTACCTATGCATTGCCTTGTAGGTGTCCCCTAGGCACTCGTCCATGACAATGAGTAGACCACTGTTATACTGATTCTCAAGAGGAAGTAAAGAGGAAATGAAAACCAGAAGAATCAAAAGTCAAAAAAGGGGCTAAGTGACAAAACCAGCAGGCAAAAAGATCTTTCATCAAAGCCAAAACACGACTAAGTCAAAAACAATAGTGGATATTTGAAAAACCAGGAAGGACTAAATAAAGATATTTTGATGCAGCAAAACATGGCTTAACCATCAAGTTAAGATATCCAAGAATTGTTCAGGATAACCTTTGTATTGTCACAAAATTAACATCACAAATGACCTCACTACAGAAATTCTGGGAAAGATCTCCATGGAAATGACAGAAACAAAAAATTTAATATAGTAGTACCCAGTAGAGAAAACAAACATGATTTAATAATGAACATTTTCATAACAGGTTCTAGATAAAATTAAAGCATTCAAATCTATTTATAGTTTGATAGGAAATGCTCAGTAATTTAAATAAAAAATGTGTAAATGTTTGAGATTATAACAACTGTGACATATTAAATACTAATTGAACATCATTGTTGACTACAGTAGCTAAAATGTAACACACCAAGATGCATACGCCGTGTGCCCAGCAACATACCATGTCTATGGCTAGAAAATGGTAGCAACCCATGATAATAACCAACAAAATGCTGACACTCTTAAAATAACTTTGACAAAATGGCTACGCAGTGACACCAAAGAAAGTGCCTTGACACCACATTCCTGACAGTTACTAGAGGAACTGTCTATGCAAATGATTCAATATAAGCCCATGAGAAAACGAAGATCTTCTGATCTGGGGTGCAGTCCTCGATACACATGTCTTGTTATTTCCGAAACCCTCACTCTAAAGGTTTATTAGTAAGACTCACCCCAGTCCTTTTGCTTTCTAGCTCCCCACCCACACTACTACATTTTTGTTTGAAAAACAAGCATTAGTCTTGATTTTCACCTTTCATCAACACTATTCCAGTGTTTTCTGCCCCGAAAATGAAGGCTTTGGAAATGTCCCCCAGAGTCATATACTTCTGAAAATGCAGCTTCAGTGTTGTAACGTAAATTAACAAAAACACAACTTTCAATTTCACTACGATTTGTTTGTGTTTATTGCATGTTCCTTCCCTGATTGGATCTGCTCATTACAGTGTCTCATTTCCTGATTGGTCACTCTTCATGGAAGAATAATGTATTCCAACACAGCGAACATATAAGAGTGGCTTAAATGCATTGTTCTAAATTGTGTTGCATACTGCATACATGTGCAAAAGACAAATAAATTACCAACCACTACAGTTTTGCGATGAATCTCATTGGTGGTGATGGTGTTACCTCGCTTTATATGATTTTTCTGGCAAAGCATGTATGTCCAGTGTAGGTGAATGTTAGTATGGACAGAGATACTTTTGTAAACAACGTAAAAATGCCAGTGTGAATGAAGATCATTTTGGTTTAAAAACATTTTTTTTTTCTTTTTCAAGTAAAAATGTGGTAGTGTGGATGAAGGATAGGACTGTTTGTAGTCCTTGCTGTACGTAGCTTCTCTTGTTTCAATTGAGTCCTCTCTTTTTACAGGTCATTCTTCCCTATCCTTGATGTTTGATTATCTCCATACAGACTACTCTTTAACTAGGAATTGAATTTTCACAGCATATCATATAGTCCTAAAAATGTGCCTCCTGAGATGCTGTTTACTGAATTCTGAATTATTCTAACTGACCTCTGCTATCTGCATGTGCACACTAGAATCTGTCCACTCCAGTGGGCAGTGCTGTGAGGGTAACTTACTATATAAGCTTCTCTGTGTGTCATACGCTTATGACGTCTTCAGGCATCTTCATCTTGTCTTGTCTCTTTTTTTTTTCGATTCAGTGACTTTGTGAAATGTATGTTCTAGTGGATTTTTTTTTGTTTTCATTGAGCATACTAACCTCATTAATACAAACCAAGTAATATTTATTTGCAATTTTGTAGACAACCACCATTTTTCTGGTAGGTTACAATTTAAGGCTTAGAAAAGGATAAGTGATGGCTTTTCAGTGATTATAATCATATGTGACTTTTTTTTTTCTTTGCATCCCTCATCTAAAAGATGTTTGCATCATATCAAATCACAAAAGCATTCTCCCGTTTTATAAGAGAGAGAGAAAGAGAGATAGACGCGTAAAAAAGCCATGCCGGTACATCCTTTGAAGCTCATAACTCTCCGAAACTGCAGTGACAATACCAAATAATTGCAGCCTTGATGAAATTACAGGTTGCACAATACACACAGCACAGCATGCCACATCAAGGCAAAATTAGCACAAAATAGGTAAGACAGCAAGCAGTGATCTCCAACCGACAGCTTGAAGGAGGGACGGCCAGGCACCCACTCACTGTATGAATGCAGATGTAGCTTGTGCCGCTCACTTCCATGTATACCCTGCTCTCAGTGGGAGCTCGTGCTTGCTCTCTGAGTCAGGTTTGTTTTTCACCATGGTAAATTGGGAATTTAATTAGTGTGTGTGAATCATTGTTTTTCTATTCCAGGAAGAGAAGTTTTGAGGCTTCTGGTAGCCTGTGGCTCTTTAATTTAGGGGCTTTGTATTACCTATTGTGTATGAGCTTCTGGTGACTTCGGCCTATCATACTTGGTCAACTGGCTTCAGATTTACACTTATTACTGTTGAAATGAAGAAGACTAGTGACCACATCTTTGGTATGTTTCCTTATGCTCAGGGATTGGATTGCTATTGATGTTATCTTAGGTGTTAAAGGAGGGTTAGGTGTTTATTTGAGGATCTCTGCAGATGATAATACCATAGGAATCCTTTAAATGTTTTATCAAAACATTGATTACTCTAAGTAGTCTTAATTTTTCAAATGACATATATATAGGAAAGTGTTTAAAATGTCTGTTATTAACTGAGTTTCCACCCTTACATCTAATGAACCATACTTCGAATAAGAGTATGAGTAAACAAATGTTTAAAATGTACAAAGAAACAATGCATTGCATTTGTTTATGTGTTTAAAGTGTAAGGATTTTGCAGTCCCTTTTAGAGACAGTCATTTAAATATCTGTATTATTGTATCATACTTGACGTGACGTAATTGATATTTCTTGTAGTAAACCACCTTTATATCCAGGGGTAAGGTTTCCTGCTGTTTAAACTGTGAACAACTCTGATTTTTTAAAAAGAGCAAAGATTTATTACAAAGTAAACAAAAATATCAAAAGAGTAGCAAAAAAGGGTGTCACAGGACAAACAAAATCCAGTCCACAATTCAGTAATCAAGAATCCACAAAACCAAACCAGGAGAAGATCTAAATAGTACTTACAAAATAAAGAAGGTTCAGCAGACAGCACTTAATGTCAATCTGGAGAACCCGACTCCTGCCTTGAACAATATAGGCTGGTAACAGGCATGGCGGCCACACCCTCTGAAACTCAACTATTGTAACACAGAATAGAAAGCACAAATACTGTGTAATAAATAATTAATAAACAAAACAATGCCCAGAAAAGAAAAAAACAAATAATATATACTTGAAAGATATTTAAATAACAACAAAAAGAGCACAGTACATGAAACTTTAAACCAGGGTTGAGATCCTGGCAAGCACGTGACACATTAGCACTTAGACTTTTTTCATTGATATTTTAGTTTCCAAAAGCAATAATCATTTTTCCTGTTTGTATGTTGGTTCAGTCCATTCCTGTTTCTAGATTTTAATTTCAACAGTACAAAAATTCATTGTCTTGCAAGAGTGATAAAATCCATTATATATTGGACAACATGTACACATTGGTTTTAACCAAGGCCCTTCTGCACAATGCTTCAGAATTTTGTGTTGCTGCCTCACAACTTCACAATCGTAGATTCCAAATCTCATCCTGTTTTGAATTTGTTTGTTCACCCTGTTTGTGTGGATTTTCCTTCTGCAGCCCAAATGCAGGCGTGCTTGGTAATTGTCAACTATAAATTGGCCCAATGTAAATGAGTATGGATGTATGTGTTTGATGGACTGGCATTCTGTCCAGGTTTGGTGCCTGCCTAATGGCTGGATTATTGTTGCCAGATAGACTCAGTCCAGATCATGGCTGAACATCCGATTTCAGTCCTTCTGAGTTTTCCATAGATAAAATATACACTCCTGAGTGAAACTGTGTCACTTATCTGACTCTCTGTTTGACCCCTTCTGAGTTGTTTGAGTTCATGAGGTCTATCCCACAAAGAGCATAATAGAATTTGAAATCCTCTCAAAGAACACTTGACAACTTTGAAACTCCTTCTATTTCTCTCTTTTCTTTTTTTTTTTTTTTGTTTTCTAGAAAAAGATGTTTCTGTCATGCTGCTTTACTGCCAGATCCTATTAGCCTCTCGGAGGTCATAACTAATGATGAATTTGTTTTCAAATCCTTAATCTAATTTCATTTACTTAGAAATCTTTACAGTAAGAATTTTCTAGTTTCTGTTTGGAGGACTTTCAGTTTTTCTTGAGCTGGGCAGCTTAGCCTCTGTTTGCTGTCAATCTTTTGTTGTTAACTAATTGTTTGTACATTAGACACATCTCTCTGAAGAGAATGAACAAAATGCATTGAACTGAAAATGTACATCATAGCTAGAGGTGTGTATGTGCTGGTAGATTAGATGGCTGAGTTAATTTTATGTGGCCATTTATTTGCACTGTAAACCAGTATCTTTAGTAAAAAATTCAGCCTGTAAAAACAGGTTAAATGACAGCAAAATTTGGATTTTCTGTTCCAGGAAAAAGATTTGTATTTGAGTCAGAAGTGCGGGTTAGTTAACACTTGCATTTTTCCTTCCCCCTCCTTTTAATAGGGACTGAGCAGAGTCAAAATAAACTCAAATTAGAACAATGTTTATAACTTCAAAAAGGAGGCTTTTTAAAGTCACTTTTACCATGTGACCATGTAGTGCACCTTTTAAGAAGATACTTTTCTATATTATGGCATTCTTCACAGCCGATTTTTCTTTCCTTAATATGAATTATCAGGAGTCATTTTGCATTTTTTGTATATGATTGATTGACTGCCCCATAAATATCATGGCATGCTGCAGAAATAAGAAAACAAGTTTATAGAACCATTTTTCTTTAAGATTTATTTGTCTTCTGTGTACAATACAGGCAAAAAAGTCTATCTGAGCTGAGGTGAAGCAGCACCATTTGTCTGTCCCTCTTCTCTCCTTTTGCGCCTCGAAGACCCCATTATTATTTGTGTGTTATCCTTTTTCATTAATAGCAGGTTCCTTCCGTCTCTCAGCTGCTCTGTGTAGGTGTCTTGTTTTCCTTTTGCTAGTCTCAAGTGTTTTATTTACTAGGCTTTTGTGATCAACAAGAACCTCTTTTCATGAAAAAAGAATGTCACTGATGGTTTTATTTTTTTTAGTTCAAACACTGCAGAATTTTAAGACAGGCAAGGGGCAGTTGACTTGACTATCTTTCTTATATTGAACAAAACCACAAGTCTTAGTTCTGGAAGCAAAGTATTAATACTAATGGTTCTAGGTAAGATAATGCTCTTTTATTCTTTTATATCCTTTATGTTTTACTCAGTTGTACAAGCAGGTAGTTCCTGCAAATCTTTCCTTTTAAATAGCATGTCATCTGATATGCCATCAGTGCTCAATGACCACACTTTAAAGAGAAAGCGTCACCATCAAAAAGTAACAAAGAAAAAAACAATATATACATTTTTAAAGAAACAAATTAAAGGAATCAAAAGCAATAAAAATAGTTTTAAACCTCTGAACAATTCTGAGAGATGTCATATCATGATCATACATGCAAAATGACCTGAAAGTGGGTCACAGCCACCTGCAGTGATCGTAATGATTCTGAAGTATTCTGCTTGTCACTCCGAGCTGGTTTTTTCCTGTTGCATCTGAGCAGATCAATTTACTAAATACACATACGCACAATAGATTTCCAGCATTCCAATCAAAATAACTACAAAGTGACATGTAAAAACAGCCCAGTACAAATATTTCTCTTCAGCTCATTGCTCCTTGTTTGCTTATTGTTTATTGGAAGGCTTCCTTTTTAAAGAGACAAACCATTTCCAATGCCAAGTAGACCAAGGGTGGGCAAAGATTTTTGGTGACAGGCTGAATTATCAATAATGACTCATACAGTAGGGCTGTATATAAAATATAGCGTGCCTCTACACAGCAGTAATCTGGTATATGTGATGATAATAATAAATATTCCTTTTAAAGATACTTGTTCCAATAAATGGTTTACTGTAATTATGAAATTTTTATTAAAACCTGTTGGGAGCAACATAAACATTAATAACGAGAGTCATTTCAAAGAAAAGTGATTTTTGTTTGTCATTGTTCTAGTTATGAATATAAAACCGCTTTCTTCTGGACAAACTGTTAATATCAACTGAGATGCTTTTCATTCCAACAGTTAATTCATGACAATGCTTTGTATCTGGTAGAACAGCACATTTCTGTGCTCAATTTTTGGGCAATTGTCATTTGCAAATTTGTGTGCTAAAAAGTAATGACGACCTGTGCATAACATGTTTGCAAAGCTTTGGAAACAAATCCAAAAGGTACAGTGGGATGAAATCAAGTAAAGGAACTTGAATGAACAGATTTGTAAGTTCACTGTTGCACTAGAGTTTAGATACTTTCAGCTGCATGACCTCTGGAACATTTTCCACATCAACAGTTAAAGGAGATAAAAAATCAGCAAAATCTGTACCACACAGAGTCCTAAAAGTGAGACTGAAATTCACAACGAAGGATGGCAACCTGAGCTGTATATCTGGTGCAGTTCCTACTTATGTGTGAACACTGATCCTTCGGTGAATGAGCAGGTTTTGCTAGTTGCAGTTGACTCTGATTATTGTATAGTTTGAACAATGGAGAAGAAGATAAATTACCAACAATATACCAACACTGAAATGAGCTCACCTGGAAAACTGTAACTGCCCTCCTCTTCTGACTCGCTGATTAAGCTTTTCAAAAGCTCATGCATTGCCCAAAGGCACAGTCAGTATGCTGCTGCCAGTCAGTGTATTTCACTCCTTGTTGCACGGGTTGTATTTCAGCAATGATCTGTTTTGGTCAAAATCTGCTACCAGAAAACCATTCTTGCCCTAACTTTATTCTTTCAAATTAGTAGACATTGTTCTTTATATTGATTTGTGTACAGACCTGCTGCCAAACAAATGAACAGCTGATAAAACCTGCAATGGGTAAACTCGTATTCTTCAAAAATGTACTGTACATTAAAGACAAAAGCAAGGAAAGCAACTAAGAACCTGCACAGTGCTGCAGACTGGCCCAACTCGTTTGTTAAAAACTTGGTTTATTTATCTGCCACCACATGGCAACTTAATTTTCTTACACAATCCAGCTGTAGCATCATTAGAACTGACTTTCTATTATCTAAAACAAACTATGTGTTTTACTAATTCATCTTTGTTTATCATGGTGTCAAAGAGTGATGAGTATGTTGGCATGCAAGTAACAATGTCACTGTACTCCATAAACTAAGCACCATACTTTCACAAGATTGTTGCATGCATTACATGTACAAAGTTCTTGTAATACTGATTTGAAATACAGTGGAACCTCGGGTCACAACCATAATTCTTTCCAAAACTCTGGTCGCAACCCGATTTGGTCGTGACCTGAAGTAATTTCCCCCATAGGATTGTGTGTAAATGCAATTAATCCGTTCCGGACCGTACAAGCTGTATGCAAATTTATTTGTTTTAAAGATTTTTAAGCACAAAAATAGTTAATTATACCATAGAATGCACAGTGTAATAGTAAACTAAATGTAAAAACATTGAATAACACTGAGAAAACCTTGAACAGAGAAAACATTGCAAGAGTTCACACTACAGCCTTACGAACCACCGCTCACTGTAAACATTTTTTTTAATGAGTTTTAAGCGTAGGGAAAAAAATGAACATTTGAAAAATCTGTAATTTATACAAAAACTAACCATAAACAACCAAGAAAACTAACCTTGCATGAGTCCAGTTCTGGCATGAAGGAAGTGAGAAGGAACTGGGTGGAGAGGAAATTACAGTTTTGAGGTAAAGTCCCTTTGCACAATGCACATATGACCGAGAACAATGTACTGTGCAGGGAGAGACTGAACACGTGCGTAAATCACCGGCGCGTACGAACCAGAAGGGAAATGAAATAGAGCACAAAGAGTTCACAGCGAATTCACAGGGAGAGACTGAATACGTGCAGAAATCATCAGCGCATACAAACCACAAGGGAAACTGGCTTGTTCGTCACCTGAGTATGTGGTCGTGAACAGATGCAAAAGTTTGGTGAACTTTTTGTTCGTAACCCGATTTGTACTTGTTCAGAGACATCCATGACCCGAGGTTCCACTGTAATTTCTGCCAAGTTTCAAAAGTTACTGAAGAGAAATTAGTGTTGAAAGCTTAGAAAATGTAAACTCATTCATAGGATGTATACAGTTATTGGGCTTTTTGGTAAAAAAAAAAAATCCCTCAGCATTCCCAGAGCCAGTACACCTTGAATTTTGATTGGTCGCTCTCAAGAGTCCCAGTGTTCTCACCTTGTTGTTGGTAGATTGGCCTTGTCTGCTTGTCTGAGACATCCAGGTGTTATAAGAATGGGAATCTGTCCTGTTTCATTCCCTTGTGCAGGTACAGGTCTCCGCCAAGAAATTGGTTTTATTTGAATATCAAGAGAATATTTATCAATGCTTTTGGCCAGCCCTCTGGTAACTGCCTTGCCCAGGAGAGGGCTATGGTTTATTGTTCAGCTAGAGGCTGATTTGCATACTGGCAGCTCAACCAAGGGCTGTGTGTAGAAATGCTCTGAATTAGTGCATCAGCTGAATGTCTATGATAAATGTGGGAAGTGATCAGTTTCCATGTTCTCAAATACATTTGTCTTCCGCATGTCTCTTTCATAATTTGCCCTCATTTACACTTAAATGTGATTCATTTCAGCTCAGCCCTGGCAGATGGATTTAATTTGTGAAACACCTTCCAACTCTGCAGCATTTATTTCAGTTAGACTGATGTCAAGGAAATGTCAGCTGAAAACACAGTGAAGAGATTGATTTAATACCTCTGTTGATCTGAGAAAACATCTGAATTAATTTCATAAAGGTTATCACACCTTCCTTCATTTTCACTACTACACTAATGTAGAAGGACACCAGTGATATATATACTGTAAAGTCTGTGGAAGGAAAAAAGATAGGAGATTCCTGCATATTTTTTAGTTGAAGCAAATTGAGATTAAAAGTTGACATGGTGGAATTGTTTAAAATTATTTAGGGAAATAGGGAAGTGAATCCCAGCTATGTTTTAAACTGTGAAACCACAAGGATCTCAGGTGCTCCCAGAATCAAAGTTACAGGTCTAGTAGTGCATGAGTACCAGCAGGTTGCTGCACTACTTGTGCTTTATTTGGTTTCTGCAATTTGCTTCACACTCAGCAGGCATATCATCTTCTTGATCATTTTGCTTGTGCAGTTTGTTGTAAGAAAGACATGGACTAATAACCAGTAACTTTGCATAGTCCAGAGATGTCATTGTACTTTTCCTATAACATAATCATTAGCTTCTGCAGTTTGCATTACGTGCTCAGCAGTTCCAGCCCTAGTATGTAATTTGCTGGTAACAGCAGATTGTGCACATTGGAAGGCAGCACTGTCATTCTTCTTCTTTCTATCATGTAATTGGCTTCTTCAATTCTCAAAAATTTCACAGTAGTTCTTTTCCTGTCAGCCACAGTGCACAGCTTTGTCTCCCTTTGTCATGAGAAGGACTCAAAGCCCAATTTTGTGCCCAAGTTATCTAGCACATCTAATTCATGGGTCATGCTATGCGTATAACGGCATATGCTCTCAATTAAAACCAAGATCAATGTTCAAGGCCCAGTATTTTGCAAGTTTTTTGTGTGACAAACATACAACCCTTAGCATTTTATATATAGATAAGATATAGATTTGGATACAGATTATATATAGATACTGTATAGATAAATTCTTCATCAGGAAAATGGGGACACGTTTGGACATTTGTGAAGGTAAATTTCACACAAATGTAAGAAAGTTTTTCTTTTCAAAGAAAAGCACAGATACATGGAGTTAATTGTATGGTACAGAGTATTATTTTAGGGACACACAAATTGATGCAAGTTTGGAAAATTTGGATGAATAGGATTGGCAAGGATTGGCCTGTTCTCATCAAAACTCTTCCAATTTGTTCTGTTGAGAATTACCGTACAATGTTACAGCACTTATTGTGAAAATACCAGGTAATGCCCAGTATACACAGGAAAAACAATGGCAGCAAGTATTCTTAGGGGGCCATTATTATTTTTATTGTCAGATTCGGTTTTTAGAAGGATGGGAATTAGAGCTGCTATTACTCACATGAATGGCCAGTTATGGTCATTATTTCCCACCACTTATTGATAAGGGGCTTGGCTAATAAATCAAGTCACAATGAAAAATATGCTACTTAAATGAGCACTGAATTTATTGTATGATATGGCAATTGTTAAACATTGCAGGATGACACCAAAGGATTTACACATAGTTGTGATGACCTCACTTCTTGAGGCTTGGAAAGTAAGCAGTCTAAGTGTGATTTGTCCTTGGCTTAGATTTAGTACCAGGTGAATAGTCATTGAATTTGTGTTTTTTATTAGAAGCATGAAATCTATATATAAGTCAATGTATGTGTGTGTTATGTATGTATGTATGTTCCAGCATCACTTTCCAAACAGTTGGAGCGATTTTCATGAAAGTTAGTAGACATGTTTCTCATTAGTTGACTGAAAATACTGTCGGGTGAAATCAACCCTAACTTGTGGTCTTGTATGCATGTTATCATCCAGTTGACAGTCGGAACGACCACCAGAGGGCGAACTGAAGGTGACTGCCAACATTCTTTGTGTTTGAGCACCGACACGTGCCTGTTGCTTTTAAAATCAAATAGATTGGCCAGGTTGGCATCTCAACTATTTTTGGGACTCATTCTGTCTGTGACTCGAGCCATATCTTACATATAAAGTAGATGCTCTGAGCGTTTCTGGTGTGCTCCATAAAAGCAATCGACAGTTTTATCATGAAAAATCTGTACTATTACTTGTTTGTTATTTAATGTTTGTTTTAGTTAACTATATTTTTATCTTGCATTATTCTTACTGTAACAATGTTGTAGTGGTAATAGAATTAAATCAATCTAATAATAATAATAATTTAATCGACTTTTTTATGTTGTCAAAATTTCTGCATGTAAAAACTTATTACTACACCACAAAACATAAATTAAACTGTCAAAAAAACATTAAAAAGGCTTCACTTTTTCCATTACACTACTTTGAACATATTCCACGATTTTATTTTGATTAAAATACGCTGTCTATTATATATAAGATAAGTAAGCAATTTTATTTTTATCTACCATATACAGCCTATATTTATTTTGTAGATTCAGCGTCTGTCTTTGCGATTTTTGTTTATTTATTAATGAACTAAATGTCATTTGTTTTGCAACATCGTAGCTAATGTGTCGTTGTTACAATTTTTTTTTAATATGTTCATAATCAAAAACCAAAATAAACATTAAAATCAAAGGTAAAGTATACACCAAATATAGCTATGAAATTTAACTTATAATATTTATTTATATACGTAAAATATTTAACTTTTAATTGATTGTAAAAGAATTTCAATTGGAAGAGACTAATTGAAGATTCGGTCTTATATGTCTATTATCATCCACTTGATGCTCGGAACGTTTGGACAATCATTGAAAATTGCTGGAATCAATTTGGACACAGCCTGTTTCTCACATGGACAACTTTATGTGACATGTTCAACGGTATGAAGTCCTAAGAACCTTTATATGTTGGCCAAAGATGGAAAAACTTAAAACATTGCATATACCAAGGCACTTCAGTAAACAATACAAGCACATTAGTGAGTCTTCATTGTTTGTTAATTTATTTTTATTTTTAAAGTTGTTTTTTTAATTATACTTTTCTCAAACAATTAAAAAAAAGTGATATTTAATGGTTTGGTGCAATGCTTACTTGTGTTTTGTGTTTGTCTATTTTTAATTTATACTTTTAAAAACACTCTGCTAACTGAGCTGCATTTCACTAGATAATCTTAAGTGTGTACATGGGACATATAAATACAATTTTGATTTCTTTAATACTGTATTTTTGGCATGAGTTTTATATAAAACTTCCTAGAATGATCGTATTATTAAAGGTCAGCGATAGTACCACAAAGACAATCGAGGGATAGAGGATCAGAATATATTTGTGCTTGATACATCAAATGTAATTTTGTCAGTGTACTTGAGTGTTTTATCTATCTATCTATCTATCTATCTATCTATCTATCTATCTATCTATCTATCTATCTATCTATCTATCTATCTATCTATCATGTTTTATTTTCTTTTAATTACAATTTCACCATCATACGTTTCTTTATCAGCACCAATTGTGTATTTGTTTGTTTAAGTGCGACCATTTTGTGTGTCTGGTTGCTATGGTTGCTAGGAACATGATGCATGTGCCACATGACCCATACCATCATAGTACTTGCTGTCTGTCTAAAAAAACTGAAGGCACTGAAAATGAAAGCCAGACCTGCACAACCACACAGTTCTGAATCAAAAATGTAGGCCTTACCATTCCAAATCAGCCTCAGCAAAGACAATTGTAGTGACAGGTCCAAAAATGTGGCAAAGGCTTTAAAATCAACAAATGATCATAAAGGAAGAGATGGGAAATCATTAGATCCTCTGTTCTTTGAACAGAAAATGTTCATCTAATATTTAAATATCTATTGCTAGAATTTGAAATTGTAGAAAGAAAACAAAGTCAGTAGCAAAGAAAGGAAACAAAAAAGAGTGAACAAATCCAAATCAAAAATGAGAAACAGTACCTTTGATGAGGACCAGTGTTCAAAACCAGGAAATGCAAAAACATGAAGTAAACACAAACAAAAGAAAAAGGGAGTAACCTCAATCCTGAAGCAGGAATTTTGTGTGCAGCTCACTCTTCAATAGTACTGGGGGCTGGTCGTCCAGCTGCAGCATTGGGTGGCCCCACCCCATAGACTCCAAATAAAGAATAAATTAAACATAATTTAAAGAATCACTAGACATGCCATAGCCATTAGAAAATATTAAATAAATCATTCAAACAATATTTATAATACTACAATCAATGGCAAAATAAACCAAAATGGAGAAACAAAAAGAAAAAACATCCAAGCCAGGAACAGTGCAATGGTTAAATCAGAATATAAATGCAGTTCGTTGGCTGCACAGTTTAAGTAATAGGTTTAAACTTTTTACAGACAAAAGGAAGACTTTGTGCAGGACTTAGTGCTTAAGCAAAGTGAATTTAGTTCTGAATCTGTTGTTGACTTTACTTTGTTTAAGGACTTCTGGTTCAGCATTGTCTCTTGAACTCTGGTTATTAAGCATTTGCTAATAGCATTCCAGCCTCTGCCGCAACTAACAATCCTCCTGATATGCCCATAAAACAAACAAATGGGATATCTGCCACGCTCCTTAAAATGTGATGAGAACTTTTTTGAAAACACTGTCAAGATGACTAGAACAGGAATACAAGTAACTTTAACAAAAGGTAATGTAATACTCAACCCCGAATATTCAGCTATAGAGGTGAACATGTTCTCATGAACTTTGGTGTGATATTTACTGTTTATTATGCTTTTAACAATCTGATTAATACAGTATTAGTTAATTTCACATTTTCTTTTAGTACCTTTGACATTTATGATAGACGTCAAACTCCATTTTTCAATCCAAATCACATTAGAAATTTCACATTGTCTTCCAAACTGCACAATCAGCAGGTGGTATCTGGTATATGCACTCATAACTTCCCATCATTGACTTTTCCCCCAGTGTTCTAAATTCTGTCCCGTTTATTTCCATTGTTTTGAACCTTATTTTGTAAGTTTTTTTACTTTCAATATCATTTTAATAATTCTTGAAATTAACATTGAAATTGTGTTACAATTCATAATGTTAAAGAGTCTGATTTTGCAAATAATTCTTATTTTTATCTGGTTACCTTTGATTATGCGCAAAAGCTATGAAAAGAGCAGATATGTGTCCCGCTCTGCTTTAAAGCATCTTGCCTTTGGCAATGAACATGCATAACCCGACTTTCACACTTCATTTTTAAAGCATTTAAATTTAAAAGTAACTGAACACGCTGCCTGTTATTTAATTTAAATTTGGTGTTACTTCCATTTCAAGTTTCTGCCTAACACCATATTAAAATAATTGCAGTCTTCAGATGTCTTGAGCACTGAATCATGAAACTTGTATTGTTATTCAGAAAGGAAAGTGAAAAAAGAATCTACAGTCTCTCAGATGAGTAGTTGCGTTACTAATCTAGGAACTGATATTTATAGTGACGTTGGGGGGAGGGGTATTCAGGTTTCAAGGTCTTTAAATTTATGGTGTAAAAGCATGAAATGTAGTCTTACGCTTGGATTGTAGAAAGAAAATGATAACAAGAGCTTTTTAATTACATTAGAGGCTTCAGCGCAGGACTGATTGATTAAATCATATCGTACATTTAAAACTTAGCGTTTTCTTAATCTTTATCTCCCCCTCAGAAGGAAAAGACAGCATTCATATTGTAAAACACTTTTTCTACCTTTTGTCATAATTGTTCCAATATAGCGTGGCATGTAAAAGTTATGAAAATAAAACTCTTCATTGAGCAAGAGTTTAACAAGGATCTTCATCTAAAGCAGTAAGAGTTATGTTTAATCCAAAGCAGTGCCCTGCAGGTCTCAGAATAATATACGTCTTGCTAGGCTAAAACTTATGTGACTGTAATGCAGGTGCAAGAAAAAGTAAGTACAGTAAACCATTTGGAATTCCCTGGAATTCTTAATTGATTACTAATAAAATGTGGTCTGATCTTTATCTAAATTACAATTACAAACACATTTTGACTAAATTAACAGCACCCAGTAGTCTATACTAATAAAAGGCAAAGCCCTCACTGACTGACTGACTGACTCACTGACTCATCACTAATCCCCCAATTCCTGCGTAGGTAGAAGGCTGAAATTTGGCAGGCTCATTCCTTACAGCTTACTTATAACAGTTAATTAAGCAGGTTTCATTTCAAAGTTCTACGCGTAACAGTCATAACTGAATCCTACTTATGTACATATATACGGGCATAGCCTGCAGTTTGGTCGCCCATCACCACGCCTCCCACGTAGTTGGCTGCCTGCCTATATTGCGCCCATACCCACGCCTCCCTACGTAATTGAGTGCCCGCCCATATAAGGCTGTCCATCAGCAGCAATCCAATAGACAAGCTGCCGCTACAAGGCATTTGTCATGCCTAAGACGAATACGATTTTCGCGAGATACAAGTTTAATGAGAAGACACAAGGTATAAACAAGACTGTTGATCACTTTGTAACGGAGTTAAAATTGATGGTGAAGGACTGTGCTTATGCAAACGAAGATGAGATGGTCAGGGATAGACTAGTGTTTGACACAAACTCAAGAAAGTGCGAGAGAAACTTTTAAATGCCGGGTCTGAGCTAACATTAAATAAA
Organism: Polypterus senegalus; assembly: GCF_016835505.1. Classification (NCBI taxonomy): domain Eukaryota; kingdom Metazoa; phylum Chordata; class Cladistia; order Polypteriformes; family Polypteridae; genus Polypterus; species Polypterus senegalus. Next base: position 26,642,860 of record NC_053159.1, read on the forward strand.
GCCGTGGACATCGCAAGATCGCACGAGATAGCACAACCATAGCTGAGAACCTTCGATGCATGTACTCTGAGCGGCTCACGTGAACTGACTGTGAACGCAGTACACACACAAAAAGCAAGAGCTCCAAAGAGCACTGAACAAAAAACACATTACACAATTGAGAAGGCAGAAAAAGAATATGAAGCGAGTGATGCATACAAGCATATTCATAAGTGCAGGTACTGCGGAAACAAAGCACACGGTGGAAAAACTCAATGTCCAGCTAAAGGAAGACAGTGTAAAAAATGTGGTAAATTGAACCACTTCGCTAAAGTTTGCAGGACTGGGAAAGGTAAACCCGTGCATGCAGTGTGTAATGTCTCAGATAAAGAGGAAGATGAGCTGTTTATTGATGCAGTAAGAAAGGAACAACCCTCTGAATCTGAACAAGCCTTTGTAGACATATCAATAGGAAAGCAAGGTGTAAAGCTTAAGTTTAAATGAAGTTCATAGGCGTGCTCCCGCTAAATATTTGCAGGCAAATCCACAACTTAAAACCGGGAATGCCTGTTAAACATCTTAGATTCACGAGTACCGATTTGGGTAGTGAACATGTCGATGAATGAAACCTGTTATCTTTACCGTTTATCGTTGACAAACACAGAATATAACTTGAACACAACACATCCTCCAAATACGAACCTGATTGAAAGAAATAGTGATAATCAAATCCTTGATGACCGCAACACTCATAACAGTCACAAAACAATTACATTGACAATCATGTTATGTTATTTTTAAAATGTTTTCTTTTTCATAACTTCTTTAACACACTACCTCTCTGCTGCGAAGCGCCTGTATTTTGCTAGTAACTAATAAATGTGAGAAATAATACATTAAGCAAATGGCAATTGCAGAGGAACTCAAGGCGTTATGTGCTCATTTGCCATGAGTGTGAACTTTAATGTTAAATCTGTCCATCTAGAAATGCAGTTTACATAAGTATTCAGTCCTCCCAGTTTAAAGTTTTGTAAAGCCACCATTTGTAGTCTTTTGGGGTAAATCTGTCCCAGTTTTGCATGCTGTTCAGGAGTGATTTTGGTCCAGTAGATTTGCTTGAGGTTGTTCAGGTTAGTTAGATGACACATGCTCACTGTAGTGTTTAAATAGTGTCAGAACTTCTCAGTCAGGTTAAGATTAAATCTTTGACTGGGACATTCGCCTTTTTGGCCATGAGTGGTTACTTTGGCTTTATGTTTGAGATCACTATCCAGCTGAAAAGAGGAACTTTAGCCCAGGCTTCACTTTTTAGTAGACTGAAATGGTTTCTCTTGCATCAGTACTTTAAATTTTCCACTATCCATTCATCTTGCTATTTTAATCAGATGCCCAATCCATTCCCATAGTCCTACTAACCAGCATACTTCATTGTAGGTCTGGTGTATTTTTATTTACATCTTATTAGGCTACAAAACATAAAATAGTTGTATTATTTGTGCTGCACTTTTGAACTTTACATTTCTCTAGAATGTTGTATTCAAATTTCTAAACACCCTTTTTAATCAGTTTACATGCTAACCTGACTATATTCACATTTCTCTAAAGTGTATTTAAATGTAATTGATTTTTTAAAAATATACTGCTCAAAAAAATTAAAGGAACACTTTTTAATCAGAGTATAGCATCAAGTCAGTGAAACTTCTGGGATATTAATCCGGTCAGTTAAGTAGCACAGGGGGTTGTTAATCAGTTTCAGCTGCTTTGCTGTTAATGAAATTAACAACAGGTGCACTAGAGGGGCAACAATGAGATGACCCCCAAAACAGGAATGGTTTAACAGGTGGAAGCCACTGACATTTTTCCCTCCTCATCTTTTCTGACTGTTTTTTTCACTAGTTTTGCATTTCGCTATGGTCAGTGTAACTACTGGTAGCATGAGGCGAAACCTGGACCCTACAGAAGTTGCACAGGAAATCCAACTTCTCCAGGATGGCACATCAATGTGTGTCATTGACAGAAGGTGTCTCCCAGCACTGTCTCAAGGGCATGGAGGAGATTCCAGGAGACAGGCAGTTAGTCTAGGAGAGCTGGACCGGACCATAGAAGGTCCTTAACCCATCAGCAGGACTGGTATCTGCTCCTTTGGACAAGGACAAACAGGATGAGCATTTCCAGAGCTCTACAAAATGACCTCCAGCAGGCCACTGGTGTGAATGTCTCTGACCAAACAATCAGAAACAGACTTCTTGAGGGTGGTCTGAGGGCCCAACGTCCTCTAGTGGGCCCTGTGCTCACAACCCAGCGCAGTGGAGCTCGATCGGCATTTACCATAGAATACCAGAATTGTCAGGTCCACCAATGGCACCCTGTGTTTTTCACAGATGAGAGCAGGTTCACCCTGAGCACATGTGACAGACGTTGAAGGGTCTGCAGAATCCATGGAGAATGTTATGCTGTCTGTAACATCATTCGCATGACCAGTTTGGTGGTGGGTCAGTGATGGTCTGGGGAGGCATATCCATGGAGGGACGCACAGACTTCTACAAGCTAGACAAAGACACCTTGACTGCCATTAGGTATCAGGATGAAATCCTTGGACCCATTGTCAGACCCTACGCTGGTGCAGTAGGTCCTGGTTTCCTCCTAATGCACGACAATGCCCGGCCTCATGTGGCAAGAGTATGCAGGCAGTACCTGGAGGATGAAGGAATTGAAACAATTGAATGGCCTTCACGATCCCCTGACTTAAACCCAATAGAACATCTGTGGGACATTATGTTTCGGTCCATTAGGCGCCAGGTTGCTCCTCAGTATATACAACAGCTCAGGGATGCCCTCATACAGATCTGGGAGGAAATGCCACAAGACACCATCCGTCATCTCATTAGGAGCATCGCCCAACGTTGTCAAGCATGCATACAAGCTCGTGGGGGCCACACAAGATACTGAAAAGCATTTTGAGTAGCAGAAATTAAGTTTTTGAAAAATGGACTAGCCTGCCACATCTTCATTTCACTCTGATTTTAGGGTGTCTACACAATTGAGCCCTCTGTAGGCAGAAAACTTTTATTTCCATTAAAAGACTTGGCATCCTTTTGTTCCTAAGACATTGCCCTGTCGTTATTTGTATAGATATCCAACTTCATATTGAGATCTGATGTATCTAATGTGTTTCTTTAAAGTGTTCCTTTAATTTTTGTGAGCAGTGTATATTCCACATGTCCACTTTTTGGTTGTTGACTTCAGAAATTGGTTTTTGCTCATTTCTGTTTTTTGCAGAGTCACAGTCAGGGTAAATTGTTTGTTTTTTTACTTACACACCAGGCATGTCTAATAAGGCTCTAATGGAAGTGTAATAGGGTTGTTTTCTTCCGTAAAGATTTAAACAAAAGTTTACTTATGAAATGTAATGGAAGGACTTGAAATTTTCGACGATGTATGCAAAAGAATGACCTATGTGCTGAGTAATTAAGGTGGACACATCTATAAAAGTCTGCATATTTTAGAATTAGGAACAGCCTACCTCCATGTGTCCACAGCTAGTCTAAACATAGCCTGAAGGACTGCCATCAAGGAACTGTCCATATGTTGTGTATAAACCTAATTAAAAGATGTGTTATAAAAACTGACAGTGGCAGGTGGTGTTGGTGGCGGAAATACCTGTTAGCCGGTTACTTGACAGCCATCAGCAAGTGGAAGTTAATTCAGCTTTAAAGTCGTAACACACCAATTTAAATGAAGCTAATGATACCCAATTATCTCCTTCCTATCAATAAATGGGTTTTTCCGTTCATCTTAATAGAAGAAAGCGATCTCTCTAAATGTGGAATACTCTAATTATTACTGTTTTCAGTAGAACGTTCACTTCTTTCTTACAATTTAGTACAATGACTCCTTACTGTGTGGGAAGCCAATCCTTTGCATTCTTCTTCTTTATATTCATCTTTATATGCTGTTACTAACAGTACCTTTAAAATGAGTTCACAAAAACAGAAATTACCTTGGATTTTATTCAGTTTGTTTGTTTGTAGTCAAATTCAACATTTACTTTTCCTTGACATTGTAATTTGTTTCTATTAGCTTAATATTGAGGTTTACTTATTCTTTTTAAATATAACATACACAGTATAATTTCAAACAAAATGAAGCCCAAATAGCTTGACAAAATATACTGTAACTGTTTTCTAGAATATTTGCTTATGGAAGCAATAACACATAATCATAACTTGAACCAAATTTTCAAAATGAAGGTAATTTAAAAAATAATGAAATGCTAAATTGCTACTAGAAAAGCTTGACCACCCTAGAAATTACTATAGTTCACACAGTAGCGGCTTCAGACTTTACAAATGGCCATATGTTGTAGTGAATGTTGTGACTGATATTAATTCAACTTCAATAAATAAAAATAATTGTTGTGTCTTAATTTTTGCTTGCACATTACGCTTAGGAACCATCCATTATGGTCAATGCTTACGTATTCATAACCACGTTTCTGCACAGCTGGCAATTTAATTCATGTCCTGAACCCATTATTAAATTTTATTAGTAGCTGTAGGATTATCACATTTACAAAATTCAGTGAAATTATTAACTTGTATGTCCAACTTACAATGCAATGCGTTACCACTCTCTGACACCATTAGAGTGAAATCCTTACATATCAGGGCAGTTTGTTTTTTGTCTCTACAGTCTCCTGCACTTGATCAAGTTATGCATCATCTGATTTACTAATCTGATGTGTATTGCTCCTCTAAGACAGAAAGCATATAATATTATTATACACATAATATTATAAAAATGAGCTTCAACAGGCAGCCAAAACTAAATCATAATATGGAAAAAATGAGGGAAGAGCAGACATCTTTCCACTATACTGATGAAAAGGCAACTTTGGAGCAGGTTATGCAAGTGTAACTTTGCTGGAAGCAAACATGTTAAACAGTGCTTATTGAATTCAGTCCTCAGAACCACTTCTTTCTGCACGTTTTCATTCCAATCAGCTTCTCTTTTTTATAGGACTCCTACCTTAATTAATACTATGATTTGTGTTAGTAATAAATGAATTGTTCATCTATTGGAACTCTGTTTATGACATATATATATACACTTACTGACCAAATTATTAATTATCTAATCGGCCAATCATGTGGCAGCAGCGGCGTGCATAAAATCCTGTAGATACAGGACAAGAGCTTCAGTTGATGCATCAGCCAACAGAATGGAAAAAAATATGATCTCAGTAATTTCAGCAGTGGCATGATTGTTGGTGCCAGACAGACTGGTTTTGAGTATTTCTATTTCATTTTCTATAACTGCTGATCTCCTGGGATTTTCACAAGCAACATTCTCAGAGTTAACTCAGAATGGTGCATGAAACAGATAAAATCCAGTGAGCTGCAGACCAGCAGATGGAAATTCCTTTTTGATGAAGGTGGTCAAAGGAGAATGGCCAAACTGGTTTGTGATGACAGAAAGAGGCTACAGTAGCTTAGATAAAGACTCTGTACAACTATGGTGAACAGAAAAGAGTCTTAAAACGTGCAACACATTGAACCTTGAGGCAGATGGGCTACAAAAGCAGAAGACCACATCAGGTTCCACTACTGTCAGCCAAGAACAAAAAGCTGAGTCTGCATTAGGCAAAGGCTCACAGAAACTGGACATTTAAAAAAAAAAAAAAAAACAGCCCGATCTGATGAATCTGATTCACATATTATCAGTATGCTGCTGCTAGAGTATGTGAATTTCCCCTTGGGATTAATAAAGTATCTATCTATCTATCTATCTATCTATCTATCTATCTATCTATCTATCTATCTATCTATCTATCTATCTATCTATTCTATCTATCTATCTATCTATCTATCTATCTCTATCTATCTATCTATCTATCTATCTATCTATCTATCTATCCAGTGTGCCTTGTGCCAACAATCCAGGCAGGAGGTGGTGTTGTGATAGTGTGGGTAACGTTTTCTTGGCACACATTGGGCCTGCTAACAGAAATCAATCATCAATTGAATGCCATCGTCTATTTGAGTATTGTTACTGACCATGTGCATCCCTTCATGGCCACAATTCACCCATCTTCTAATGGCTGCTTCCAGCAATAATAATACACCATGTCACAAATCAAAAGTCACCTCAGCATGTGTGTCCAGGTGACAGATCTGCAGAAATAGCATGATGCAATCACGTGAACATGGACCAGAACCTCAAATGAATATGTCTAACATGCCATGCCATGAAGAACTGAGGCAGTTTTGAGATAAAAAGGAGGCTCTACCCAGTATTGTATAGAGGTCCTAAGAATTTGCTCAGTAAGTGTATATGTTTCATGTCTGTCTTCAACTCTAACTTTGTTTTTCTGTTTGTCATTTTGATCTACAGTAGTTGTTGCATTGCTGTGCAGGGACTCTCAGTGGTGCACAGAAATGACATTTCTCTACAGCAGGATAAAATATTATCATGCACTTCCTGGTCATCCAAAGTTGTGGATAATTCAAAATAAGTCTTTGTATGTTGCTTTTCATAGGTTTATTAATATTTTGTTGGAATGCGTGTTACAGGTGATCATTTCTTGTATCCTGTTTTTTAAGATTGTTTTCACTGTCATCATTCCTGGCATTGCCAGTAGAAGCCCATTTGGATCTCTAGGTGGAGTTGATGGAGGTTGGCCCACGCTGTCCATAGCGGTTAGTGGGCATTATTAGACTTAGACAACCTGTTTTCCCCCTCAGTATCTGGAGTGTGCACCCCTTTAATAGCACTAACGGAGCCCCTGTGTGTAAGTACCATGAACTTTAAGGAGTGTGTGCCCCATGGTATACAGAGTGTGTGCATTTTTATTCTCATTAATTGGCGCCCAGTGGGTAACATCTCCCAATCATTTTCATTAAATTTGACAACACACACCTTCAGAAACACAAAGGGGGTCCATTTCTGTAGGTACTGCAGACATCATTATCATACTTGTATGACCTGGGGGAGGTGTACAGAGCGCATGCACCTTACCTTTCATAAATGCTGACCCTCAGATGATGGCACCTTAGGCGGCCACCTATGTCACTTGATGGATTGACCAGCTCTGGGTCAATTATTTTCTAATGAGCATACCAATGGATATGACACTGAAGTACCTACAGCCTTTCAGCATGTAGTGTCACTTGCCTTGGTGTCTGCACCTCTTGTCATTTTTTATATACAGTTAAGAGAGAAAATTCAATGGAAAGAGGTTAATTCTTTGGAAAAAGACAAAAGAAAATGAAGAATTTAAAAATATGGAGAGAAAAAAGCTAATATTTCCCAATTTCATACCGATATAAAACTCACACAGCTGAGAAGGAAAGACCAGCTAATTAAACAAGAGAGAGAGAGAGATTGTGAAACTGCTTAAAACAAAAACCTTAAGCCACAATGAGCCCCCAAGAATGAACTTGAGAAGCACTGCTGTAAAATTATTGTTGCTAACAAAACTCTGCAGTTTTTAAAAATCTAAAACTGAAGAATGGCCTGCAAATGTGCTTGCTGTTCAGTAAACTGTTTTAAATGGATGTGTGGGAGTAAAATGAATGGAGGAAATTAGTTCAGCAGGCTTAGAACATGAGCATACCATGGTTAGATATGACATCCACTTATTTCAGCTCATAAAGCCTTATTACGGGGGAGTTTTTCTGGCTTATGTTAAAAACCAGTTTTAACATGCATAAACACACTGAGAATGCTCCTTCACCTTGCCATTGGCAACAATGAACAAAGAATGCTGGAGCAACAATTCTCTGGTGAAAGTCTAATGTTAGTTACGGTGTATTAGCAGTTTATCTTGTGACACCTTGGGGGGAGTGCATTGTGTTTTTCTTTAAAAGGACTTTCATTTTTTATGGTGAGCCTTTTGACACAAAACCATTTATAAAGTTCTAGCTAAGTCCTAAAGAAAATGTGCAGTCATTTATAGAGAGACTGGAGCGTTGATAAGATCTGTGCACCAAGTGAATATCAGAGGAAAAAGATTAAAGGATTTAATATACAAGCTATACATCTCAGTATCGTGCCACATTTTTTACTGTGTGTGTATATGTATATATATATATATTTTTTTTTAATATATTGTTAGATATATGGTGAAAAGTGCAATGTAAATGTGGCTAGATCCTGTTGCATGTTAAATTGAAGTCATGGCAGCTCATTTGTCTAGAAGGGTTTTCTCCTGTCCTTTTTTGACCTTTTTCTTTTTGCCTGGGCCTACACTACTGCAAACATTCCCTTCAGCTTGGACTTCTTATTTGCCAAATAAACTGTTATTATTAACCAATCCAGTCTGCACAATCTGCAAGGTCCTAGCTGCTGTGTTTGTTTAGCCCTACTCACTATGAGCATTTTACATGTTTTTGTGACATGATAAATTCCAGCACCAATAAAAAGTATTGACTACCTTGGAAGTTTTTGCATTTTTATGTTGCACATTATTCCTTCACAGTAGATTTAATTTGCTTTAAACTGATCATCAAAAAAAGACTTTAATGTCAAAATGAAAACAGATCTCTGCAAAGTCATCTATGTTAATTACAAATATAAAACACAAATTAATTGATCACAGAAGTCTTCATCCCTTTCAAGTGATTATTTAGTAGATGCGCCTTTGGCAGCCATGATGGCATATATGCGCGGGTCTTTCTCTGTCATCTTTGCATATCCAGACATTGTCATTTTTCTTCATTCTTCTTACTTGCATAACTGTTTGGCTTTGTCAGAATCTATATGGATTGTGAGTGATCAGACCTTTTCAAGTCCAGCCACAAATTATCCATTGGATTGAGATCTAGGCTTTGAGTCACCACTCCAGGACATCAGTGTTATTGTTTTGAAGCCATTCCTGTGTCGCTTTGGCTTTTTGTTTGTTCGATGTCTTTTAAAACAAATCTTCTCACAAAGTGCAGGTTCCTTGCAGAAGTCGTCAGGTTTTCTTCCTTTCTTTACCACAGAAGACTTACACACCACAATGCTGCCATCACCATGCTTCACATTGCATATGGTATTTTTGTGATAATGTGTAGTTTTCAAACACAGCACTTAGTCTGATGGCCAATTTGGTCTCATCAGACTATAGAACCTTCTTCCAGCCAACTCTAGAGTCTTCCATGTGCCTTTTTTGCAAACTCTCAGTGGTGTTGTTTTGTTTTTTAAGCAGTGCTTTTCTTTTTGCCACTCGTGCTGTCACTTGTGAGGCAACCAGGCAACAGTTATTGTCTACACAGTCTCTGCAGTCTTAGCCACTGTAGCTTGTAATTCCTTCAGAGTTCTCGTTGGTGGCTTCCCTTACTAGTGCTCACTCACCATTTGTGGATGGCAAATTTACAGCTGTGCCATGCTTTGTTCATTTCTTAGTAAGTGATTTAACTCCACTCCAAGGGATATTTGGCAAATTGGATCATTTCTTGTCTCCATTCCCTGACATGTTCTTTTCAGTTCTCTTTTCACAAACTTGGTGAGTTTTTTGTTTTCATTGTGTAGGTTAGCCCGCCATACTGACTCACTATAAGTTAACCCTTCCAGCTGATTCAAATTCTGTGACTTATAAAACCAGTTGGCTACCCTAGTGATTTTTTCAATTTTAATGGGTTGAGTACTTATGTGATTACTTATTCTGTATTTCATATTTGTAATTAATTCAAACCACTTTGCAGAGATCTTTTTTAACTTTTTTTATTAAAGAGTCTTTTACTCTTGATGATAATCAAAAAAGCCAAAATAGATCCACTGTGATTCAATGTTATGGGACAAAAAATGTGAAAGATATACAGTAATCCCTCACTATATCGGCTTCGACTTTCGCGGATTCACTTTATCGCGGATTTTATATGTAAGCATAACTAAATATATAACACAGATTTTTCGCTACTTCGCGGGTTCTGCGGACAATGGGTCTTTTTACTTCCTGTACATGCTTCCTCAGTTGGTTTGCCCAGTTGATTTCATACAAGGGACGCTATTGGTGAATGACTGAGAAGCTAACCAATCAGAGCACGCAGTTAAGTTCCTGTGTGCTGAATGCAGTGTTAACCAGGAAGTCTCGTCTTGCTCATTCAGCATCAACGTGTTTCGCTGTGTAAAGAGTTAACTTTTGTGCTCTTTTGTGTTTATCTTTGTGCTTAGTCAAGCCCTTCATTAAGGCTGCAAAACGATCTGCTCCTGCTACTGCTTCAGGGTCTGTGCCCAAGCGCCAACGGAAGATGCTAACGATTGCCGAAAAGGTAAACATGTTGGATTTGTTGAAGGAAGGGAAAAGCTACACCGCTGTAGGATGCCATTACAGCATCAATGAGGCTATGATTCTTTTTATTTAAAAAGTAGGAAAGGAATATAAGATTTACGGACGCAGTGTCCTTTTAACCAGGGTGCAAAACGAGTTGTAAGTGGATGTAATAAGGCAGTAGTCTGGATGGAATCTGCTTTAGGGATTTGGATTGAAGAAGAATAACGGCGGTGCTACACAGTTGCCTGAAGTGGCTCCTTTAGAAGGGCTGTAACGCTCTCCTTTGTTGTGCAGTAAAATTAAACTCATCGTTATCGGACAAGTCATTGTGTCATTGTTGGTGAGTAACCATAATTAATTTTCTACTTACAGTACATGTACGTACGTTTAGTGTCACTGTACACACATTTACTGTATACAATTTTTCTTGCATTGTACGTATTTATTGCTGGTGGCCTGTCTATCGTAATTGCTGTAATATCGGAGACACTCGATATCTTTAAAATAATATTTAGGTTTTACTGTATATAAACAGTGTGTTTACATACATAATTTCAGTGAATCTTTCCTAATATTCAAGAGAATACAAAAGGGATTATGCTGTATAACTGTGCAGGGAATATTTATAAACAGTGTGGGAGAGTTTGAGGGCTTAAAATATATAAAAATAACCATACAAACATATGGTTTCTACTTCATGGATTTTCACCTATCGCGGGGGGGTCTGGAACACAACCCCCACGATCGAGGAGGGATTACAGTATAGCATTTTTAACAAATTTCCCTGTATCTACATAAGAACATACTGAAGAAATCCAATCCATTAAACTCCTTTGGTTTAATGGATTGGATTAAAGTAATTAAAGTACTTTATTAAAGTAATCGCTAACTCCTCCCAATATCTTTTTTACTGTCACAGTGTTCTGAATTATATAGTTGTTGTTGTGACCTTTATTTATCTCATTCAGACACTTTTTAAAGGATGCCAAGGTCTCCACTTTAACTGTATGACTCAGTAGTTTGTTGATTAAAAATAGTTCTTCTAGGTTTCTATCATGGATGCACTTCCACTGGAGACTTTAAATATGTGATTTCCTTTTTAAGAGAAAGAGTTTTGCTTGCTCATTTTGATTGGGCACGCCTGTTCTATTCTGCTACACTGTCAGAGCAGGGCATGCTCTTTTACCCGGAGGCGCACTTGGTGGTTGTTTTCTGTCCCACACTGAGAACTTCTATACATTGAACAGAACTGCACACCAGTTGAAGCTGATGTCACATGTTTTGATGTTTTATCCTTTTAAGTGCCTGTTCATTTGGATATGGATATTGTGACAATATATATATATCCCTCTTGCATTTTGCACTTCTCTGCATTAAACTGCATTTTTAAGTATTTACAAAATTTTTTAAATTGCCTAGGTCATCCTCAATTGCTTTTCTCCTTGCTTGGTATTTGCTATCTTAGTAATTTCAGTATCATCTGCAGATTTACAAATTCTATTGACTATAACTGAATCTGTCATTAATATTAATCAGCAACAACATTAATGGTCCTGGTGCAGATGACTGAAAATCCACTCCATCTGTGCCTGAAATACATTGCAAGGCAGTATGCTGATAAGCAAGCCGCATACCATTCCAGGATGTGTACATCTGGAATCTCTGTAGCTGGATCTACACTCTTGTTTTTCTGAGAACCTTTAAGCTGTTTATGACCCATTCATTTTGATCGTGCCTGCTTGTGTTAGTCAAGGATATAGCAAATTTTGCTTCAATTGGTATTCAGTTTTCATCAGTTGCTGGTTTAATGGAAGTAAATCAACTAGTGAGGTTAAACTCCTGTAGTCTGTGTACCACAGTGTTGCTGTCTTAAGTTAGCAACAGAGGTTTGTAACGCAGGGCATACACTGCAGTTGCCGACTGATTTTCAGATTCAGCCAGAATTTCAGTTGGATTGACTGTAATTTCATGTGCTTGATTGCATCTTACAATTGAATTGTCATATAATCGGAACAGCCTCTGTCATGCTAGAAATTTCAGTTGGCTGTTTTGTAGTGTGAACAGTCTTATGAGTCAAATTTATGATGTTGCTATCAAATATCAGAAGATTGGTATTGAATTTCAGTATGTTGTATAGTGTAGTGACTGGACATTGTATATGAGTTATGCAATTATTGTGTTTCGATAGGGTACTTATATTATAGCAACACACATATAATTAAATGGCCAATGACAAAAGCGCCTTAGAAAACATTTACTGGAAGAACCTGAAATAAATACAATGGTAAATTACATAGGTTATGTACCTTCGTTTATCTCTTATATAGACATACAGTACTGTATTTTACTCGCCTTTTCAACTGTCTGCATGTCCAGTTATGCCTTTTTCACTTCATTGTAGTTTCATAACACAGTACAGCCAGAGTCAGCCTCGCAGCTCTTTTCTTTGTTGACATTTTGAGAAGCCTGAGGCCATATTCTTTTTTGAATGGGTAAAGTTTTATTGCAAAATGTCAACAGATAAAACTGTCCGCTGCAGCCATATACACATTGTGGCGAGCGGCCAGGACACCCCTTCTACACATGTTCCAGGGGAGCAACCATGGAGTACTCAATACCTCCCCCAGGACACTTTGTGGCAGCCTCCCTTGCTGACGATGGTGCCTTAGTTTCCCGTAGGGCTCCATGGGAGATGGAATCCTCCACAGCCCTGTTGGGATCGGGGGTGACCACCAAGAGGAGCTGCATGGGTCCTGGAGCTGGACAAGCCTTCAGCCCCTCCCGGAAGTGCAATTGGAATCAGTTGGTCAAGCACCAGGAACACTTCCGGGTGGGCTATGAAAGGGGCCAGCCACCACCACTCAACGGCCAGAGTCAGGAGGAGAGGACGAAGCTTCAAGGGAGGAGTAGTGGTGCCAGAAGAGCGTGTTTTGGTTTGCTTGTGTTTTGTACTTATCGGACTGTGTTGTGGCTGGGGGGTTCATGGGAAAGATATGCCCTCCAGCTGAAGAAAATAAAAGTCTTGTGTTTATTTTATACGTGCCTCTGTGTCAGTCTGTGTCGGGTCAGCACCAATATATCGCCTTTGTTACAACGTATAGTCTTAGCACCCATGTCATTACATGTCAGTAGAAGCAAACATGCTTGTACAGTTTGAGCAAATATATAACTGTCAACTCTATCATGCAGCGTGAGTAGTCACTTGAGCACATTTTCTAAAAATCACACAGTGTACCTGGCCTAAGAGAACAGTACAACAATGACTTTTAGACAATTGTAAACAGGGTATTGTACATTTGAATTTTGAAATGGTATTCTGCAAATGAGGCATTAATTGTAGTCACATAGAATGGAGGGATGATCTCAGTAGTCAGTCACAGCTTGAATGAACGCATACCTGCTTGTAATGCTATGACCAACTGGAGAAATGCTGGTAAAATATATTATTAAGTAAACAGCATGGTAATGTGACAAGTGCAAAATTAACATTGGCGATCCTGTGATCCACACCAGGCTAGTCAATAAAATATGTCAGTGGTTCTGCTACTATGAGCGATACCAAAATGGTTGGTAATCATCAGCTGTTTGGTACAAATCGAGCAATTCAGTTCTGCCAGCATACTGGCAGTCATTTTGCAGCCCATGCCTTTTCAACTTTGTCTCATCTTACTCAATTTATTATTTACATCAGCAATGGCCTTTTTTTCTTATAGGTCTTCTCTAGCAGAGCCAATCAATAAATTAAGTGACATAGGCAGTAGCCTAGGGCACCATCATCTGAAGGTTAAGGGAAGCGTACTCCAGACACCGGACATTACAATAATGGCCTTGATACCTACACAAAAAGATGGTGTTTGTGGTTTTGAGAGCACGTGTACTTCAGTCACCATGGGGTACTCAACCCGGTCGGCAAACTCTAATGATACTGAGTTGGTGCCATTACATGCTGGGTGCCGTTTATAAGTGCTCATGCTCTGTACACCAAGAACTTTCACTGGCACTCTTCTCTAGTAAATGTTTTCAATTCATCAAGTTTCCATTTTTTGTCTTGAGTGAGTATTCTGCTGTCTTGTATGTCCTCTGATACTTTTTCTTCTCCTCTGTGGGTTTGCACTACTCAGTCCTGTATCTAATTATGTACCTCAGCAGGGCTCTTTATTTTCTCACATGTTCCTTATTGCACACCGTTGTGTGTCTGTTTTTCTCAGTTATGTGTAATTCATGTGTATGCGGTTTAGTGGTTATGAGTATGTTGATATTCTTGCCTTCATATTCATTCAGGGCTGTGATCGATTCTGCTTTAGTGCTGCGCTTTGATGAGCTGCTGCCTTGGGCTGCCAGTCTGTATTCTCACAGAGCCCTTGAGACCTCAGCACTGTTGTTAGCTCACTATTTTTTTCCACTATTTTAATTTTTCATTAAATATATTAAACTCTGCTCAAGCTCTAATTTGCAACCTTTGCTAAATGGGCCGTATAAGTCAAGGTTAGTGAAAAAATACAGGATTTCACCATTTTCTCATTTTAGATTTTTTATTTATATCATATTTTATTGTTGATTTCTGGGTGCTGGGCTTGCAATCCATGGTGTGTTGAATTGTGATGTATGCTGTCAATGTTGCCCCAATCCAAAATTGGTGTTAGTTTAAGGAAAGAATTTCAGTTTTATGAAGCCTTCTGTCATGTACTGTATTTGTGTATGATTTTCTGATGCTATACATTCCCCTGTACATTTTGGATTGGGGTAGGCTAAACAATGTGAATACCACTGCACAAATAATGGTGCTCATCCGGAGCTGCTATAATACTAGAGGTTAGGTATGGATAAGAACTTTGAGAGTTTTTAAATGTTACAATTTAATATCACATTAAGTGTTGCATGTCTTAACTGTTCACTTACATATTAGTTTTTGGAGTCTGGGATTGCTTTTCTAGATTGCTGCTATATCTGCAGAGGCTTAGTTCTGGAAATTTGTGGAAAAAGCTGACAAAATTCACACTTCAAAATAAGGAGAGCAGGCTTTGTTTGTTACAGCACTATAGAGGTGTATCTGTTGTTTGATTCTTTGATCGGTAACACATAATGCAGTTAAATGAGAGGTCATCACACAAGTGCTTTGGTCATCAGTGATTGCAAATACATTCTGGGGATCTTCATCAGGAAATTGCAAGATTTTTTTAACTCCTTTTGTAACAGGGGCTCATTTGTTAAAAAAAAAACAGACTTCCTCAAATACTGTTTTTGAATTATTTGTAGTAAATGTTAATCTCGGGCTGATTGTTAGCAGCTCACTGTTGTTTAATGAAGTACTCATGTAAAGTAGACTCCTTTCTTCTCGTAAGCTTGGCACATTTTAAAAATAGTTGGCAGCTGATCTTTGCTTGTCCACTATTAATATATTTTCATTTAGATTGTAAGTCAGTTGTGAAGAGGCTTTTTGACTTGTGTTGATGTTCTGTGTGTGTTTTTTTATACAAGTCTAATTCTTTTTTATGGAGTCATCAATCTGATGTGTATGTGATCTGAAAGACATCTCTTGGTTTAGACTGCTGGTGAGACTGTCTTAGACACAGCCATTGATATGTACAGGTAATTAGTGATGTTGTTTGTGATACTTTGCTGTAGTTAGAGCTTTACTATCAAAGATATCATACCTTTTGTGACTTAAAATTTCCCACAGGGCAAGCAGGTCAGTGAAGCATGCAGTCCCTTGGGATTCATGATAATCTTCAACATTTAGGGTCACCAAAAGTATACATCAGTATCCACTTTATCGACCACAGCCATGTCTTTAATGCCATTATCCCTTTCAAGCATTTTGAAAAACTGATAGACATGGCTATCAATCAAGACTTGCATTATTGGCTATTGGATTTTCCTCCCTATGGGAAGCAGATGGTGAAGCTGAAGGCAAAATCTCTTAAGTCCTTCATCCTGAGTGTGTCATCAATACTCTTTAATTCATTGTACATGAACCACTGACCCTCATATGCGGATTTACTGGGAATGGTTAAATTCATTAGTGACACCACTCTCATTTTCTCATGATAAATTCTGATGAGCCCTATAAACATAAATGAGAGAGCTGAACTGGCAAATGATGCACACTAAATGCTCTAGAATTAAATGTCAATAAAAAAGAAAAGAATTGGTGGTGGACTTTAAGCAAGTAAAAAACTATCCTGACCTTTATACAAGAAAAGCCAGGCTAGAGAGATGGTGAAGAAGGCAAAGTTCCAGGGTACGGCCATTTTCGGAGCTTTGACATGGGAAGTCGACACATCTGTCATCGTCGAGTAAACTCACAAGATGCTGTTTTTTCTGGGACAGTTAAAGAAAGATAGATAGATAGATAGATACTTTATTAATCCCAAGGGGAAATTCACATACTCCAGCAGCAGCATACTGATAAAAAAACAATATTAAATTAAAGATTGATAAAAATGCAGGGATAACAGACAATAACTTTGTATAATATTAACGTTTAAACCCGGGTGGAACTGAAGAGTCGCTTGGTGTGGCAGAGGACCGATCTCCTCAGTCTGTCAGTGGAGCAGGACGGTGACAGCAGGCTGTCGCTGAAGCTGCTCCTCTGTCTGGAGATGATCCTGTTCAGTGGATGCAGTGGATTCTCCATGATTGACAGGAGCCTGCTCAGCACCCATCGCACTGCCACGGATGTCAAACTGTCCAGCTCCATGCCTACAATAAAGCCTGCCTTGCCCACCAGTTTGTCCAGGCGTGTGGTGTCCCTCTTCTTTATGCTGCCTCCCCAGCACCTCAACACCACGTAGAAGAGTGCGCTTGCCACACCCATCTGATAGAACATCTGCAGCATCTTATTGCAAATGTTGAAAGATGCCAGCCTTTTAAGGAAGTATAGTTGGCTCTGTCCTCTCTTGCACAGAGCATGAGTATTGGCAGTCCAGTCAAATTTAACATCCAGCTGCACTTCCAGGTATTTATAGGTCTGCAGCCTCTGCACACAGTCACCTCTGATGATCACGGGATCCATGAGGGGCCTGGGCCTCCTAAAATCCACCACCAGCTCCTTGGTTTTGCTGGTGTTCAGTTGTAGGTGGTTTGAGTCGCACCATTTAACAAAATCCATGTTTAGGTTCCTATACTTTGAGTGGTTCACGGTACGATACAGTGACACTTTTATGTATGTGTGTTAATAGTAAAGTTTTGACCTTCTCCATCACAGAAGATCATAATCACTGCTTACCACCTCTTCAGACTGATATGTAAAGTCAATAAGATTTTTTCCATCCTTCCACACCCTGCCTACCATATATTCTCCCCCCTTGTATCTGGTAAATTTCTTCAAATAATCAAGACCAGCTTTCATAAAAGAATTTACCAACAAGCTGGGTGACATAGTAGTAGTTTGGTGAACATGTCTCAATTTAGTTTTTTGGGGGGCAATGACTACTATTGTACTTGTAGTGCTTGTTTGTATTGTTTTATTGTTGCAAGTCTTCATGGATATGGTAATACAGTAAAACAGACATGAAGTTGGAAGTGTTTCACAGCAGTTTAGATATGTGCTGCATCTTGTTCCACTATAGAAAATTAGCGTTGCGGAATCACAAAATGATGGTGTCTTCTGTGGCCACATCTAGTCAAAGGAAGGATGAATCCATCCATTATCCAACCCGCTATATCCTAACTACAGGGTCACGGGTCTGCTGGAGCCAATCCCAGACAACACAGGGCGCAAGGCAGGAAACAAACCCCGGGTAGGGCACCAGCCCACCGCAGGGCGCGCTCGCGCACACACACTCCAACACACCAAGCACACACTAGGGACAATTTAGAATCGCCAATTCACCTAACCTGCAAGTCTTTGGACTGTGGGAGGAAACCGGAGCACCCGGAGGAAATCCACGCAGACACAGGGAGAACATGCAAACTCCACGCAGGAAGGACCCGGGAAGCGAACCTGGGTCTCCTAACTGCTAGGCAGCACCACTACCCACTGCGCCACCATGTGTGCCACCCCAGATAAATGAATGTGCCAAAAAATTAATTGTGATTTAAGCAAAAAAAATAAAGCAAGATGATTGAGTTCCATCTTTGACTGGGTGAGAAGCACGTTCTGCTGCAGCAGCCTTCTTATGTTCAGGCTGGCACTGGGCCGACAGCAGGGAGCACCTGTAGTAGTGAAAAGAAGAGTGGGAGGGAGACGCAATTTTGCCTGCAGTATGGAGAAGTATAAGATAAGAATAGTACAAAAGAAACTTGGCGTGGAGTCGAAGGGTGCATAATACTTATAAAGTGTGCAAGAAAAAACATTGTGAGTAATTGAACACAGTCTCCTAGTGAGGCAAAGCAAAAAGAAACTGGTAAGAGGAATATTACCATCTATTAATATACCAACACACTGTAAAGCTAAAATTTCCTTTGGGACAATTAAAGTACTCTGTCTGTTTGTCTATCTAATGAAGAGTTTGTTAATCTTGCCACTAATGACACTAGGAATCTAGCTGTCTATTATACAGTGTCTTTCCAATCTCTATATTGATTTATCTATCAAGCTATCTATTAATGGAGATAAATAGAGGATGACATCTCTGGAAAAATGAGTCTAGTTAAACACTGATCTGCTGCTGACAAGACTTTGGCTACAAAATCCACTCCTGCCTACCTTTAACCTTTTGTTCTTACTTACTCTCTCAAACTGTCACAAATCTATTCATACTCTCTTCAATATAAAATAATTCATAATGCAAGTGTTACAGATTGTTTGTGGCCACAATAGCGGGACATCTTTTATTTGTATGTGGTGTTTGGGGATCTTTGCTCATTTGTCTTACTTTGTAAAAAGAATGAGTGGGGTAATTACCGTGATTGCTTTTGATAATTTAAATTTACAATCCTTTTTTTTGGCAGTTTTAATTTAAATGGACAATAAATCTTTGCTTTACTCATTCTTTTCTGTACTAATGAAAGAATAATTTTTAAACGCAGACAGAAATCTTTGCTCATACGATCTCGCTAGTAAGTCATAGCCTTGTGATGCCCTCTGGTGGAAATTTATGTACAGAATAGCCACAGAATAACAAGGTTTTTCATTCGGTGCGAGTTTCTAGGTGCTATATAAGGGGGATAATGCTGTCCTGTGGCATATACGCTTCAAAGATGACTTGTATGTCTTCAGTCTTTGTAGGCACGTGCTTTTGAAGGGCAGTTTGCCGGTTTCACTGCATTTGATTCCCACACATCTCCAGCCCCAGGGTATTTATTTAGTCCAGTTAAGGTCCGTTTAAACTCTATTGGATCTTGCCAGCAGCAATTTTTTTTTTTTTTTTTTTTTTTTATTTATTTATTAATTTTATTACAATCAATACATAGCAATCAAGTTTTACAAAAAAAAAAAGAATTATGCTAAGAACAGATCGATCCCCACCCTTGAGAGAGAGAGCAAGCCAAACGGTGTAAAATTTAAGGCTTTTAAAAATACCTAAATCAACAAATTCTCTGTGCTTTATAAATCATTTCAAAATATTACTGATTAGATCCTGCCATGTTTTGAAAAAAGTCTGCACAGATCCTCTAACTGAGTATTTGATTTTTTCCAATTTTAAATAATATAACACATCAGTTTCCCACTGACTTAAAGAGGAGAGTTTGGGTTCTTCCAGTTTATCAGAATAAGTCTGCGTACAACAGTGTAGTGAATGCAATCACAATTTGTTTGTCTTTCTCCACTTTAAGACCCTCTGGAAGAACCCCAAACACAGCTGTTAATGGGTTAGGAGGGATTGTGAGTCCAAGACTGTCTGAGAGGTAATTAAAAATTTTTGTCCAGAATAATGTTAATTTGGAGCAGGCCCAGAACATGTGACCTAGTGAGGCTGGGGCTTGGTTGCAACGGTCGCAGGTTGGATCATGCCCTGGAAACATTTTGAGAGTTTTAGTCGAGACAGATGTGCTCGATATATAATTTTGAGTTGTATAATTGTATGCTTTGCATATGGAGCTTGAGTGAATTCTCTGCATTGCTACTTTCCACTCCTTTTCTGATATATTAATTGAGAGGTCATTTTCCCAGTGTCCTCTTGGATCTTTGAAAGGAAGGGATTGTAAAAGGATTTTATATATTGTAGAGATGGAGTCTAACTCCTTGAAATTGAGCAATAATTTTTCCAGCGTGGATGAGGGTGCAAGATGAGGAAAATCTGGAAGGTTCTGTTTAACAAAGTTCCTGATTTGAAGATAGTGAAAGAAATTTGTAGCTGGAATGTTAAATTTGGAATGTAATTGTTCATAGGATGCAAAGACGTTGTCTATATAAAGATCTCTAAGCAAGTTAATTCCAAATTTTTCCAGATATTAAAACTGCATATGTTTGTGAGGGTTGAAAGAGGTGGTTCTTTGCAGGTGCCACAGAAAGAAGCTTCTCCGTCTTAAAATGCTTTCTACATTGGTTCCAGATTCTAAGTGAGTGGAGCACAATTGGGTTATTAGTGTATTGCCGATAACGCGTGTTTATTGGAGCACAAAGCAAGGAATACAAAGAAGTACTGCAGGATTTTACTTCTATTGCGGTCCATGCCTGTGTATGTTCTTCTATTTGTGTCCAGGTTCTTATCGACTGTATATTTGCCCCAGTAATAAAACTGGAAGTTAGGTAGAGCCATGCCGCCTTCTGCCTTTTGTCTTTGTAGGGTCGCTCTTTTGATGCGTGGATGTTTAGAATTCCAAATAAATGAGGTTATTGTTGAATCTAATTGCTTAAAGAACGATTTATTAATGTATATTGGTATGTTTTGAAATAAAAAAAGGAGCTTAGGAAGAATATTCATCTTAACAGTGTTAATTCTTCCAGCTAGTGTGAGATGAAGGGTTGACCATCTATGCAAGTCTTGTTTAATTTTTTCCATGCAGACGACAAAATTTTGTTGATAAAGAGCTTTATGTTTACTTGTGATGTTTACCCCGAGGTATTTAAACTGTTCTGCAATGATAAAAGGAAGGGTGTCTAATCTAATATTATATGCTTGAATTCACCGGAAAGAGTACACTTTTATTCAGATTAATTCTGAGACCAGAGAGCTTTTGAAATTCTGTGAGTGCTGCTAAGACTGCAGGCACAGAATTTTCTGGGTCCGATATATACAGTACCATGTCATCTGCATATAATGAGATTTTCTGTTCCAGTCCTTCTCTGCTAATCCCCTTTATCTGATCAGTATTTCGACAATGTATTGCCAGTGGTTCAATGGCAATTGCAAACAGCAGTGGTGACAAAGGGCATCCTTGTCTTGTGCCACGCTCTAGTTTAAAGTAGTCTGAGCAAATGTTATTGATGCAAACTGAAGCTTCTGGGTTAGTATACAGTAATTTAATCCATGCACAAATGTTCGGGCCAAACCCAAACTTCTCCAAAATAGTAAAAAGGTATTTCCATTCAATCATGTCGAATGCTTTTTCTGCATCCAATGATAATAATATTTCTGGGGTGTTTGATTTAGTTGGTGAGTATATTACATTAAACAGGCGTCAAGATTTGAAGATAAGTGTCGGCCCCTAATAAATCCAGTTTGGTCTTGTGATATTATTGAGGGGAGCACTTTCTCCATCCTTCTAGCTATGATTTTAGAGAGTATTTTAACGTCGTTATTCAGAAGTGAAATTGGTCTGTATGATGCACATTGTAATAAGTCCTTATTTTGTTTTGGAAAGACAGTGATTAGTGCTTGGCTTAAAGGTTTGTGGAAGAGATTGGTTATCTCTGGCTTCTGTAAATGTTGCTAATAGGAGGGAGCTAGCTGAGCGGAGAATTTCTTGTAAAACTCTGCAGGGTAGCCATCAGGGCCTGCTGCTTTTCCACCTTGGAGTGACTTTATAGCATCCAGTAATTCTGATAATGACAGAGGTTTATCGAGCTCCTCCACACTAATAGCGCCAATTTGTGGTATCTGTAATTTATCCAGAAATGCATTAGATTGTATATTGTCTTCTTTAAACTCAGTAGTATATAGGGATTTATAGTAGTCTCTAAAAGTGTACATTATATTTTTGTGTTCATGATTTTATCTCCATTCGTGTTAGTAATTACCGAGATTGCGCTGCACTTCTTGCTTGTGAATTTGTTGCGCTAAAAGCTTATTAGCTTTCTCCATGTTCATAATAATGATGTCTGGATTTGTAAATTAGTTGTTCGGTTTCTTTAGTTGTCAAGAGGTTTAATTCTGAATGTAGAGCCTGCCTCCTCTTATGTAGAGTCTCGCTTGGTAGTCTGGCATGTTCTTCATCTATTTTAGTAATTTCGCTTTTATCTCTGCTACTTTCTTCGCTCGGATTTATTTCTGTGGGAAAGATATGAGATAATCTGTCCTCTTAAGAAGGCCTTAAGAGTTTCCCAGAGTATTCCTGCAGAGATCTCAGGGGATGTATTTGTCTCTAGAAAGAATTCAATTTGTTTGGATATAAATTCAGTACAATTCTCGTCAGCTAATAGAAGCGGATTGAGACGCCATCTGCGGGGTGAGTGTATGGGGCTTAGTAATTTCAGCTCCAAGATCATCGGAGCATGGTCTGAAATAACAATAGCATCGTATTTACAAGATTTAATCTTAGGCAAGAAGTTATTATCTATAAAGAAGTAATCAATCCTTGAGTAGCAATGATGTACTGGTGAGTAGAAAGAATATGTTCTTGAATTTGGGTTTAAAAACCTCCAGGGATCTGATAAGTTGTGATCAGTTATAAACTTTGTAATTATCTTTGCGGTGTTAGTTGTCGTTCCCCCTGTGGAGGAAGTCTTATCTAAAAGTGGATTTAGAACACAATTAAAGTCCCCAGCCATTATAAGTTTATGAGTGTTCAGATTGGGAATGGATGCAAATAAATTTTGTATAAATTCCTTATCATCAACATTAGGTGCATAAACATTTATCAAAATCATTTTACAGTTAGATAAGTCTCCCATGACCATCACATATCTCCCTTCAGGATCCAATACTACATCTGATGCTACAAATGGTACTGTTCTATGTATGAGAATTCCCACCCCTCTAGTTTTCTTTGTAAAACTAGAATGGAACATTTGGCCAGTCCAGTCTTTTTGCAGCCGGAACTGATCCTTACTTAGTAAGTGGGTTTCCTGTAAAAAGCAGCAATTCTTGACAGAATCCACTCAATTTTTGTAAAATGGACTATTTCAAGCATTTGCATATCATCTTCTGTAGTAATTGAAGAGTAGCACATTTCCAGATTGATTTAGTGGTTTCAATTGAATGATTTGTTCATAAGGACAAAGGTGCACAAAAATTGACTGAGCAATGAATTTAGTAAATAATGTATGTTGATATAATAATATAATATAAGTAGAGTGCACAGTTTATATTATATAAAATAAAATTAAATGCAGTAAGTGGGGTTCTGAAAGCAATTATAATGGCTAGTTGTGGCCTATTATTGCTAAATCCAGAATGCTATTGGTTTAATTTTTTAATTATCAATAACCACATGGTTTTGGAGGTTCTCTCTTTGAGTTATGATGGCTATGACATGAGTCTCATATATATACAGTATATAGTATTTTGTTTTTTCTTTTTTTCATTTCTTGTGAAGTATGAAGGAAAATTCCTTTTGGATAATGAATGCAACAGTCGTGCAGCTGCTTTGAGCTGCTGTTGTCAAGGCAGAGCAATGCTATGACATTCATAATGCTGTTCCTCTCATTAAGAGCTGAAACGCACTTGAGGATATGCATGGTATAATATCCATTCTGTCACAGAAATTTCATTTGCTAATATTACATCCAATAGGAAATCAATAAATTGTACTGCATGTTCCAGCTCCCCCTCAGCTGGACCATCACAACCATATTCTGACAGGCAGGAGAGCTCTATAATCACATTTGCTGCTTTATTTTCATACTGCTGAGAGATGAATTGATGTGTACTCACTTTCTTACACCAGGGCAAAGTAGCCTGTAATTTGAACAGTAGCTGTATGACGGACACTGACAGTTTCTGTTGATCGAGTGTGAAGGTGTCTTTATTTAAATATGTCATTTATTCTGTGGTTCATTATTTTCTGCCAGTTTCCATAGTGTGTCACTGCAGATGGTGGTGTTGGCTTTGACACTTTAAAGAGCACAATGTTAGCCAGCACAATATTATACTGCCAGAAACATGCAGTTTTCTTAATGTTGCGTTTCATTCTGTCCATTGGCGTTCCAAGTATTGAATCAGGATGTGAATGACGTAACGCCTCTACTCTCCATTTGATGCTGACTGCTCAAGGCTGTTTACTAATAATCAAAAAAATGCATCTGGCTTTCATTTGTATTTCCTGTTTTTATTCTTTGTTTCTTGTTACCTTCTGAAGTGAGCGAGAATCACTTTTACAGCTAGTTGTGATGATGGATCCCCTTCAGACACTAAACAGTTCAAATGCACAGTCATGTCTGAGCGCATTCCACTTTTGTTCACAAAAGCATTTTCTGCAAGTGGTTTGTTCAACAATATTCTAGTAGAAATACGTGTGTTTGGAATGTTGGGCTGAAAGACTTAACATGTAGTTTATGCAACACATGTAACATGACATTTTTCCATTGACATAGAACAATACTCCACCAAAAATAAAATTTTATTTTAATACAGTAGTTAACCCCCATTTATTATATAGTTGTGGCCGACAAAAATTGTTAATCTCATATTTTCATTAAGAATGGAGAGAAAAACAGGTTTGTGATATAATAGAAGCCAATCAGAGCCAGCCCAAGGCATAAGCAAACCAACAGGGCCCGGTGCCACCAGTGGTTGGGGCCTCCATCTGCTCAGCCTGTCACGGAAAATGGGAACGATGGAGAGGTGAAAATTTGTAAATTATAAGTATGCTTGGAGAGCATGCTATTCGATCATGCCAATTACTCCAAGGGGACCCCCAACTCCCACCTTCCTAGTGACACCCTGTGTTTGTGAGACCTTGAAAAGTAACTTTAACAAGGGGTCTCCAAGTTTTGTATAGCTTATGGCCTCACTAATTGTACAACCAGCACTGAAGCCAATACTGACTTCAACAGCAAACGATTTGAAAAACGTCCAAGGAGAAAGAAAAAACAATCGCACTTTACTTGTGTCACATAACCCACATATCAGTTATATAGTTGCATGTTCAAAATGTGCAAAATGCATGTTTTTTTCCTAAATTATGTTAAAAACTTGTGGAATAATCAGCACACACATCATGAAGCCTCATTTGAAAGACTTACTGAGTTGAAGACAGGACTCTTGACCAGCAAATGAGGAGAGAGGTAGTCTTAATTTCAAGAAATCATTCATTCCTGTGAGACTGTAATTTTCTGTTTTACTTTTTGCTGATTATTCATGAGGTATATATTTAACATTATTTTAGCAAAAAACACATATGACTGGATAACTGACATGTGGATTATGAAACATGAGTAATATGAGATTTATTTTCTTTTTTACCATGAACATATTTTACATTGTGATATGTGATAAGTGAAGCTGCTGTAGTCAGGATATAACACTGTCCATCTTTGGGAAGCTGTTTTATCAAGCTGATATAAATGAAGCCTAGACAAGGACTAGGCATTTAAATGTAAATTTAAATGTAAAGACATTTTTCCAGCTTAGTTGAACTTTGAATTTAGTCCTCCCAACAGTTTTAATCTCACTTAATTTTCTGTAACAAACCATAGGGAGCATAAACAATAGGGGGACAAATCTATGGAAAATGGAAAAAACATACCTTATCTTTTGAGAACAGTTAGAGGATGCATGTTTGAGGTTTACATATCCTGTCAGATGTCTGTAAGTCAGGAAGTGCAACACATGTGAGGTTCATCCAAGCTGAAAGAAGCTTCTTCACAGGTGACTAAATGTGCCAGTGTCTCACGGGTTACATTGCAATCTGTCTTTATATATTAAATATGCAGATTACAAAGAACAGCATGGCAGGGATGAAGAGGAAATTAAATTCAGGAAGGTCAATATGGATGGACAAAAATCATTCTGAATGTCTTAAGGAAGTTGCATAATTCTTAAAATGTTTGCAAATGAGCACTGTAGCAATGTATTACAAATAGCCAACCCGCGGCGTACCATACGCCGCATAATCAGGCCGGTTTTTAATGATTTTTAAGCACAGGGAGAAAATTAACATTTGAAAAATCGGTAATGTAATAAATCAGCAAGAAAAGCAACATTGTAACAATGCACGGAACGAACCAACACAGTAAAACAGTTTGCTATGGTGCACGCGGCCGTGTGTCGTAACCGAAAACTCATTTTTTAAAGTCTGCTTA
The DNA here is from genome assembly GCF_016835505.1 of Polypterus senegalus. Lineage (NCBI taxonomy): Eukaryota > Metazoa > Chordata > Cladistia > Polypteriformes > Polypteridae > Polypterus > Polypterus senegalus. Next base: position 26,669,385 of record NC_053159.1, read on the forward strand.
CTTCATTGTGTTTTAACCTCAGTTGTAAAGGATTGTTTTGAGGATCTCATGGGATACCCCTCACAAACTGTTTAACACGCTGCATATGGCGATTCACCTCCGCGAGAAACATGCCTCTATGAACTGTCAACGTGGCTCGGAGGTGCCAGGAGTTGGTGGGCGTGGCTCCTTCTGCGTGCGCCATAGGTGTCTTACATGTCGGCGGCTCAGTGAGTCCACGCCCCTTCCGGCGTGCTTTCCATGGTTGTCTTGCCTTAGTGAATTATATATATAGATGTTGTTGAAGAATATGAATGAAGATATCAAACTGATAATGGAAATTATGGATCATTTAGTAAAGAGTGTATTGCTAGTTGTGGTATCAATTCCAACAGAAGCATGTCTGCTGTTGTGTTTTGTTTGGGAGTTCATCATCACTGATTTACAGTGGGTTAAATCCATTGTAATGTTATGTTTTCCGGCAGTTAAAAATGTATTTATTTGTACTTTTTTCTCCTAGAATGTAAAGGTAATGTGGGGTTTTTTGATGATGGAGATTTAAGTCTCTTTTTTATATTCTTTCTTGGGTGCCTGTTTATCAATGTACAAAATTTGATGGTGTGTTGCCATTGACGCTATAAAAGCTGTTACTTAAGGATAAGCATCATCCAAGACTGGATATTTTGAAGAATGTTGACGCTATTGTTAATGTTGTTTTTGGTCCCGAAAACCTTAGCATTTGCCATTAGACTTTTGGTACATCGAAATTACTGAACTTTGTTTTCATTTTAAACAACAGACATTAGTATCCTTCACCTTTCTTCAATACTTCTCTGGTATTTTTAACCCCTGAAAACAGAGATTTTTAAAAATGCTCTTCAGATCCATATACAGTGGAACCTTGGTATATGTCGTTAATTCGTTCCAGACCCTTTGACTTATACCAAACAGGACGTATATTAAACAAATTTTTCCCATAAGAAATAATGGGAAAATGATTAATCCGTTCCAATGAAAAAAAAAATCCTATTGCTATTGGCATATTATACATTGATGGGGTTGTATAAAATAATTTAAACACTGCTTAATACTAAAATACATAAATACAAAAGCAATTAGATGAAATAAATGAAAATTTTACCTTACTTTACTTTTTAATAACATCTTTGTTTTTCACAATTGTAGATACCGTCGTTCTCGGCAAACGGTATGCAACAGCCATGTCCCAGATACGCATGCCACCTTCATACTTTTCAACAATCAATTCAAATTTACATGAAAAAAACACAAAATCACGTTTTGTGACGATGCAGGTTTGCTGTATGCTCCCATCTGCTGCCGGGGAGCCCTTGAACCCTACACCGTCAGTAATGTGCCTCACTGCTAACCTCATCGGTAAAGCAAGGGGATGGTGAAAAAGTGCAAAGTGCTTTTATTAAAACAATTAACAAAACAAGGTGTTCAAATTAAAGTGCAGTCTCCAAAGTTCCAATAAATAATTCATAAAATCAGAAGTGAAACGTGGAGGTTAAAAACAATAGAAAAAAGTCTTCTTAAAAACAACGAAGTTAAAATACAGCAGGAAGCATTCTTTAAAAAAAAAAAACAAGAAGAAGCCCGGTGCCTTTTTACCTGGCGGCCCCCCTGCTTCTTTCTTTTTACTCCCCTTCAAGCCAACTCGCGCTTCTGTTTATCAAGATAAGCAGCCCTCTCTCTCTCACTCACTCACCCTCTCGTCCGTTCTTTCTTTTTACTGCCCTTCTAGCTGAATCGCGCTTCTGTTTATCAAGATAAGCAGCCCCAGGAACAATCATGAATGCGGACGGTCCCTCACAAGTGCACTTTGGTGAGAAACGCCCACATTGCAAATCGCCCTGACAACCTTCAGCCACATAACCACCATACCCCCTCACCAAGCTGCGAGCTCGGTGATTATTTATTTTAAAGCTGGACTTTGACAGGAGCTGTGGACCCGCTATATCACACACGTGAAAGTTCAAAGAAAGTTATAGCGCAGGTTGTTCACTGAATGCTAGCAACTGGCGCACTAACGCTCGTGGGCAGTCATGGCTTTGTCTCGAGAGAGGTAAACAAGGTTAGCATGCGAGTCGTATTCCAAACAAAGGTCGTATACCAAGCAAAATTTTTCGTGTCCAAACAGGATGTATACCAAGTTGGACTTATTCCAAAGCAGACGTATACCAAGGTACCACTGTATTTCTAAAAATCCTGGCTCAGCATTGCAATGTGACGGGGTGAAAATGTAGGCTTCAATAAATGCAGACTGTAATTGAGCTCTGATCGTGTCCCTTCCTTGACTGGATCCTGTTTATTACACCATCTTAGTCCCTGATTGTTCACTCTTCATGGAAAAAAAATGTATCCCAACACAGTAGACATGGAGGAGTTCCTTTTCCGGGCGCTCATTGTGTTACCTACCTGTAGGCATCTAAATTGTGTTTTCTGCAGTTTGAATGCTGCATAAATGTGCAAAAAGGAAATAGAGTAATATACGGCTTGCTACAGTTTTTACATTTTAATAAATGCTGTGGCCGCCAACATTAACATGCCGTCAAGAATTTTTCTGCCAGTTTGTGCATGACCAATGTAGGCGAACATTTACGCCATGTGTTTTCAATAGTGAAACCCTGAGACTGTGGGCTCAAATCCTGCTACTGAAACTATGCGACCCTGAGCAATACACTTGACCAACATGTTCTCCAATTGAGAAAACAAAGAAATGCAACCAATTGTATCATAAACGTTATAAGTCACCTTGGATAACGGTATAAGCCAAATAAGTGAAATGTGTATGCGTTAGTGTAGATGGAGATACTTTTTCAAACAATATGAAAATACTATTGTTAATGAAGATCGTTTCTGCATAAAAATGCTGCTAATGAAACATAGGCAGACATAGTCTTCAAGTTTAGTTAGCATTTGGTCTTTGACAACTCTATTTTGATTTCCTGGTTGTGGCTCTTTTCTGGCTACTATTCATCTTAAAATCTCAAGTCTGTTCAGTAGTCACCTGACAGAACACTGAACTAGTGTGTGGAACATTAAATGTAAAGCCCTTGATATCTGCTAAGAAACATACATTTTAATAAAATAATCAGGTTACACAGCAGTGTTCTGGCTACTAATAAGTGCAGACCTGGATTACAAATAGAAGACAAGAAGTTCACATGTGGAGGTCTCTGTCAGTTTAATACAGAAAGCATCCCATTAGGAGAGTGGCAAAGTGGTTAGCACTACTGCCTCAAGGATCCAGCATCCCAGATTTGATCCCCCAAGTAGTTTTTGTTGTTTTGCTCATTCTGACCGAGTCTGCATAGGCTTTTTACTAGGTAGTTTGGTTTTCCTACAACATCGCCAAATACATTTGGGGTGGTGCATGTGTGATTGGCCTTTAATGCTGATAGAATCGTTTTGAAAATATTATGTTATTATCCCAAAATATCTGACAAAATGGAATCTGTCATTTTAATGTTTAAAAATGATAATAGATAATAACATTATGAGCAAACTGGGTAAATTAGTCGCAAGGTTAATATACGTAATCATGACGATATAACTAAATCAAACTCGGGGAATGCCATTTTCAGGAGATAATATAATACATTTTATGTAAAGCATTTAATATATGTCTTCCATTACCTAGGAGCAGCACACTGACAAACCTTTACATGACATTCCTAGTTTTTCTCAGAAATAATAGGCAAGTAAATAGCAAGTAAATAGGTAACTTTAGCCAAAGTAAAATTTTCTGAATTTCAATTTATGTTGTTACTTTTAGTATATCCATTTACAGTGTATATAGTATGTTAGTTTTGAGACTGCATTAAAACACGTTTTTTTAAACCATCTAAAGAACTCTAAATCACAATCTAGTAGGCCACTGAGAACCTTGAATTCCAGAGCACCTCTTGCCAAACAAAAATAGAAATGTTTGAAAAGTAACCCCATTTTGATCATTATTGGCACTCTCTCTTACTGTTGCATAATTTCTTCCTCTGTTACTTTGATGACATGAGGTGTTTCATTATGTGTGAACTATGCTGTAGTGATAGAGATTAAATACTGTATGTATTTGTAGACTGCAGTTAACTTTGTTTTTTCCAATTAAAATGTTATCTGGACTTTACCTTTACTTTTTTTTCACAGCCATGAAAGCAGACCGGAAACGCTTGAAAATAGAAAAAGCAGAATTAGTAAACCAAATGCAGCAGCTGTATGCAACACTGGAAAGTCGTGAAGAGCAACTTCGGGATTTTATACGCAACTATGAGCAGCACCGTAAAGTAAGTCGATAATGAGCTTTCACACTGCAGTAATAGTGAAGCACTTTCCTCAGTATAAAAATTGGCTAATCTGCCTGAGCGTTCAGAGGGTCTCTCAGGTGCCTCAGGTCTTGAATCTTGCACTGCTGAAGCATGGCGGCTGCTTAAATCCGTGCTCAGGTATGTGTAACCTGTTGTAATGGAACTGAGCACATGTCTTTCTGACACTCTCTTTGTGTTGTGTGTGTTTTTTTAAGTCACCTACAATTGTCTGACACAAGGCAAAGCACGTGCTTTACAATTGTGTGGTTCAAAAACAATATCAAGAATCCTTCATAATTGTCATGCAAAGCTGATAACACATTTGCATTTCAATTATTTGCTGTGCTTTTTGATTTCCACTTATTACATTATTACAATTTTCACATGTTAAAATTTGAATAAAGCAGTTATGCTAAAATAGATAACTTTAAAACACTTTTGATGTATCCAAGATTTAATTTCAATACAATAAATCCAGTACACTGATATCAGCATCTAACACTTTATGTAAAATGATAAATTGTGGTTCTTTTTCTCATTAATATATTTTGTGTGTCTTCCCTAAATACAATACTTTGATAATTTAAACAATGTAAAGAAATTAAGTTAAAATATGTGGGAGCGGCTAATGCTTATTTGCAGTGTTTGATGTATTGCTTATCTTACAGAAGCAGTGAGAGTACTGGAATATTCATATATATTCATATATATGTAACTTGTTTTACTGCATATATCCAATGGCCCCCTATTCAGGAGTGAAAGATCTAGAAATAGAAGTGCTTATAGTGGCAACACAGTTAGTGGAAACAAATTGGTACTTTAAGCATAAGGCAATGTCAAAACTTGCAGATAAATCTAAACACTTGCTGCTGTCAACACGAGGACTGATAGACGCAGCAAAACTGAGAAAGTAACTGCATCCTGTGTTTGATGAAGCTGAACTTGTAACTACAGAAACATGTGCGCACCATGTTTTTGTATAAAACTGAGCTGGACAGAAGTGACAGAATGAAAGGGGAACGTTACAGCTAAGTGGCCTGAATGTGCTTTCTGAAGAATTCATCTGCGACTTGCTAGGGCACAAACCCTCATTAACCAGTGCTTGTTAGAGGCAATGGCAGGCAACCCGTACAAATCGAATTGGACAGCAGGCTCCACAACTCGGCTCCTGTGTTAATGGGGTTACCTCATGACCGACAGCTTGCCGAGCTGCTGACAATGCAGCATCTGAAAGGGGGCCTGCCACTTGAGCTTCTTAAGTGCACTGATAGTTTCTTAGGTACATGTTCCCTACTAAAGAAAATAAACTTCTGTGGTATGAAGGTATTACCTAAGAATTGCTGTTTTCTGAAATATAATAATACATGCTAGAATAGCAAAACAAGTATGATTACTATGCATAATGTAATAATTATATAGTTAATGTTATAAATGTAAAAACATCTATGAGGAAGCAACAAAAGCAAATGATCAGAGAGGTGCATAACTTACTATTTATCTTAAATTTCAGAAAGCAATTGATAATGTCCCACATGAGAGGTTGGGCAAACTAAATGTCGGAATTCAGGGCATTGTATATAGATGAGTGCAAAACAGGCTAAAACACAGAAAGCAATGGGTTATGGTGAGCCAAACGTTTTCATAATTAGGCAATGCTAAAAGTGATGTCCCTGAGGGGTCAGTGCTGAGGCTGCTCCTATTTTTAATATATATGACAAATCTGGAAAGAATAAAATCAATAAGCTGGTTAAATTTGCAGATGATGCCAAGATAGAGAGAGATAGGTTAGGGGCATGTGTGGATACAGCAAGGTAGGTGGTAGAGCAAATAATCTAAAATCAGCTAAATTATTACAGACGTAATAATCAGCATGCAGGCTTCAGCAGATTTGTGACAGATAAAACTTAAATGTAAATAAGTATAAGGTGTTACGCAAAGAAAGTAGAAATGTTAGATTTGAATACACAGTTGGAGGTCTGAGACTTGAAAGCGCACCTTATGAAAAGGAGCCAAGAGATATAGTCGACTTATCACTACCAACATCCAAACAGTGTACAACAGCCATCTAAGAAGGCTAATAGGATGGTAGGCTATATAGCACCACGTGCAGAGTACAAGTCAATGGAAGTTATGCTTAAGTTATATTCTATAAGAGGCCTTACCTGGAATTCTGCATGCAGTTTTGGTGTCTGCGCTACAAAAAATACTTAGCAGTACTAGACAAACTTCAGAAAAGAGCAACTAGGCTGAATCTGGGATGGAGAGGTATGAACTATGAGTAGAAACTAAAGGAGTTGAACCTTTTCAGTTTAAGCAAAGAGAAATTAAAAGATGACATGACCGAAGTGTTTAAAATTATGAAAGAATTAGTGCAGTGGATGGAGACTGTTATTTTAAAATGAGCTCTGCAACAGGAACATGGAGGCATGGTTTTGTCCATATGTTAGAAAGTAGAAAATTTTTTCTTTATGCAAAGAACCACAGACACATGGAAAAATGACCTAGAGTAGGACTTTAGGGACCTTCAGATCTTGACCTGATGTTATTTTAAACAACCTAGGTGAACATGATTGTTGGTCCAAATGGCCTGTTCTTGTCACAGTTATTCTAATATGTAATTATTTTATTAAGATGCTTTTTACACAAGCCCTGAATGCTTGAAGGCATTAATTTCATGATCCCTTCCCTAGTATCCTCCTGTCCCCTTAAAATAAGTATATAGCAAATAACCGAAGATGTTCAACATAATATCTTGTGTTTGAGATACAAAATGGAAAGGAAGTAGTCTCCATGATGTCCATGATGATGTTGATATGTCCATGATATCATATTCATTTATAATCTGATGACTCCATTAAAGCCCTTTAGATCAATCAGGTTTATTTTTCTGACAGGAACATTTAATGATTTTTAATCCTACACCTGTCACAACTCTGTCATTAGAATTGTTTGTAATATTTTAAAGCTAAAAATTAGTCAGGGAGAAAAAATAAAACATTCATAACATTTGTTTGGTAAAGTAACCATTTCAAACCTGACACTTGCTAAGCTGAATATTACCAACTGGTCTACATGTGTTCCTACTCATGCTGTTTCTTCAGGAAAGTGAGGATGCAGTTAAAGCTCTCGCCAAGGAGAAGGATCAGCTGGAGAGAGAGAAGTGGGATCTTCGACAGCAAGCCAAGGAGGCAACTGACCATGCAACTGCACTACGCTCACAGCTGGACCTAAAAGAAAACAGGATTAAAGAGTTAGAGGCAGAATTGGCCATGGTAAGACACTCAAACCCTCAAGAGGTGAGGTGCATGTGGGATTTTGTTACCCCTCTCAAGCAATGTCCAGTTGCAGTTTACAGTTAGACAGATGTCTCTTCTCTTTTCGATCTGTTGTGACAAAAAGAGAATAAGGAAACCATAAAGGGCTAACAATCTGATTCTGTCATTTAGTATTCTCAGTAACAGTACGATCAGATATTGGCATCCTGGCCTGTGTTTCCAACTTATGACATGAAAATATGAAAGACGTGCCTTGAAGATACAATACTAATGTTTGTTGAGCAATTGCAATGTAGCAGAGGACAATCTTACATTCTGTCTTACTCGTTCTGCTGAAGTCTGATGTTCTGCACTTTGTTCAGAGCTGCCTCCTGTGCTGTTCAGAGTTACAGAAGGATCAATATGGTCATGAACGGCCAACCTGAAGCATCTGAAAGCAAGCCAAGTGTTATGATTGCTGTCGATGTTCATATTCCTTTTGTCATGGTCTGCTAGTATGAGCCCATTTATTTAATCTCAGGAAATCAAGTTCATTGACTCCATGCTAGACTTTTCAGTTTTAAAACTGAATTTTGGCCAACTTGGTTGACTTACAGCTTCTTGAGCTTTCCTAGGCTCTCCTTATGCTAAAATGCCCTGTCTCCCCAGATGAATAACTGCGTGGCTCCAAGAAAGGAGTACCGAGTGTTTGATCGAGAAAAGGAGCCCTCTCCAAGGCTCATGGCGGTAAGACTAGGCTGGCCTGCCTGCCTGATAATAACCATGCAATGGTGTTTGAATCACTGAGCACTCCATCAGTGTGGTGGTAATTTTCTGTAGGTGTTGGGGTCTGATTGCACCTTTGTGTTACTAACATTCAGTTGATTGGTCTGCTGATTAACATTAATACAATTTTTTGTAACTATGGGCTAATAATGGTGATTGTTGTGGTATGTGCTATCAATGTGATCTCAGATCAGAGATTTAAAGTCATGAAATACTGTAATTAATGGTGTGATAGGCCAATTAACATCAATCTGTAGTTCTACACTCTCTAGAAAGCTCCATTCTTATTTGTTATCTTGTGTACCCTGGTGGGATCATTTTCCTCAGTTGCTTCAGTAAGAAGAATACACTTTGAGTGGCTGTCCTGTCTAGTTTTAAAATAATTGTTGAAATTATTGGAATGATTCGGCTATATTTAATTCAGCTAAATACCTGCTGAAAGAAGATCTGAAAAGATTACTTTTTATAACACTGTTCATGAAGAGTTTTATCTAACTTTAATACCTTTACTGATAAAATTGTAGCCAGCCTGTTTGTAAGTAAGCAAAATGTGGAAAATGGGCCAATAGATGAGAGAGTAAATGCACTTGGAGCAAACAGGGGGCAAAGCGAAAAGGTTACACAAAAAAATTGAACTAGCGGCCAAAACACAAACCAGAGTCTTGATGAAAACACACATAGTCATAACTCCAAAAAAAGCAGCTGAATACACCACTGAAACACATACACAGGAAACCTGGATACAGAAAATGCAGTCATCTTAGAGAAGCACACAGTGGAGCAATATGCAGTTTGTAACAGTCAATGCAAAAAACACACAAGTGGTAGTGCCTGCAATCAAAATGAAGTTAAAAAGGGAACTGCGGAAACTTCAAAAAGATTAGGATTAAACTCACTTGTAAAATGAATACAAACATACAAAGAGTGAAAAAATGAATTCTATACATTTCAAAACCTTCATTCATATTAGTGCGAACATTGTATAAAAATACAACCCAAGGAGGTGATAATATTTTGGGTTTCCAAATTGGGTGAAAACGTAATTTCTTGCTAAACTGTATGATGATCTTGTGAAAAAGTATGCAAGAACAACAACAGCAATGCCTGTTTCACAGGTGAAAATCGGCCCAGTCTTGTTCATATCTGGTCCCTAAATATGACCACAAAGGAACAGGAGGTCTCCTTCTATTGTGAGCTTGATGGTAGTTGTTACAGTAGGTGAAGAGTTGGGCAGAGTCTGTTCAGGGTCAGTGTTGTTCTTCTTCCAGGTCCACAGCTGTTGACTGTGGATGAGGCAGATAAGCTTACCCTGCTTCCCTTACATGCCCCCTCCTGTGATTTCTTCATTTTAGTCCCCTCTGATCTAACCCAGTGGTCAGAATGGTGACTAGTTTTTTCACTGCCTTATCTGAATAGAACTGTCAAAATTAGACAGCCCCAGATTGGGGATTAACACAATATTTTAAATCCCATTCATTGACTAAATGTATAGAAAGACTTATATGTGATGTATATGAGATGCTTTTTTAATTTTAGTCAGTTCATTCAAGAACATTTGTAATAACAGACAAACAATTGAAAACTGGGATTTTGTAGCCAGCTTGATTCCACTGTGTAGAATATTAGACCATTTTATGGTAGATACAAAACTATTTTATAGGTCACAGGAGAGACTCCGTGAAGACATTTGGATTAATAAACACCCACCACACGTACACAGTTTATTAAAGAAGCAAAGATTGTCCTGAGATCAAACAGCAGCTGGACACAACATACAGATATGAAAAATACAAAAAAGAAACAAGTGATTGAAAAATGACTGCTATTAATTCTGCATGAAATTGAGATGAATATAAACTATGAGGAAATCTTGACTTGGTAACAGGCCAATAAAATATAGTAGGGGTAGGAGTGCACCCTGGACAGAGTAGGAATGTTGATGAGATTACACTATTAAATTGAAGAAATTGTGAAAATGGGAGAAAAATGAAAGGCTCTGCTCCTGATGGCTGCATATACATTAAGTTCTCAATGGAACAGTCAAGCTCTAAAGTATGAAAAATAATTTGCCAAATGAATTTGTGGCTAGCATATGCATGCTAAGATTTAGATCTGCTATGCAGGGGCATTGTCTTCATCACTTTGTCTGTGTAGGTTCACAGGAAATGGAGAACATTATCAAGAGATTATGGAAGTGTTTAATGCAGCACCTCCTTCACACTGTGCACTCATTCTCAACTGATCTCAGGAATATCCAATCTGAATGCAAAAAGCTAACTAACAAAACATCTTTTTCATCACAGGCTAAGCAGTCCTTAGCAACACTGACCAAGGATGTCCCCAAAAGACACTCACTAGCCATGCCTCCAGAGACTGTACTTAATGGCAACCAGGAGTGGGTAATACAGGCTGACTTGCCGCTTACTGCAGCTATCCGCCAGAGCCAGCAAACGCTGTATCATGGACATCCACCTCATCCTGGAGAAAGACAAGGTGAGACAAGAGAGGGGGGAATGGAGGTTGCCTTCAGGTTTGTATTAACTTGGTCCATATTGCTGCCATCATAAGCAATTTCATAAATGCAGTAGCAAATAAAAACAGTAGAGGAAAGTTGGAAATAGGAACAGCAGGGTGGTGGGGTGTTGCTTTGCTCTACTCAGCCAAACCTATCAAACCTGTGCCTCACCAGGTGTCTTACGGATTCAGGAAGAGGGTACAAGAAGCACAGGGCAAACCGTTTACACGCAAACGAAGGGAACTGAGCGTGGTCACTCGCCATCAGCCGCTCTTTGGCGGCATGAAGGACAGAAGAAAACAACAAAGTGAAAACATACAGTTCTGCAAAATTCCAAATATGTCTACAGTCGAAAGCCTCATTGATACAGCTGTGTGCAGCAGCGGGGATAGTGCCTAATTGACACACACTAACAAGTGGACGTCCTTTACTGTTAGAAGGGGCAGTAACTTTCTTTTCCAGCAGTCTATTAGATGTAAATAATTTTTCCACTACAGTCCTCACTGTTTTTAATGTGTTTAATAATGTGTATAATATAGAAATTAACTATTAAATTTGTTTATAAGAAATAAATGAATCAGTCCATTACCTTGACTGTTTGTGTTTTCATTTTAAATATAGTACAGTAGATATAGAGAACGAACATTTCACCTCTTCAGACTATTCATCAATTTGTTGTGACGTTTGGGGTGGTGAAAAGTGCAGTGGCAATTAGGTGACAAGTATCAGCCAGTAACAGTCTTTTAAAAGCATGTAAATATTAACCAACATTAAATGATTGTGAGCCTACATGCTGTCAGAGAGAGGATCTCAAAGACTTGACTTTGAAATGTTAATGCTTAAGATAAGTCCTCATTTGATGGAATCCATTTGCTTAATATTTCGTGTGGCACTGACTATTCCGTAAGCCCAGATTTTAATAGTATCACACAAGTTTTTAACAGTTGCTGAAAAGATTAGTATTTTTCTTATTGGTCCAAAGCATCATGGTCAGTAAAGTTTTCATTTGCTTGTCATGGAATATGGCTTCTGTGTCAAGGATAAGGCTTACTTAATGCTCTTAACAAAGCACTGTACAGCACAAACAAGAGTGCACTTCAAAGTAATAACACAAAACAGAATATGACAATATAATCAGAAACACATTTTGTAGAGTCTAGATAGGTAAACGTGAACTGATACGAGGAGACCAGCACTAGATCAAATCTGGGATCAGCACAGTACAAACAGCAAAATCCAAGCCTTTTAAAGAGATGATTCTTTTAAATGTGATCTCAGTATTAACACACTGATGGAGCTTCAGGTCCAAACAGGTCCAAGGAAAGCATTCCATAGCACAGTAGTGAGAAAGTCAGTGTTGGAGCATATCAGGCATTTGGCAGGAAGATATGAAGTAAGCAACATTACAGGTGGTCTAAAGCATTTGAATTAGCAGCCATACAAGTCAGCAGCAGAGCTTAGGAGATGACATACTATATAGTATGTCACTGGAGGACAATGCAGTGATTCCTGTTGATTAGTCGTGGACCATGTAACAACTTCAGGATTTTGAACTTGCAACTTGTCGATCATTGGAAGACTGCTGAAAAGTCAATTACAGTCACTAGGTGATAAAAAGGTAAGAAGATCAGAAGGTAAGAGGAAGATTCTATAAGTGATACACAGATGTGCTGTCGAGCATATAAATAAGCCTAGTAGCTTTGATTGATGGGAAGAGTTTGCCGATACCAGGATTCAAAGAAAAAGTGTCAGTGTTGGCAGCCACACAAGAACTAGTTGAATTTTTTCATGTTAACCAACAGGAGGTTAAGCCAATATCACATTACACAACCGCTAGGTATTACGTTTGTCAGACTTGCTGACTGCAGTTGCTGATCTTGTTTGCCGGACCATTTCATTTTGCACAACTAAAAGTCGCTGTGCATGTTACTTTTAGCAATGATGTGCTGAATTTCCAGCACAGTTGTAACCTTCCCCTGAATCCCAGACAGCCAGTAATATGCTGCCTGACAGAGCTCACATTCCCAATTGCTCGTCACTGCATTGTACTTCCAAATGAGCATTCATTGGTTTTCAGCTCTGTCACACAACTAAAGACTGAATCAAACGTGTTTGATTTTATCTGAGAATGTTACAGACTAGTCTGAGTAAGGGCATGTAATAAGGCTAGCAGCCACAGGAGCACGTCACCAACTCCGACTCACTAAGATTATCTAAATGAAAGCTACAGCCTAAAATATCTGAAAAAGTTATATTATTTGATGTGACTTTAAGCAGACCTGGATGTCACTGAGGCAGACTAAGGAGCTTGTCCATATCTGATATTTGTATTCGAGAGTGAAACTAAAGAGTCAGGTTTTGAGATAGGTCCTCTGCTCTGTTGTGTGGGTTGTGTTTGCAGGTTTAACCTGGGATTGAAGCAGCTTATCCTGTTTTTCACTTGTGTATTTTCAGTTAAAAATATTTAACTACAATTATTTTGAGTTTTGCATTGGCTTTCCTTTCTGTTGTAAAAGTTAAGCATTATTTCACGTCCCAAACCTACAACTTTGAGGAGCCCATTGTTATTAAAACTAGACAGAATCACATTCAATCTCTATACTAGTGTGACCCTAGTTATCTTTTAATAATTAATTGAAGAATGCTGGCACAATAGTTACCTTAACATTCTTACCTGAAACATCTAGCATCCTAGGTTTTGAATCCCACACTGAGTTTTTGTCTGACCGTTTCCACGCTCTCTTCGAGATGTATAAAAGTTAAACTTTGTGTAATGCTACACACATTTTCATAGCAGCCTCAGACCATGCATATGCACGTTTCTGCTTAATTTTGTAAACCAGGTGGCACCCAGCATCAAAGCCGTGCCACTGTTTCTGTGTGGTCACTTTTCCTTTTTAGATTCACATCCATGATGTAGGCTTTATCAAATGCGCCAAAATTCATTGCATATTGTTTACAAATTTAAGGCACTTGATTGTAATCATTCTTTAAAAATATAATGGTGCCATGACTGCTACATTGCTTTTAGAAGACATCACAAATAGCAGAATTAGAAGAGAGCTTGTTTTTAGAGACCATACTGTCCCATGATGATGACTGGCTTCTAAGTCGATTTAGGTTCTCTCTTGGAGCTGTGTGTTGCTAGAATACTAGGATGTATACTTGATATCATGTTTTTGATGAAATGCATTAAAGTATGTATATTACATTTTACAAATAAATTATCTTAATTTACATAATATATACTGTTAATAATTAAACATGTGGGGTCACGTCCCAGGTGTTCCTTGCCTGGAGTTTGTATCTTTTCCTGCTGGGTTTCCTCTGTGTGCTTTGGTTTCCTTCCAAAGGCATGCAGGCTAGAGGAGTTGGTGATGCTAAATTGACACCACTAGTGTCTATGAGTTTTTATATTCATCTTGCGATGAGCTGGCGCCCCATCCTGGATTTGTTCCTGTCTCACGCTCAGTGCTTGCTGGGACTGGCATGACCCCAGATGAATGGATGGAATAGTTAAACATGTAAAATTAAGATTTGTCAATGTTCCTTCAAGGTTTTGAAGAATCAGCATTCTAAGCTTATGCCTAGTTTTACATTTATTACAGACGCTTATTGTGTGGCGAGTGGTTACGTGGAGAAAGAAAATGGAAGGACAGGAATTGGAGGTTGGTACGTTTTGAGAGATACAGTACTGCTGTAATAAGGAAACCCAATCCAGAAGAACATCCATTAAATTCCTAGGACACCTTGCCACAATACAGTATATCTAAGAAGTGATTGAAAAAGCATCTGTACATCCAATTCAGAGAACATTTATGGTAGTTGTGACAAGGCTCCAAGCTATAAACCTATAAACTAGCTATAAACTTAGAACACTGAGTGTTCAGGACACCCAGGACATGACCCCCTTACTGTGAAGAAGCAGTGCTACTGCTGCACCACCGTGTCCCCATGTGTTTAATACATGCTTTAATGCATTTCATCATGAAAATTATATCAAGTATACATCTTAGTAATGTAAAATGTTCAGTAAGCTGTAATATCATGAATTTAATGTATTCTGTGTGACAATCACTGCCTGTGCGCTCCTGTTGGCGTAAGAGAAAGCCCGTTTAAGAAGCACATAGCGACTAACGATTGGGTAGGGGAACCCGTAGAATACGAAGCATTTAACATGCTACTTTAGATAAGATAGGGTTTGAAAAACTCTAGTAAATTAAACATCGATTTTAAGATGAAGTTTACAATGTTCTACTTTAATGACAAAGGATGAGATTCAATAGGAAATTTTGAGATTAAAGATGATATGTTGTCTTTAACCACTACATAAACTTCAAGATTAAAGTTAACATTTCGAGATTAAATTCTGACAGAGACTTCTTTTTTTTCTTGAGGGTCCCTATTTTTTGTTCTTCTCTGTGGCCCTAATACGCTTCCATATGACACTCAGACAGTGAGCTGCAACTCGCCTTTTCATTTTGACTTTGGTATCTGACTGATTTTCTAAACTTGAACCTTTGAGTGCCTATGTCATGCTGTACCACTCCATCAATTTCCTTTTCTTACTTATACAACTGCTTAAGCCACCAAATGGTAACTTTTTCCTTGCATCCACTTCAATGAGCAGGACCTCCATTTCATATTCGCTGAAATTCTTTTTATACATATACCTTTGCCATTGTCTTTTAACAAAACACTGAACGGAAGGTGCTATTTATATTGATTTGCATATTCAAATAGCCAGATTTCTGGGAGGAGTCATGGTGGGGCTGTAGGCCCATGTATGTGCTTTAAAATTTATGTTTATTGGACTTATAAAGGGAAAGTGCATAGAACTTTGCTTACGCAGAGTTTTATGCATCAGGATATTTTTGTGTGTATGCACATTTCTAATTTTCTCCATACGCCATGTTTTAGTCTGAATTATAGGCAAGGCCCCTGGTGTTTTAGCTAAGTAAAGTTTAAGTAAATATTTGTACATGAAAAAATGGAATAGAAAGTCACCAGAAAAAACTTAATATTCAAATCAGACACATGCTGAGCCCAGTTTCTTTCATGCAGATCCCTGTATATTATATCAGGTTGTACAAACAAGTCCATATTAAGAATTCTTTTAAAAGCAGGATTTGGAATTTGGTCAGCCCGTCAGAAATTGAGAAGTGCATGTGACGATTTGTTCTGAAAAGGAAGTTATCCTCTCATCTCTCTCTTAACACAGCTCAGATCAGTTCTACATTGTGGCAATGGCATTGTGGAGCAAAAAGCAGGTATATTCATAATAAGGTGTTTGAAAAGGATGGAAATGTTTGTACACATTTTTTATAATCTTTTCACAAGGTACAGGAAGCAAAAGTTAACTTGGTGCAAGGTATAAGAGTCCTAAAAGCTTGAAGTCCTAGAAGGAAGGCATTTATGTACAGAGATTAGTCCATGCCAATAGCAACCATGCAGCGTCTGATCGATACTGCTTCAGCATCAGTGGAAGGCTAAAGATGATGATGGTATATAATTGCACAGGCTTTCATGGAAGGCAGTGAAGTGCATGAGCGTGTCTAGCAGAGCAGCTGAGGAAGCGGCCTGTACATAAGTGGTCCAGAAGTGCCCTTATTTAAGTATCTAGGTGGCAATGACTTTCTTAGCTTTGTTTTCCACATTTACAGTGGAAAAAAACTCTAAAAAGTGGAAAAAAGGTCACATCAGTGGAGTGCCTTGGGTCAAAAGGCAGTCGTTGAGGATGAAGGGGGAGAGGTTGTTGGTTACCTGGACATGGCTTCTTACCAGCTACTGTTATTCCTGCCCTGCTTTTCATTTTGGATTTTTGTCATATACAGTGCATCCGGAAAGTATTCACAGCGCATCACTTTTTCCACATTTTGTTATGTTACAGCCTTATTCCAGAATGGATTAAATTCATTTTTTCCTCAGAATTCTACACACCACACCCCATAATGACAACGTGAAAAAAGTTTACTTGAGATTTTTGCAAATTTATTAAAAATAAAAAAATTGAGAAAGCACAAGTACATAAGTATTCACAGCCTTTGCCATGAAGCTCCAAATTGAGCTCAGGTGCATCCTGTTTCCCCTGATCATCCTTGAGATATTTCTGCAGCTTAATTGGAGTCCACCTGTGGTAAATTCAGTTGATTGGAACATGATTTGGAAAGGCACACCCCTGTCTATATAAGGTCCCACAGTTGACAGTTCATGTCAGAGCACAAACCAAGCATGAAGTCAAAGGAATTGTCTGTAGATCTCCGAGACAGGATTGTCTCGAGGCTTAAATCTGGGGAAGGTTACAGAAAAATTTCTGCTGCTTTGAAGGTCCCAATGAGCACAGTGCCCTCCATCATCCGTAAGTGGATGAAGTTCGAAACCACCAGGACTCTTCCTAGAGCTGGCCGGCCATCTAAACTGAGCAATTGGTGGAGAAGGGCCTTAGTCAGGGAGGTGACCAAGAACCCAATGGTCACTCTGTCAGAGGTCCCCTGTGGAGAGAGGAGGACAACCATCTCTGCAGCAATCCACCAATCAGGCCTGTATGGTAGAGTGGCCAGACAGAAGGCGCTCCTTAGTAAAAGGCACATGGCAGGCCGCCTGGAGTTTGGCAAAAGGCACCTGAAGGACTCTCAGACCATGAGAAACAAAATTCTCTGGTCTGATGAGACAAAGATTGAACTCTTTGGTGTGAATGCCAGGTGTCGTGTTTGGAGGAAACTAGGCACCACTCATCATCAGGCCAATACCATCCCTACAGTGAAACATGGTGGTGGCAGCATTATGCTGTGGGGATGTTTTTCAGCGACAGGAACTGGGAGACTAGTCAGGATAAAGGGAAAGATGACTGCAGCAATGTACAGAGACATCCTGGATGAAAACCTGCTCCAGAGCGCTCTTGACCTCAGACTGGGGCAACGGTTCATCTTTTCAGCAGGACCCTAAGCACACAGCCAAGATATCAAAGGAGTGGCTTCAGGACAACTCTGTGAATGTCCTTGATTGGCCCAGCCAGAGCCCAGACTTGAATCCGATTGAATATCTCTGCAGAGATCTTAAAATGGCTGTGGACCGACGCTTCCCATCCAACCTGATGAAGCTTGAGAGGTGCTGCAAAGAGGAATGGGCGAAACTGGCCAAGGATAGGTGTGCCAAGCTTGTGGCATCATATTCAAAAAGACTTGAGGCTGTAATTGCTGCCAAAGGTGTATCGACAAAGTATTGAGCAAAGGCCGTGAATACTTATGTACATGTGATTTCTCAGTTTTTTTTTTTATTTTTAATAAATTTGCAAAAACCTTAAGTAACCTTTTTTACATTGTCATTATGGGGTGTTGTGTGTAGAATTCTGAGGAAAAAAATGAATTTAATCCAATTTGGAATAAGGCTGTAACATAACAAAATGTGGAAAAAGTGATGCGCTGTGAATACTTTCCGGATGCACTGTAGTATTATAATTTACACAGGACCAAGTGAAATTCTGTCGGTATTTAGCAATGCTTCCAAATTACAGGCAACACTGATACTTGACTTTGGCTCTGACACCTGGATTTATGAGAACCCTGGAGCAGTTTGGGACTCAGCTAGGGATACAGCAGATCGGATGCATCTTTCTGTTCACACAACTGCACCTCTTGCTCACCAATAATTCACTTCAATTCACTTTACTCTCACAGGGAGAACACTTGCTGCTCATTCCACTGAAGCACAAACATGCAGTGACAGTGCAGATCATGGAATAATGACTCAAACTACTAAACAAAGCAATGACAATAAAAGTGTACAAACATATAAGCATTCAATATTACAGATAAACACATACATAAATATCATACAAAAGCATTCAACCTGTTTCAGACCCAAGAGTAAAACTGAGTTGAAAGTGTAAGTTCTGTGTATGGCCACCTTTACCAACAATCCCAGCATGCACTGTTAAATGAAACTGTGTAAACAGCAGTAGTAGTGGGAGTTACGACTCCCA
Organism: Polypterus senegalus; assembly: GCF_016835505.1. Classification (NCBI taxonomy): domain Eukaryota; kingdom Metazoa; phylum Chordata; class Cladistia; order Polypteriformes; family Polypteridae; genus Polypterus; species Polypterus senegalus. The sequence goes on from NC_053159.1 coordinate 26,688,225, forward strand.
CCCTCCAGCCGTTTTCATCCTAATACATTCTAAGGGTTTCCTGAAATTTCTGTTGACATGCCAGACCAGCTGTCTGCTTTAAGTTATTTTATGTCTTTTTTATGAATGAGGTCGTCTCTTACATCTCGCCTCTCATATTCATGTTGTGTTTATTCACTAGTACTATGTGTTGTGCTCTTCCATTTTATCCATTTAGTTTGTATTTTTTGTCAATATCAGATTTTCCCATTAATATTTTTTGTTCCTTAATATTTTTGGCTGATTTTTGATATTTAAATATTTACAGTGGATTTAGAAAGTATTTAGACCCCTTCACTTTCTGCATTCCTTATTATGCTGTAGATTTCATTTTAAATGGATACATTTGCTGTTTTTCTTATCAATTTACACTCAGTAACCCAAATTGACAAAGGGTTTTTAGAAAGGTTTGCAACTTTATTAAAAATCAAATACTGATGTCTTGCATTTATAGAAATATTCAGACTCTCAGTTTAGTATGTTGTAGAAGCCCTTTTGGCAGCAATTAAAGCTTTGAGTCTTCTTGGGGTAAGTCTCCACAAGGTTTGCACACTTGGCTTATGGCAGTTTATCCCATTCTTCCTTGCAGATTCTCTTAAGCTCCTTTAAATTCGATGGGAAGCATCTGTGACATTGCCAATTTTCAGGTCTCTCCACAGATGTTCTATAGGATTTTTAAGTCTGGGCTTTGGCTGGACCACTCAAGGAAAAACAGAGTCTTGTCCATAAGCCATTCCAGATTTGTCTTCGCTATATGCTTTGGGTCTTTGTCATGCTGAAAATTGAACCATCACCTCCATCTGAGATCCCATGCATTCTGGAGCAGATGTTCTCTGTATTTGGCTGCATTCGCCCTTTCCTCATCACTGACTACTCTGTTATCCCTGCCACTTAGAAGCACCCCATAGCATGATGCTGCCACCACCATGTGTCTGTAGGGATGGTATTAGACTGGTGATGAGCAGTGCCTGGACTTTACCAGACATAGTCTTTGAGTTCTTCCCAAAGAGTTCAATGTTTGTCTCATCAGACCAGAGCATCTTTGCCCTCCTGCACTCAGAGTACTTTAAATGCCATTTGGCACACTCCAAGTGGGCTTGTCATATTCATTGGCTTCTGTCGAGCCATAATTGCCCAGTTGATTGAGTGCTGTTGAGATGGTCATCTTACAACGACAGGGTCTCGCATTACAGCAGAAGACTTCTGTTAGAATGACCATTGGGGTTTTTGGTCACCTCCATGGTCAAGGCTTCTTCTTGCCAAGTAACTCAGTTTAGTGGTATCCACTACCAAATAAAAATGCCATCACAAATATTACAATGTAAATGTCAGAAAACTTAAAAGTACTTAAATTCTGGATAAACTACAGTCATAACAGAAATCCTTGACCTTAAAATCCTTAATTTGGTACAACAGATCCATCAAAATATTGCAGACAATCCCACAAAAATGTAATATCAGAGTTCCTTCTGTTTTCTTTTACTTACAATTAAGGTCTGTTCTTAAACCATGCAGAATTTCTTTATCTTCCCTCCCATCCACTTCACAATTCCTGTAGCTGTCAATCCTCTAGGCCTCATATCGACCTTCACCTTCTGTTGGGCAGAGGAACCTTCTCTCACTACTTCCATTTTCTTGGAAATCTGTTTTTAGATAGATTTAAATTTCTGTTGTTCATAGAATTTTAATGTCATCTAAGAACCTCAATCTTCAACACGTTCGATTTAGGATATTTTGTCACACTTTTTTCCTCCCCAGAAGTGTTCTGTCTTTGGTCTGTCCACTTATTCCTGTTGTCCTTTCTGCTTGGCAATCATCACTGGTACTTTTTTGCACATGTCCTGGGAATGCCCTCCAGTCTTGGCTTCATATTTGTCTAAAACTAAATGTTTCTCAGATTAACATCCTTTTCTTTCCTCATACTTTTCTCTTATTGGGCCTGTCATTTCTTTGTCTCTCTTCCAACCAGCAGCAGTTGTTTTGTATAGGCACAATACCTGCACAGACATCCATAGATTATCATTGGAAATCTGATATTTCCATCTCCTTTGCATCTTCACTTTTCAGACTTATTCTTCTTACAAAATGGTGTGCTTCAGTGGAAATTCTGCAGAGCCAGATGGCCTGTGGTGGTTGTTGTTCTCTTCTTCTTTCTTCCTAAATCTTATTTAAGTGGGGTCTGATGTTTGAGCTACATTTCTCTCCAAGGTGTAGCTCAGGTAGTTTTCTATTTACCCTTTTAAAGCTGATGTCATATTACATGACTTCTAGTCGTGGGGTTTGTCACATTTGCTGACCGCCGTTGCTGGTCTCATCATCACACTAGGTCAATAAATGACTGAAATTCACTGCCCATGTCTACTTTGCCGACCGAGTGCCAATCTTCCAGCACAGTCGTGCTCGCTTCTTATTGTAGCAGACAATAACATGCTGACTGACGGAGCCACTCAGTATGAACTATTAACAGTTATGGTGAGTAAAAGTAATTAACAGGCATACAAGTATTTAATAACTTCTGAAAAATTAGATTTAGCATAAATTAGAATATCAAGCAAATAAGATATGTCTATCCTCTGAGTCCTGATAGCCTTCATTTCAGGTAAAAACCTTTTGGTGACAGTTTTTTGCCACGACAATGACAGATGAGCTTCTCTTCTGTTTGCAAGGTTCAGAGCATGCATGTTCCTATTTCCTTGTTGCTGCATTATATGAATTATATTACCCCTTTATTTTCATTGGTTGTCACTTCTCATGCACAGAGGTCTCATCCCCAAAACTAAAGACAAAGTTAAACCTGTTTGACTTCATCAGAACAAGTCACGGATTAGCTGGCCTGAGCTGCTGGGCATGTCACATTAGGTAATTGGCTGTCATGGGACTTGCTGAGATTATGAAAATGGAGGCTGCAACCTTAATCACTGGAAAAGTTGCATCATGTGACATGACCTTAACAGGACACATTTTGGTGGAGGGGGTTGTTGTTGTTGATATAACTGTTGCTATCATTGTCTACTTTTGACTGTTTATTGTTTGGAAAACTGTTGTTTATTATGTGAAGGTGACAGCATGTTGACCGGCTCCTGATCATTTCTAACTGCACTGCAAACAAAGATCACATTAGCCCTCCTGCATCAATGGACTTCGACAGCAGTGTGCCATCCAGGTGGCTTGGCAGTATATCAGATGGTCAGCATGTCCACATCGACTTTTCTGCTCCTTTTTTGTGATTAACTTTCTTCATAGCTCTCTGCCACATGTCACTTGCTAGAAAAGTACCCTGAGTTCCTGGCACCATGGACCCGATAGCCTTCATACACTTTTAGTTAAAGGAGAGCACCATCCCAAAGTAAGAGCAGTGGCTGACCTCCCACTGCCAGTCGCTCTGCACGTGTTTGCACACCGCTCAGTTTATCAGCGAGTATCTGACACACCATGTCTCCCCTCGTTGCTTTGTGCAGTACAGTGTTTATGTAATTGTGTTTTCTCTACCTGTGCTACTGACATCATTTTCATTTCGAGAACACACTGCAGACAATTGTCTCTGCTGTAGCTTGACACTACAAAGCTAGCGATGCGTGACAATTCTTTGTGCTCCCACTGCTGTACAGGGGGCTCTTTGGTAAGGTGGCAGGCAAAATGCTGACGCTGTGAGGATCTTGATAATCTGCACAAGCTGGTGTACACCATCAATAGTGGCCAAAGAAGTTCAACTCCTGGTTACAAAAAACATCTCTTAGTAAAAATGAATTGTTCTTAGTTATAATCAGGGGTGCACCTTCTACAAAAAACTGATCCTTGGTGTCTTCTGTGTTATTATAGTGAGATTTGTTAAGTTTTGGAGCAGAGAATTAGAAGGAAATGTTAAGCAATACAGAATGATTAGGGAGGTGGAAGAGTTGAACCTGCCTTGGCCTTTACATTAAGCATTCATATAGCCTAAGTGACCCAGAATGTGACCCCTGCTTATAACCGTTATTTTTGAAGCATGTATTGTAAATAAGTGTTGATTTTTAATGTGTACTTTTCTGTTTTGCCCTATAGAGAATTTAAAGCATGCCAATGTCTAATATATGTACAGTATATATGTAGTAAATTAGAATGTATTAATGAATTCATATCACACTGTGACAAACCTAGTCATGTTTTTTTTTTAATGAAGTTAGTGCTTTCTGTAAGAAAAGACCAGTTTAAGTAAGTGAAGTTCTGAGTAAATCATAAAGGTAATCACTGGTGTTTTACAAATCCTGTTTGAAATTAAGAAGTAAATGTCAAAGTGGTTGATTTGAGTAGATGATGTGAGATTAGAAAGCCTCCATGATCAGTCTGACTGTGTTAACCTGTTCCTACCTCCAGCTGTGAGGGTGAGTCCATGCCATTCTCGGCAGCCCTCCATCATATCAGACGCCTCCGCCATCGAGGGGGACCGGTCTTCGACGCCCAGTGACATCAACTCACCGAGACATCGGACGCACTCTCTCTGCAATGTAAGACGCCGCATGGGCAGAAGATCACTCACAGTAGACACTGGGGACATTCTGTAAAACGTAGCTGTTTCTTTTGCAGTCCAATGTAGGTGTCTGTGAGTCTTCAGCTTTATGTTCTCAATGTGCTGAACAGAGCATGCAACAAGTCTGATGCTTGTTTAAGGTACTGCAGAAGTAAGACACACTTTGACATGAAGTGAAAGGACACGGCTCATGAGTGGGGCCGCACTTGGTCTTGTGTAGATACCGTAGTGTTTGACTTCAGCTGGCCATACTGGACAGTAGCACACATTTTACACACTTCACTTTTGCATGCCTTGTTTGCACATATGTACTTTATATACCAGTTACAGTAGTAAAGCAGTCTAATAAAGACCCCCCCGCTTCTCCAGTGTGGGAAAGTAAGGTAAACCGAAGCAACAAATTCAAAGAACCTGACTTGACAAAACAAGAGGATATCATTCAGTAGGAAACGACGGGCCAATCACCCCGAGGCACATTTTCTAAAGTGTCATTATATAGCATTGTGTGACAAGGCCACATGTCTGACCAGTTTGCAGTGTTTTACAGCCCAGACTCCCTTAGGCAGTAATGAAAAGAGAACCAGCAATTCAATCAGATTTTCTAGTTTTCATTTTAAAAATTACTGAAAGGAGTAGCTTGGATAAGATGAATGTAGCATCTTAGCAGCAACTTTGGCCTCATTTGAGATATAATTTGTCTGGATAAAAATAATTCAATTTTTTGCATAACAGTAGTTCTTTTTCCATTCTTTATGTACTAGACTGACTTTATATAATACTCACTTATTTTATTTGAAAAAGCATACACTTTTTTCCTTCAATTGGCCTATTAAATAATAGCAACTGGAAAGAAGTAACATTGAAACACCCAGGCCAAAACAGATTTGACCATAAAGGCAGGCAGACAGAGAGGTTCGACACTTTTGTTCTTTGCAGAATCCTGATCTGGATGCACCAAAACATAAAAAATAGTAACATTTCTAACCTCCTTTGTAAGTGTTTGACATGCAGTAGACTCTAGTTGAGGCCAAAGTCAGAGCTGAAGAAATCACTTAAATACACACATCCATTTATTATGAAAAGTGCTGCTCCTTCCAAAATGACATTAATAAACAAAGGGAGAACTAATATATGCAGTACATTTCAATTGGTACTTTTCATGTTCGGTGTAGTAAAAAAAAGCGTTTATATTCAAGCAGTATTACGGTTTTCAGTCACACTGTTCAGCTACGTATAGAACACAAAAAACGTTTTCACCCCTTGGAAGTTTTCACATTTTATTGTTATAAAACATTGAATTAATGGGTTTAATTTGGCTCTTTTGACACTGTTCAACAGAAAAAGACTCATTAATATTAGACTGTAAACAGATCTCACATCTAAATGAACTACAAATATAAAACATAAACTAACTGTTCAGTCAAGTCTTCACCCCCTTCCAACAGTATTTAGTAGTTGATGCACTTTCGGCAGCCATGACAGCCTTCAGTCTGTGAGCACAGGTGTCTCCCTCTATCAGCTTTGAACCATCTGCACATTGATATTTTTCCCCATTTGTCTTCTTTACAAAACTGCTCAGCTCTGTCAGGTTGCATGTTGATCGTGCTTGAACAGCCTTCATCAAGCCCAGCCACATACTGTGTGTTGGATTGTTGTTTCATAAGCCATTTCTGTGTAGCTTTACCTTTATTCCTGGGGTTATTGTCTGGCTAGAAAGCCAATCTTCTCCCAAGGCGCAGGTTTCTTGCAGGCTGAAGCAGGTCGTCTTCCTTGGTTTCTTTATATTTTGCTGCATTCATTTTACGCTCACAAGCCATAGGCCATAGAACCTTCTTTTTGCTGACTGAAGAGACTCCCACGAGCCTTCTGGTAAACTCTCTGTATGTTTTTTTTTATTTTAACGGTGGTCTTCTCTTTGCCACTCTCCCATAAAGCTTCGTCTAGTGAAGACCCTGGTCTACAGTTGCTGTATGCATAGTCTCTCCAATCTGATCCCCTGTAGCTTGTAACTCCTATGGAGTTTTCAAAGGTTTCTTGGTAGCCTCCCTCACACGTCTTCTATACACAATTGTTCTGCTTTTGGAGACGACCTGCTCATGTGCAGATTTCCATTTCTTAATGACTGATTTAGCTGGACTCCAGGGAATATTCAGTGACTTGGATATTTTCTTGTCTCCATCCCCAGACTGGTACCTTTCAATCCCCCTTTTCACTGAGTTGCTTGTTGTATTCTTTTGTCTTCATTGTGTTGGTCAGGCCACCATACTGAGTCACCAAGAGCTGTCCCTTCCACATCAGGTGCATTTATACAACAATCGATGGAAACCCTAGCCAGGTAACCTCCACTGAACTCATTGGTGTCATATTTTGTGTTTTATATTTGTAATTAATTTAGACCACATTGAGACGTCTTTTCACTTTGACATTAAAGAGTCTTTTTCTGTTGATCGGTGTCAAAAAAGCTGAATTCCACTAATTCAACATTGAATAATAATAATAAAATATGAATAATTTTTATAGATATTTTACATACCTGAACAGTGAACTTTAAAATTTCAATGCTGCTTGAATTTAAACATTTCGTTTTACTATACTGAACTGCAAATGGAAATAAACTGTGTATATTATATAGTTTAGCCTTTGATTATTCGTGCAGCACTTATAAAAATGAATGTATGTGTGGTACTGTATAACCATTGAACACGTTTTTTTATTACTATTATTAAATATTTTGTGGAAAAAGAGTTAAAACGTTCATTAATATTTAAAATGTAATTCTGCCTTACCTAAATTATGTTCAGACTCCAATGATAAATCCAATACAAACTTTGTCCTGGTAATGGAATGGCAGTAAAATAAAAGGAGATGGAAAACTGAGGACCACTGCTGCTAATTAGCTGCCATTTACTGAACTGTAAAGTTTGCATAAAGTCTCAAGAAATGTATAAATATCAATAAGACTTTTGTGTGCCCAGACAGATGCCGAGTCCATAATCCTCATCTTTTACCCCCACGCCTTGCTTGTGTGATGCCATTACAGCAGAACGTTGTTCGTGTTTCATATTCACCCAGCTGCCTTGATTACAGATTGCAAAAAATGATAAAATATTTCAAATTATAGAGAAATTTAAAACACCTACAGAAACTTTATTATTTCAGTCCCCTCAATTGTATCAGTTTGATTACTTTTGAGTGAATCCATACCTTTAATAAAAGCTGCGTGTTATTACTCCAGTGGTCTGGATTGGATGACCAGGATTTCCTTGGCTGTACACATCCCTGAGTCAATGTACCCATAATTGCTCAAGACCACGTTTATTAAGCTTTACATATTTATTGTTTTAACTCATTACTTAAGATTTGCTATTCTACTAAAATGTAGCACAGTGCCATGATTAGTTTATTTCCATAAACTGGTCATTTGGCTTGTGACATTCCAACACGCCAGTGCAGCTATGAATGGACCTAATAATAATAATAATTATAAATCAATAAATGTTGCAGTGGCCATTTAAAACTCATAACTCAGGGTGATGCGGTCAGTCCAGCAGTAGCCTTACGACACGTTGGTCTGCTGTGACTCGTGGCCGTCTGCTCTCCCTGTTATTTGCTTTGCCTGTCCCTCACATTTCTCAGATGCAAACCTCGGGTCCAGTTGTTCGTGACACAGTTTTGTGTGTATGTGAATTACTTCTGAACACTTTGAAATCATTTTAGCTCATTATAACTCTATTTTTGGTCCTCAAGACCCAAAAACCCTTATTTTAAGGTCTTTTGGATCATAAGGAAATGACCCCCTATGATGAAGAATTCACTAATAAAAAAAATTATCAGAAGGGCTTGAAGTTGTGAATGCCACATAAAGCAACCCTGAGGGTTCAACCCCTAATGAGATATGAGAGGTCAAAGTTTCTCCTTCTAACATTTTTTTTAAATCCTGGTCAGTCATATAGACACGTGGGCTGTTATTTTAAGTCATTTCAAGATTACAAATATGATGATTTTTGTTATTCTTTTCCAGTGGTCTTAGCTGTCTAAGAGTCTCTCCCCCACTAGGATAAAAATGACAGATTTCAAACATAAGCATGTGGGGTGTCATTTTAGACTATCACAAAGTTAATGATTACAGTTAAGATGTCAATCTTGATTTTTGATCCTTTATTAGGGATTCTAGTGCCCTATGGACCACAGTCGGATGATGACAAATTTCTGTTACAGTCAATAATATTTGGACTTTAAACATTTAAATTAAAGCACACATTTTAATATGTATATATTTGATGCAATTGTTCTAATTTATTATGTACTTCTACCTCAGTAAGTAAATCATTGTATTTCTTAAGAACACCACGAATTAGGGTGGCGTATGCTGAGTCAGGCTTCTTTTACTCTTCCTTTTGGATGCCACATTTGATTAAGATGTTGTGAAGATGAATGCTGAAAAACACGCAGACCAGTAGACTTTCATTTTAGCCATTGTCTTTAACTATTATTTTTTAAAATAACAGCTGGCCAATCCCTGCTATATTAATTGGCACATAAACTTGAAAAGTAAAACAGTTTTAGAAATAGATGAAGCAAGACTAATTAACATCTTTTATCTTATTTATTTTATAAAGCTGCCATACTTTTTTCTTTGGTTCCTTGCCTAAGTCGTACACAAATGATGCTAAGTTTAGAAGGCCCAGGACTTTTTTGGTTGTGTTTTCCTATGAGATATGATATCCTTTTGTGTCTTTTAACGTTGGTTCTTGCCACCATTGTAGTAAAAAAACACTCCACAATGATATTTTTTTATATGTTACTTACCTCAAGCGGTTTGTTGTGCTGGCCCACAAAAAAATGTCATTTTTTTGTTTTCATGTAGCATCAAGAGAAAAAAGTTTATGATATAATAGAACTCAATGGTGACTAGTGCTTTACAATAAGAGTAGATACCTCTGGAATAATCCACACACATCATAAACAAGAAACTAAAGCATCATGGGAGTCACTTCTTTTTGAACTGAAGACCAATGAATGGGGTTGGCAGGTCTTCAAGTCAAAAAAGTCATTTCTGAGGTTTATGCTTCCAGTTTATGAAGTGCACTGTTTATTTGAGCATACAAATAAATAACTGACACATGGATTATGCAGCACAAGATTTTGTTTTTCTTTTTTTTCATGGATGTTTTCCACATCGTTTGCTGTTGTACAGCACTGACCACCATTGAGTTCTGTTATATTATGAATTTTTTTTGTCTCCATTCTGCATGAAAATATGAGATTACATTTTTTTTACCCCTCACTACAAACTGGATGAGGTAAATAACATGTAAAAAAATCATTTTGAAGTGGAGTTTTCATATAAGAGAACTAGTAATATGAAGGATTTTTCAGGCAACATGCTCATTTATTTTGAATTGTTTTATAGGCTTTTAATGCATGTCACTCAGAAAGTAATCCAGGCGTGCGTCTGCTGTCACATCACAAGCACACGTAGCCACACAGTTTGTGATTCCCGCAGATTTCATCACCAGTTCTGCTTACTGGGCTGTGCTTTTTATTTTTTTTACCCCCAAGTGGGGGACTGCAGGCTGTTCAGCTGCCATGTCGGAGGTTTCCTAGCTGGCCCTTCGAGGCCTAACCCCTAGTTTTGTATAAACACCCATCACACTCCTGTTGTTATCCATTTGAGTATGGCACAATTCCATATGTCATTTGAAGATCACCCTGCTCTGTTTAGGAATCTGTAGGAAAACAAAATGGAGCACTTGTGCTATCAAACTTATTGCCCGGGGCTGTGCTTTCCTGAAGCGCACATCCGCTACGTCACTTCTCATATGGAGGGCTGCCTTCATCTGTCTGGTGACGCAGCAGGACACTTGCGGCTTAACATTGGAGACTCATTTTTCATGACTTGGACAAATTATAAAAAATATGAACTGAAGTGTTAATTGGAAAATGTGAACAACAAGCATATATTCAAAAATGTTTTTTTATTACAGATCTGCTAATTTAACAAAAAAGTCAACAATCCCATTGTGCAAAGTAAGTGAACTGTTTACTTGGTAAGAAGTATCCTATGTCCTAACATGACAGCAAGGAGAGATGCTGATCCGTCTATCAGATACATTTTAAGGAACAATCCCATGATTGCTTTCTAAACTGCTTCCAGGACTCCAGATTGGTGGGGTGTCTTATTGGACAGTGCTTTTCATACATACACAAGAACATAAGAAACTGGACAAACGAGAAGAGAGGCTTGTTTGTTTAGCTAATAGCTAAACTGTCTCCCTCTCTCATTCCAACAAGTTCTCAAGATTCTATTCGGTATTTTCCTCCAGATTACCACAACTCTTTGAATAAAGAAGCATTTCCTGGCTTCAGTCCTAATCGTACACTTCCCGTTACTTCCCATCTATATCCATGAGTACAAATTGTGACATTTAGTCTCAACAATTTTGCTGGACCTACTTTATCAATGCCTGTGGGAATTTTGAAGACCTGGATTAGGTCCCCACACCATCTTCCCTGTGAGTCTGTCATAGTAAGACATTTACTTTACCTCTACACAGTTTCAACTCCTGTTATGTCTTTTTTGAGGCATGTTGTCCAGAACTGCACACAATACTCAATCCAGTTTTTATTGGGTTGAACCAATGGTCTGCATTCCAAAACCTAGCTCAGTTTTTTCCCACCCAGTTCATTAGGGGATTTGTTCAAATGAATATGTATGAGATCGTTGTCGAGATGGGGAACCCGTTTTTGTCAGAGGGTCTGACATTCTCACTCAGACATTTTTAATATTATTAATATTAGAAGGTACTCCCAGACCTTGATGTTTCAACCATCATGCTTGATAGTTTGAATGTGGTTATGGGGTAAGAGGAGTAACACTTATACCAGACGGGGCATTTCTTGTTGTGGCCAGCTTGAGTGACTTTAAGACTTATGCAGTTATTCAGCATTCTTCCAAAATAATTGGTGAGTTATCCAGTTGGTCTTTTTCAATGTCAATATCAGAAATAGGGTGAGGCTTTCCTTCTGGCTCCCCTCCCATTTTATTACATCATCGGGATGTGACCGTGCATGTCTGCGGCAGAGAAGACAAGTCAGAAGGTACCTTGAGCTGCTCCAGGGGGTTCTTTGTAACATGTTGTAAAACGTTTTCTTGTTGCTTAGTGGGAAAATTTTAAAGGACTCTGGGTTGTTGAGCCACCGTGTTTTCATTTTGTAGACCCTTTGTCAGATGATTAACACACTAGTGCCACATTATTAAGCAGCTGATGATTGTTTAACTTGGTGTCAGATGAATGAGGGTTGGCATGACCTGAAGTTTGTTTTAAAATTTTTACAGTTTCTCTCTGGTCCTCTAAAAATAATTGAAACTTAATTTTATGGCTTTTAGAGGTCAAATAATCCGCCATCACATTGGTTTTCGAATCTGATGCTTTTTTAATGGAGTTTTAAAGTAAATACATTTTACTGTGGCACCATCTTGTTTTCATTATAGGCTCCACTGTTTTAAACACTTATAGTTACGGACGCATCTCTGGGTTGTTCCCGGAAGTTGAGCCAAGTGATATCGTTGACACAACGACTCATAAGCTGGCAAGACAGAGCATTCATCATCCATGTTTGTGGAAACATATTTATACCCAGGGTTTTTCACAGAATCGCTAGCTTTGACCTCGTATATGGCCCTGGTCCAAGATTTACGTCTAACATTTTGGCTTCAGCTCTAGTCAACATTTTTTTTTCCTGAAATATAATCTCTGCAATTCCATACTTAGACCTTGACTAGGCTATGCTACTAAATCTTGTCTTACCCGTTTGGATTTTGGCTAGTTATTTTTTACAATTCATCTTGTGATTCCATCTGTATTCAAAATCATTCTACTCGGTGCAGTCAGTACAAGGACCTAGGCATTGACTCTCTGATTGGTGAGCAGATCATTGAAGGTGTGGTGTTTGGCTATTTAACTAGCAAACTTAATTGGCTATTTGTTTGATTCTCAGTTCATGAGGCTCTCATGATTGGCCTGACTTACTACTCCATAAATGAGCACCTGACGATTGGCTCATTGTTTGGTTTACTTGGTGCCTGGTAAGTGAGGGTCTGCTTGCTGTTTCTCTGATTGGTTAACTTGCTGTTGAATAATTAATCTCTGATATTTGGCTTTTTGAATTTTGATTCCGTACCCAATTTTTCAGTATCCTCAACAAACACTTTTGTGCTATGTTTTGAATGCTAATTTTTAATATGGTGAATACATTTTAGGGATTTTGTGCTACTGTTTATTGATTTGGATAAAGTTTAATTTGTTTTGTCATTATCATCTTTTGTTTATATGACAAGCAGTTAGTGACACAAGACTTGCAAGTGGTGCTCGATGACATTTGTTGAACTTCCTCTATAAATAAGCCGGCTCTGCAGCACAGCTTTGCCCCTCAGTTTGTAAATTCTGTCTAAAACTGTTCCAGAATTAAATTTATTTATCAAGTAAGCCTACTGCTAGTTTCCATTTTGGTTTTCAACTCCCTTCTGTTTGTGACTTCTCTTTTGATTGGCCCTCGTGTTTTGACGATTATTACAGTCTTTTCAGTTCTGTCCTTCGTCTGTCCCTCCTTACGAGTCTTGCTGACATGACACTCTATCCAGGTCTCCGTGCACCTTTCAGTAATTTCTGGAGACGCTACCTTTGCATTTACAGAGGGATTTTAAGTGACCCCCCGTGAAGTTTGATGTTTCAGAGTTTGGAGGAGGTGATTGCTATTAAGGTCTTGCGGCCACAGGTTCAGCATGCCCTAAATGAAATTTTGGCCCTGTGGTGCCCAATTACTTGATCCCTAATCTCACTGGCTGGGAAAAAAGGTGGTTCACTTACTTTGCACATGGGTTAATTTATGTTTCACATAGGGGTTCCTCTAAAAGCAGATTTTACATGTACAAATTCTTTTTTTTTTTTGACATGTTTAGACTAGTACTGGCAAAGCAAAGCGCCATTGAAAGAACTTCACACAGCACCACAGGGCAAGTCCAGGGTCTCTCAGCTTCCTAAACATCAGGTTGCTTTGTGCTTTGTGTCCTGAAATGGCCAAGCAGAGCAGAGGTGGCACTCACACTGACTTTCTCACCTTCTTTTATCTTTGAAGTCCTTGGAGGATCTGGAGGACCAGAAGCGAAAGAAAAAAAAGGAGAAGATGGGCTTGGGTTCCTTGTCTCGGGTGTTTGCCAGAGGAAAGCAGCGCAAGTCCTTGGACCCTGGCCTTTTTGATGGTACTTCTACTCCCGATTACTACATAGAGGAGGACGCCGACTGGTGATGATGTCCTTGGTCAGCTGTGTGTGTGTGCGCAGTGCGAATGGACAAGCATGAGGAAGAGTGTGAGAGGTGAGGCGGATGAGCAGATCTGCGTCCACCTCCTAGTAACTGATGTACATAATTCAAGTAAAACGAAACTCTTTCCTGTATACGTATGTGTGTGTATGTGTGCGTATACCGTGTGTATATATACATATAGATATAATGTGTGTGCGTGTGTCACACACACACACCCACACACACAGATAGATATATGTATGTATATATACCTGAACATAAATAAGTATAAATTCTGTGTGGATATGTTACCTGTCGTCCTACGAGCGATGCAGCTGTGTTTTAAATCTTGTAATTTTTTGATAACTGGAAACTTGAAGGACTGCTGTGTTGTCTGTAAATAACGGCCATTGTGCACTTTGTGTTTCTCGGTGTCTTTTGTCCAGAATGCAGATACGTTTATTTTGACTTGTTTTGCCCTGCCTCAACCTTACCTCTGAAATCCCAGGGGGTTTTGTGGATTTTCTGTATTTGGTATTTTTTGTATGAAAGTTTAAAAAAAAAAAAAAAAAATCAAAGAGACAGTATCCCTTTTTGCACGCTTGTGTGCTCGGAGAGCTTTGTTTCATAAGGACTTGCAAGAAGGGCTATTTGTGAAAAAGAAAAATGAGCACATTTCAAAAGATAGATATATCTATATATATTTATTTGTATCTTGCTATGCACAATAATCACCAGATACATTTTTATTTATTAAAAAGGAATTATGAAAGGAACATTTTAAAGAATTGTGTCCCCAGATCTACTGGAGCATTTTCGGACAGGACCGTGATGATGTACTCAGTCTGCTTATTATTAATATTTTATTCCACTTAGTGACACAGAGCACAGCTAAGATTTAAATAAAAGTCAGCCCTTTTATTTTTTTATTTTTTTTGCACTGAAATGTTATGGGCAGCATGCACGTAGCAACTCAAAACTGAAACACTGGCTTGGCTTCATGAGACACTGTGCAGCCTCACGGCTCAGCGTGAGGAGATACGTCTAAATTGAGTCATGAGCACTTGGGCCGAGATCAGGGAGCCTTTTCTGACTTTGGAAGGGCATCTGAAACAGATCCTACCATATCCAAGAGGTTTTGTGCCAAATTCAGCACTCTTGTAATACTCTGCATGCACCGATGTGTTTAAATCGGATCACTTTCACCCCCAGCAGTCCCACTGCGCGGTTGCTCTGAATAAGTTCTTTGACATGCGACATCTGGATGGGCAAGACTGTGCTGGCAGCCTCAGGTGTGCGGCTGGCACTACAGCAGAGCTGGCCTTGGCATAAAGACCCAGCTGAGGCAAACCACAAATGTGGATTAATCAGTCGATCGAAGCACAACCCGAGTAGTGAGGTCAGACATGGAGGGTGAAGGTGCGTCCCCCGTTAGTCACTCACTGTAGTTAGAAGCATTTGTGCAAGCCTTCATCAGCTCTGCCTTAAAGGAATACTCTCTCTTCAGTTTGTACGTGAAAGTGCTTGCTTTTAACCCATTAACATCCAGCGGTGTGGGGGGTTAGAGGAATGTATATTAAATAAAATAATCCCCCACACTGCTTTACAAAGGGAGCTGTCAGACTCGGAGGAAGGCTTGTCCTAAGGTGCAATGCCACTTCCTTCTCACTGACGCCATTTTAGCAACAAGTTACTCTTTGTTTTCATGTGCTTTTTTTAAGGAAATTTTCCTTCTCATTTCATTTTTTAAGTTTTGTAATTTAGAAAATAAAGCTAAAAATGTACTAAAGAGTCTATTTAAAAGGAGAAATTACATAGCAGATGGAAAAATGACAAATTTTTAGTTATGTTCTTTTCCCAAAGTGTTGGGGGGAGAATTCTGAAAACAGTTTAATGGCATGAATACCACTATGATAAATCTAAATAAAAACTTATTTTAAAATAAATAATGCTGAAACTGTTCTCTCTGTGTTGAAGCTTTTCTCCTGAACCCTGCTCGGCTCCAGTGTGTAAAAACAACAACTAAACGGTCTAACCTGATCTCTGTCCCTCACAAGCCCCTTACTTGAAGTGGGTGCTGCACGCCAAGGGACGCAGACCCGCATGTGCTTGGCTAGAACAGCATGGCATCTGGTAGCTGCTGCCGACACAGGTAAACGGGTTCTTTGGTGTGTCTGGGTATTCTGTAATTGACCTTTTCACTTCATTAGGTAAGTTAAAGCATGTTTGGCATCTCGGAATCAGTGGCCTGGAGTTGGATTTGGTGAGGCTCACTCAGGTAAAGCCTCAACACCAGAATAAACATGAGCACAACACATGCAGCTTTGACCGCATTTGTCAGATAACATCTACCGATGTAGATAGATAGATAGATAGGAAAGGCACTATACAATAGATGGATAGATAGGAAAGGCACTATATAATAGATAGATAAGACATGTAAGGCAGTATATGATAGATAGATAAGACATGTAAGGCACTATATGATAGATATGTAAGGTGCTATATAATCGATAGATATGTAAGGCACTATATAGTCAATAGTTAGATATGTAAGGCACTATATGATTGATTGATAGATAGATAATGTGATAATAAATAGACAAAGACGTCATAAAGATTTGGGGCAGCCACCCGTATATTGTTTTCCCGGCTGCAAAAGTTGAATTGTAGTAGCATGATGTGTATAGAACAGAGTCCAAAACAGAACTGATTATCAGACACAAAGATGGAGGCTTTAAAGGCCCATCAAGTAAATGATGTCAGCAAAAAGGCCAGAATCGGAAGTGATGTCTTTTGAGGCGCTGAAACCTTGCAGGATTTCCCAGGAAAGGTCTGTAGGGAACTGAGAAAGACAGTCAGCGTATTCCACCACCTCCTTGTCGAATATTTTATTACTCTTACTAGAGTAATTATTACTCTCCCTTTAGCTGCCTCCCACTTGCACATGTGTGACAATAGATAGATATTTTAGCGTAGTTGGCAGGATTAGATAGATATGTAAGGCACTATATAATAGATATTTTAGCGTAGTTGGCAGGATTAGATAGATAGCTGGGAAAGGCACTATATTACAGATAAATAGATAGGAAAAGCCCATATATAATAGACAGACAGATTGATAAAACAGAAATATTTTAACAACAACCCTCTTCACACACACACAAGAATCACAATAACAAACAAAACTTTCGATTTGGCTAAAGATAAGAAAGAAGTCCCAGTCAGGCATCATAAAGATTAATTGCTGTAATTGTAAAGGAGCTCAAGCAGCATTTCTACACGCACTTCTGCTAAATAAATCGTTGGTTGAAACGAGCTGAGTTTCAAAAATGGTGGTGCCAAATTAAATACACTGACAATGCCAAGAAAATTTTAAAAATGTAAGCAAATGATTATTAATAATATGTCAAAACAGGAGCACTTATGATGAACTAATTCATAGCAAACTCCATGTTATGGTGAAAGTTGTTGCTCACCTCTTGTAAATCAAATACAAAATGGCAGGCACTTTTGAAAGCAAGCATCCTGTTCCTGGGCGGTTATTGTGATTCCCTGGGTTATTTACTGGGCGGTTTTCTCTGTGACTTCTCTGCCACAGGTGACAACTAGCGGGCCACAAGGGAGGTTTTAAGAGTAGGACCAGGAGATGAAGAACTTCACATATGCGCTAGAAGTCCATAAATAAATTTGAAGTCTCAAAATG
Organism: Polypterus senegalus; assembly: GCF_016835505.1. NCBI lineage: Eukaryota > Metazoa > Chordata > Cladistia > Polypteriformes > Polypteridae > Polypterus > Polypterus senegalus. The sequence continues at coordinate 26,705,761 of NC_053159.1, forward strand.
CCAACGGTTAGTAGATAAGCTGAAGTGAGAGTGTGCACTGATCCAGTGTGCTTTCAAATAAATAACTTAGGTCCCCAACGATGTGAAGATCAGACTGGCTGGAAAGCAGGAGATATGTGTAGGGAGTCATCAAGGACACACCATGATGATCTGAGGGCCTGAATATCAAAGCCATGTTGTGGTGGCCCTGCCCCTCGGGTTCCACTTACAAGGAACACAACAATAACATAGAAATATACATCAACACTCAAGAATACAGTACACCCCCAAAATTCGCAGGGGTTACATTCCCAGAGCACCCGTGAATTGTGAAAAACTGCGAATTTTGGATGTGGTTAAAAAAATGCATAGTTCATAAATTCATAGTTTAAACCCTAAATATGCCCCCAAAATACTCAAACTCAGCTTAATACATTACCTAAAAATAAAGAATGTAAAGGTAAACCTGTATACTGTACAGTACTGTATTGCTATGTCTCCCGCAGTCCTAGAATGTAAAATACCAATATTACCGCTATATGTAATGTAATTCATGCAAGCGCGTTTTCATTGCCAGAAGCCTTAAAAGGTGCAGCTCGTTTCGGCGGCATCTTTGGGCTTAACCCTTAAACTGCCACATAGTTGGGGGTTAATGAATCCCTGGACACAAATACTTTTTTGCTGCACTTTAAGTAAACATCACAATTAACAAAGAAAAAGTGAAATTTTAATGGAACACTTTTTTTCATACAAATTAGCATCACAATTACTGCAACACTAATCATTTTACACACTGCTAATGAACTGTAAAAACTATTTAAAAAAAACTGGAACAATATGTACAAAGTGCAACTGACGCCATGGATTTAAATCACTGAGCCAACTGCGCTTGAACTGGCTGCATCAAGCACACAGAGAGAGGTAAGCGCTGATGCTGGCAGGCTAGTCTTAGTGCGGCTGCAGTATTGGGTCACAGAAACACAGGCGATTGTAGAGACAGGAACTTTATTTAAACACTTCAAACAAACGTGTCTCTTTCAGATGTAAAAAGAGCTCCGTATGCAGTTAGTTTTTGATTAAACAATAGACAAACATAATAGGGGAGCACAACACCCAACAGGAGCCGAGAATGTCTGGGGGAGGAGAGAGAAACAAAGCAATCAGCCAAAAAGGACAGGTGCTGTTCAGGCTTTTAAGTAAACGGAAAGCACAAGAACACTCAGCTGGAGATGAATTACTGTCAATCAGCAGCAAGGAATAACATTGTAGCGGTCCGGTCCCGCTAAGATTCACACCGTCGTGAAGACGGTGATTTATTTATTTTTATGGTGGAGACTCCAGTGACCCACCCAGCCTTGACCCGACCCACACGCACTCACAAACAAAGACAAAAACAAAGCAAAACAGTAATCAAACAGCAAATAAAGAATGTAATGAAAAGAAATGAAATAAGAAAACAACGATACCACCCCTGTTCCCCTTACGGCGATTACACATTAAGTACAACAAAGCACAAAGAAAACACACACAGTAAATCATGAAAAATGGCAACAGATGAAATGTAATGATGAAAATAGATAGTCCAGTGATCCGCACGTTGAATGGGAATGTACAGATAGTCCTACCACTAGTTCCTGAAATGGTGAAGATGGGTGGACGGGTTCAGGAGCGCTCCTTTCTTTGCAGGATGGCCATGAATCCATTTACAGTCCTCATGTACACAGGCTGACAGCAGACGCACGAAACGATCCAGGACAAAATGAATAAATACAGGTAACCCAACAGAAGGCAGACAGACAGGAACTTGAAACACAAATTACAAAAAGCTTTTTTTTGCTTTTGGTCACCAACCCGCTTTTTAAAAGCTGCGCTGACATCCTTTGACCTCAACAGCCCCAGCACTCTCAGCAGAAGACCAATCGGAGCCACTGCAGGGACTGCTGGGAGTTGGCTACTTTCACCATCCCAAGCTGCGGTTCTCTCTACAGTACGATATTGCCATGAAAAAAGCCATAAAAATTGTGGAGGATATTTGCGATTTCTGCTAACAATTATTAGATAGGTTCTAAGGAAAAATCCGTGAATGACTGAGGCCGCAAACTCTGAACCGCAACTTCGCAGGGGTCTACTGTATATATTAATGTAAAAACGTAACAAAAAAAAGTGAAAAACAACTCAAAAAAAGCACCACAAATGGTAATAAAAAGGGAAAAATATTTAAGGCAGAGAACAGACCTCGACTGAAACATAACCAACGGCCCTGAACCTCCAGCAGCCGCCATCCAGGGTGGCAGCATTTGACAGCCGTGCCCGCTCCCCATTCCCAGCATGCAGCATACTCCTGCCCTTGAGTCCCCCATATGTGGACCAGCTTCACCATAGCCTTGGCATTCGGAGCCGCGCTCACTGCTTCTGTCGACTAGTGGAAGTGCTGGCAGACAAACAAGGAATTCTGTTAATTATAAATGCACTACAGCAAGTCAATTACTGAGACGGGGAGTGAATAAATCCTGCACTTGGAACTCGGCCCTTCAGCTTTATTTTCTTGGCTTGATTTGCAAGCACTGGAACAGACGAGAAATAAATGTCACTTTTAAAGGCCCATTTTTAGGGAGGTGTCATTGTGATCTTGTGCAAGGCATCGCTGTTACGGAAAGGGACCCCTTTGGCAGTTCACCCAACTGTTCAACATACCTGACCAAGTTACAGGACCGAGAAAAAGCAGTCAGCTCTTGGAAGTTTTCAGGTTTTATTGTTTTACAACATTTATTCACAAGAGATTTAATTTAATATGTAGCACAAAAAAAATAGACTTTAATGTCAAAGTGAAAAACAGACCTCTGCAAAGTGGTCTAAATTAATTACAAATATAAAACACTTCTTACCGATTACCTAAAGTCTTCTCCCCCTTCACACCGGTATTTAGGAGCTTCACCTTTGACAGCCATGACAGCCTTCAGTCTGTGTGCTCGGGTGTCTCCCTATCAGCTTTGCACGTCTACATACTGCCATTTCTCGGCCGAGGCACAAGAGGGCAGCCCCCTGGGTTGCCACGCACCACAGATTCTTGCAGGGCACACTGGGAGTTGGAGTTTGCTACAGCCCTGTTAGGCTGCAGAGTCCTACAATGTCGGGCTTCAGTTACACCTGGGAGTACTTCTGGACCTCACGAACAAGCCACCTGGAGTCCTCCCGGGCACGGCATAAAAGGAGCTGCCGGTTTTCATTCGGGGAGACCAAGTCAGGAGGAAGAAGAAGGAGAGAGAAAGAGAGTGTGAGCTAAGCAGAGGAAGAGAAGAAACTTTACTTATTGTGCTTGCTGTACTGTAGACTGTGCATTGGTGGGAAATGATTGGAAGTGTTTCCCACAGCATAATAAAGTCTGTGTGCTGTGCAAATAGGTTGGGGAGCTGGAGCTCCCCCTTCAGGCCACAACAGCCTTTTCAAGTTGACATAATCACATTGTTGTTTTTTGCACCATTCCTGTGTAGCTTTGGCTTTATGTTTGAGGTTGTTGTTTCTTCCAGGCTGCATCAGGAGTTTGTTGTGTTTTTTAGAATTCATTTTCTTACGGGGTCTGCATCAGAGAACCGTCGCCACCGGTGTGTTTGTGATAATGTACAGAGTGGTGTTTAGTCTTATAGCCAAAAGGCGCAGGTTTGGTCTCATCAAATCATAGAAGCCTCTTCTGGATGATTCAAGAGTCTCCCAAGTGCTTTCAGGCAAACTCGGGTCGATGTCTCCTTTGTGTTTTTTCTCTTTGCCACTCACCAATTGTGCCGTTACTAGTGAAATACCGTTAGTCTGCCCAGACTCTCCAGTGTCACCACCGTAGCTTGTAACTCCTTCAGAGGTCTCTCGGTGGCCTCCCACCCCCTCTGCCATACTCTCTCCATTTCTTAATGGTTGATTTAACTGGATATTCAGTGCCTTGGATGGTTTCTCGTCTCCATCCCCTGACTCTCCCTTTTCACGGAGTTGCTTGAAGTTTTCTTTTCTACTCATTGTGCAGTTAGACCACCATATTGACTCGGCACAAGTTGGCTCTTTCAGATGAGACGCATTTATACAACAATCATCTGAAACCCCGGGCAGGTGACCTCCATTGGACTAATTGTGGGACTTGGCAAACCACTGGGCTGCCCCAGTGATGATTTAGGGGAGTCGCATTAAAAGGCGCGAATACTTTTGTGATCAGTTATTTTGTGTTTTTTTTATTTGTAATTCACTTAGAAGACTTTGCACAGATCTGTATTCACTTTGACTTTAAAGAGTCTTGTTCTGTTGATGAGTGTCAAGAAAGACAAATCTCCTGTGACTCTGTGCTGTATGACACTAAAACATGATGGGCAGCTCTGTGTATTCATCCGTGGCTCTCTCCGATGCCTGTGACAGACACTTCTCTCCATCGACTCCGTTCTTTCAGCATCTGCTTTAAAATTACAACCGCCCTCTTCACATCTCAAAGCCGTGATATATGTAACGCTACACGATGTGTGCGCCTGCTGCTAAGTGAGCGGTGCACTGTCTGTACTTGGGCAGTGAGAGACATCATCACGTGAGGGAAGAAAGATTCTAATTCTGATGTTGTTGCCAAGGTGCATAAAAACAGCGACACAGAAGATGGCGTATGAGACCCTGACATGTATTGCATCATTACATTGGGGAATATGCGATGCTTGTATTGAATATGTGAGAAATGGATGAAGAAAAGCAGCACAAATACTTCTGTATGTCAGCATGTAAGTTTGATGATCTGCTTCACCGCATTGAGCCATTCCTCAAACACTAATCCTATTGGAACTGCAATGCCGTCACACTGCGTCATCTTGCAACGGCGAATCTCCACTTTTTTTCTCAGACATTTTCCACTTTGCACAGACGTATTTATTGTCTCAGATTCGCTTCCATTTTGTTTTTTGTACGTTTCCACATCCACTTTCCAAGAGCTGGCAATTGATGGTAAACAACGATGTTGACGTCACGTACCAAAACCTGAACACACGCGCCATCCAAATTTTTCCTGGTACTGCAACTTGTGCGAGCGTCACATTCATTTCTGATGATGTGCTTAGAAGACGTGTCAAAAGAGCACTGGGAATGCGTGGCAGCCATGACGTGTTCTGAGCGTCAAGTATGCCCCAGCCCTAAATGTGGAGGGCATCCTCACAAGAAGGTAAGAAAAGCTTTTCAGTTTAGTTGTGTGAGGGCCTCAGTCTTTTAAATAAAACAGCACAAACTAGGCCACAGAGTTTAGTCGAGGACGCAGCCGTGTAAAAAACACTAAAACGTCACCTTCCAACACGATCCCATCAAACGGCGGCCAAGTCCAAGAGCCCGGTCCAGTGTACTAGCGCTTATCTGCCGAGATGATCGCTGTTATGATTTCTGTGCCACTTTTCCATGTGTTCTGCTACCTTCTTTCTTAAAGGCCTCACTTAGGTGTCAATAATTGCCAATACTGGGATAGAGCTCGGGGTAAAGGGGGCTTCGTGAATAATCAAAGAGAGTAAAGCATTTAAAGAAATGACAAAGATTGATGTTCATTTCTTCTAAATGTAAATCTGACGCTGCCGTGCTGTTCTGAGCGTAGAAATAAAAGAAGAACAAAATAAAGAATGAGCTCAGTTTGAAGTAAAATGACTGACTGACTGTGAAACTAGTGGGAACCTGCAGGGGGTCCCTGAAGAAGAACTTGACACCAGAAGAGATGTGTCACAGCATGATGTCAGCTTGTGTGGTGTGACTCAGAATATCATTGTTAAAAATATCAAACAAGAAGGAACAGAAAAATAACAAAACAAAGAAACCTAACAATAGAAAGCAGCACCGTAAGACGCAGTGTCGGGGGGCACAGCTGCACACACACACACACACTGAAAGTGAAGGCGACACTTAGAGAAAGCACTAACTGCAGTACAGACCTCGGCTCGGCCGCCGTCTTCTGCACTGCACTCCTCCTTCCTTCAGGGGTGGCCATCAGAGAAGCTGTAAATCCCAGCTTTAAGAGAATTTCACTCAAATTGTTAACTAGGCTGGTAGACGCTGCTCACCTCTGTGGACAGAATCACTCCCTGCAACGTATTCACTTGAGTTTGCATTTCAGTTAAGTGCTTCATACGTTGACATAACCTCCATAATCCACTTCAGTATCATGGAGGACTACAAGGTATCCTGGTATCCCCGAAGGCACCAGTCCATCACAGTTATGATTTGCCAGCTCTCAGACTCCACCAAGGCTTCAGTGCTCCTCCAGTAGGCCTCACAATTAGGGGTAGGCCTGGCCTTAAAGCTCTAGTCTTGTCATGACAAGGACTCTTCACCAAGGCCTCCCAAAACAAGCAAGGGTCAGAATCCTAATTGCTGTACTTAGCAGATGCTCATCTGAACTTAGCCAGGCCCCTAATATTACCTTCTGGCTTCAGCTGGAGCAGGCCCAAAATTGGAGAGCTGGAAAAACAACTAGAAGTGTACAACAATATAACAAAAGCCCCACAAGAGGAGGGATGACCATAAACCCTCAACAACAAAAAAAAAATGTGAGATGTGATTTGTAGTCAGAGGGTAGAAAAGGTTTTGCAACCATTAAATTGCAAACTATGTGTTATGATCTCCAGACACGGGTGTGAATTGTTGGGGTGCTACACTAGCAAAGACCCCATTGGAGTGGTGTCGACTAGCTTACCTGAACCTCCCAGAAGGCCCCTACTCACACATCTGACACAGGCAGACCTAGTAATGAGGTTATGGAGCCAGGAGAGAGGGACCCACTTTAGACCCATGTACTTGTAAGGCTGCAGGTCCAGGAACAACTGATGACCCGCATGTCTGTCTTTGTGTGCCACCAGCCACTGCAGATGCGCATGTTCTGTACCAACACGAGCTCCCATCCCAGGAGGTAATAGCAAAGCTTGGTGATTGCTTACTTGACAGCTAGCACCTCACACTCCATTGCAGCATTCCTTCTCTCCCAGTCCAACAGTTTCCGACTTAGGGACATACCGGACTGTTTGGCTCCATAGACAATTTGACTTAACACAGCAAATAAAGGAAGGTTCAACAAGGTTTGGGGAAAACAATAACAGAGCCGAAATCAGGTCACTGAAAGCTGCACTGCGTTGACAGATCGCTTCTGAGTTAACTTCGTTAGAGGTGCCCTCTTGGAGAATCGCACCACAAACTGGTGGTTAATATCCCAGAAGACCCGAGAAGACTTGCATGTGCCTATTAGTTGCAGCCAGTCACAAATGGCTTCAATCTTGGAGTACTGGGGTTTTTCCTGTCCTTGGCCCATTACATCACCTGAATGTTTGGCCTCTGTGAGACTGAAGTAGTATTTCTGCCAGTGAACCCTTGGGGTGCTAGATATGGTTTTCTCTTTAACCAAGTCCATCATAGGCATCTGCCAAATATCCTTTCGTCATGTCATGGGTGGACAGGTACATCCCGCTTCTTAGGCGCACCAGGAGATCATCAACCTGTGACTGGGGTGGACATCAAATCAAGAGACTGAGATGAGCCAGTGTAAGTTATTGCAGAACTTCCAACTTCCATCTGGCTTGGGTACAAGAACAATAGGATTGGACCAAGGGTCTATGGCTTTCTTTGATCATGCTCAAGTCCAGCCTCCTCCTGACCTCTACCTGGAGGCAGCAGGGGCATTCTCTTACCACCTCTCCAGGCTCCATAATAGTATTGTGAAATAGGACCGGGGTCTGCCTGGGGTTGGGGTTGATCACTCCTTCCACTAAGGTTATGGCAGCTCCCAATTCTCACTTCTGGTGAGGAGACAGTGCGTCCCCGTAATTGAGTTTGTTGGTATCCACAAAGAAGTATTGCATGGCGGGAGGAGGTGGGGGCTGCTCCTTCACACTCCTTCAAGGGAATTAAGAGATTTATGTGGTGGATACATTTCCTAACACACTGGTTTGGGTAAATGATTAGGTAGTCCACCAATTTCTTCCACTCCTTGACACCTCAAAGGAGCCTGCCAGTGAGCAAGGAACCTGGAATGAGAAGTGGGGACCAGTATCATAAACCTGTCACCCGGAAAAAAATTCACAGAGGCTCGTGCCAAGGTTGTACAGGAGACTCTGTGAACGCTGGGTCTTTTCCAGTTGCTCCATAACCAGTAGCCTGTCCTCAGAGATGTGTTCTCAGAAGTTGGCCATGTATTCCAAAACATTCATCAGAGTTGCCTGCTCCTCCTCCTCCCAGCTCTCCTTCACCAAGTCCTAAAGCCCTCTGAACTCCTGCCCACTCGCGAAGCAGGTGCTTTTGTTCACCTTTGCGGTTCGCCACTTTTAGAATCTCAAAGTGGATTCCCTCGGATACAGGATTTGCAGTCGGCTAATAACTGAGGTTATGGCATTCCACCCAAGCCATTCCACTGCCTTAAGGAAGCCAGAAGCGAGTGAACCTGAAGCCACCACTGCAACTCTTGTAGTGTCAGTTGTTCCCAGTGGTTCTGACGTCACCTTGTCCACTACAGGGATGTCAGCCTCGAAGCATTGGGTGGCCTTGCCATTACCTACTCTCTGGCAGGACAAGGAACCCTCCAAGGAGTCTCATCCATGACTAGGTTCTGTTTCTTTGAGTGGTCAGGCAGTAGCAGCTCCTTGTCACATTAGTTATGTGACATTATAGCATATGGCAGCCTGGGTAGATCCTGCGAGTGAACCCGTGTGCGCTCACTGAACAGACAGCAGTGGGATATCTCCAGGTCCCAGCGTGTATACCAGTAAGACCAGCCTCTGTAGAATCACACTGTTGGGACCGGATGTTACTCAGAGTGTGTCTGTTTACCTGCGCACTGCCTGGGCTACACAGGGCCACATTACAATATTTTTTTTGCCAAGGCCCTTGCACAGTTTATGGGGTCCTTCAAAAGTTGCAATTGAACACCATATGCCCCCTGCTCCCTACAGGTGTAGCACCAAACCAGTACACCTGACCGATCCCAGTATCTTGTGCCCTGTTCCTGGACCTTGGGTGTCTCCGGTTTGGTGGGCCGTGATGACTTCTGTCATCATCACTCGTCTGTCCGGTGTCACTCCAGTGTCTCTTTCAGGTCCTCCATGTTCACCCAGGAGTGTTGGTGCATTAAACTGGCCAGATGGTCCAGGAGGGGTGTGTACGAGGTAATTGCAGACCACCAACTCAATCACCTGTTCTGCAGTATCCTCTCCGGACCAGAGCCAGCATGCCAACTTGCCCCACAGGTTGAACTCCTGGGCTCAAGCAGGCCAGTCCAGGTAAAAGTGCCACTTATGTCATCTCTGGGCCTGTTACCAGGCGGTAGTCTCGATGCAGCAGATGTATAACATATACGTCTGGAGACAACTAGGAGTGAATTGTGCTTGAAAGTAGGTGGGAACAACAATTAGACGGCTCACCGAGTGTCACATTTCTAATCCAATTGAACGCCTCATGGATGGGCGGGGACTTTGAACTGCGGAGAGCAGCGGTGCTCTTGGTAACCGACAGACAGCAAGTGTCTGATTACGATGAGCCATCTACAGGCGAAAAGTCTTCAAAAAGACCCCAAATAAAAATATCAAAGTGTGCCGCGTAATGTGACATGGCCTTAAACAACAATCGAATGCAGAAGGACTAGCAATATTAAACACGCGTGAAACTCTCATTTATCTGCGGGTTCAGATGACGCCAACTCCCTTGTGTGCCATTGCACTTGTGACATGTCGTCGCACACCTTCTGGAGCCCCAACCTTAACAATGAATCACCGCATCCAGATGACGGCATCGCAGGATGGCGGCGTCTGCCTGAACACAAACTGATGACAATGCGGTAAGCATTTGACGGAACGAAAGAGAAAACGGACTTGAAATAAAAAAATAATCAAGAGGACAAATTGTCCAGTGTCACAAATCCTCAAAACAACCATGTAAAAATGTATCCCGAGATATTTAAAATGTTGTGAATCATAGCAGGCAGAAGGGGTGGCACCTGACAGCTGGCTTGGAGGCATTTGGGACCCTCAAATACCCTAATTATCCCGCCATTCATGTACAAAATGGAGGGCTGGAAAGCAGTTCAGCAGCATCATCAGTCAAGGCCAGGAACGCTTTGGCTAACAGCAGAGGACAGCTGCCACCATGGTGGAGTGCCAGGACGGTTTAACACCATCTGTGAGTCATTTATAATAAGTTGTTAAATATCACAAAAAACTAATAAAGAAAACAAAACCACGAAGCCAACGTATGGGCTGGCACAGCAAGGCATGTTGAGTTGTCAGGGTGCAGGCTGGTGAGTGACGTAAACTGCCTGACCTGACATGCAGCAGCCTGCCACTTGTCTTTATCGGCCATCTTGGCGAGTCTTCTCCTTTCAGTGACTCCACTAGGAGACGCTGTGGATCTTTGAGCCACGCAGGATACTCCTGCCGCTGATCGCTGAGTGTGAAGTCATCAGGAGGACCCCCCGATGTCATGGAGTGAGACGTTAACAGGGTGGCAGCTCCACTCCCCTGACTCCTCTCCTTAAATCATGTGATGAAACCCTGAGGTCTTTCTCACAAGAGCTTAGCGGGTGTGCAGGGCACGTCCACCAGAGGGGCACTAAATTGAGGCCTGGCAGGGCTGTTGGTGAGGCTGTAGTGGACCCACTGGGCAGCGTTCTCCTATGGATTAAAAACGCAAACCAGGGATCAGTGAGCAGATGTCTTCATGATGGTCATCTCCATGTGATCCTCTAACCCAAAGCAAAGGGAGCCAAAAAAACCAAAACTTTATCAAAATAACAATTTAGTTAAACAAAAGTGCATAGAGGGGACAATCAAAGAGAGAATACACAGAAGTAAAGTCGGGCCTTTGTGCCCACCGGACCCCCGACGATTTCATTTTTCTCAGCTTTCATTTGTGTTGTTTTCTTATCCCCATGTGGGCTCCTGAAGTACAGCGAGGTCTCCGTGTTTGCAAGGGCTACGGGTCAATCCCTCTGAAATGCACGGATATTGTGGTTCTGCGTGGAAGTGAATCCAAGGAATGTGCAGAATTTAAAGGCGATAAATGACATCTATACTGCTATGTAAAAGATTTAGGTCCGGAATTAACATTTAAAATAATCCTTTTTAATAGTTTTTTAGAAAAAAAAACGTTTTAACAATTACACACAACTCATCTAAATGAACGGAGAAAACAACGACATACGCACGAGGTGAATTACTGGTAGTGGGAGCTTCTGTTGCTGTAGATGAAGGAGGACCAGTCTGCTGAGATTTCTGGTCGCGGGCATCATAAAGGTTTACGTTGCACAAACATCAGATAGGAAGCCGACTTCTCTTTTTTAGCTTAACTAACAAAGCTGTGTGAGGTGCTAAAATGTATTTGAGATTCACCTTGAATTTCTTTTCTTCAATTTTCGTTTGATTCACAGAAGACAGAAGTGTTTGGCATCACGTAATGCCATGGCTAGCTTTTCCAACCCGGGCTTCTTTGTTTCATCTTGTTGCAGATCTCGGGTTGGCTGAGGACGTAACATCAACTCGCCAACTGCCTTCCACAAACACTCGAATTCATAAATTCAGATCCTTCCCAATATGGAGGCCCACCTGTCCTGAGATTTCAAAAATGTCAAGAATTTCAATGTAAAACATGTATCTTAACATCGTTGTAGTATTTCTGGATTGTTCCACGACGCCATATTGTTTTTTAATGGGTGATCCCATTTCGGCCCCCGTAACCATAGTGTCACTAAGCATGGCTGGTCGATGTTGAAGCGACATATGTATAAGGATCAGTTCTTGTACTTCATAACCATCTGAGGTTTAAGTGAATTCTCTAACAGAGTTTGCGTTGGTGAGCAGGCACTGGTACAGCACGTTGCCTCACCCACCACACGATGAAACAGCTCGGGATCCTGGTTGGCAATCCCCAGGCTGACACGCAGTCCAGTCCCTCCCTCCAGAAACAGGCAAACAAGTTTCATCAACGTATTTTGACCACATTTTCTGTGTTTTGTTTTTAGAGTTTGATAAAGGATCGGTTTGATTTTTTTTTTGCTTACAAACGTTGCATGTATTTTTGAGTATGTCATGTTTCCTGGTCCCTCTAACTGAAATACTCTCATTTTCAAATTGGCATGATGGGGTGGCTCTTCCACTTGCCCTCCAAGCAAAACTAGAGTGCTTCTGAAGTGCTGTCCTCTCCCACTTTGGCATAACTACCTCCCTACCAGTGGAGCCTTTGCCCCAACTGCCCTCCCAAATCTGGATTCAGTGGTAGGGAGCAGCATTTCAATTGCCCCCATTTTGGGTTCCTTCCCTAGAAAATCACTGAAACACATCCCAAGATCAGGAACACCCCTTGAACAGAATGGTGTCATCTCCTCAGAGCTCCCTCTAGCAGCTCCAAGCAGCCGTGCACACCTGAGCCCCATCACCCAGTCCAAACACAAACGCTAAGTGGAGAGCTCTGCCCATCGGTCATGTAGAGCCTACCTCTGACCACAGTGACCGGTCATTTCCCTGGTGACATCAGACTGAGGAGGGACGGTGGTGGAGTTATAAGGCAGGGTAGGTGGGAGTGGCAGCTTCAAGGCGACCGGAAGTGACGTTAGATATCCTTATGCCATCGATCTTCTGGTCTGCAGGCAGAAGATGAGGAGAGGCATTAGGCAATGGTGCCAACCCTCAACTCGGGTGGAATTACCATTTGATGAGTCCTGAAGGTGTCCCCCATGTGTGTGTGACACCCTAAAGGGCTACACGCTTCAAATGCTGCACTCCTGCCAGTAGACAGTCACCATTGAAAGGGCTGCACGAAAGTTCTAGCGAAGACCACCAGAGCCTCTTGCCAGCAGGTTACTTTTATTCTTCGAGCCCCAGAATGTTCCACCTGAAAGAGCTGAACTCGAACATGAGGTCATACAAACAACTTGGAAGGCATACCTTTATACTAAACTCCTGTTTAAATATGCACAGTTTATTCATGTCAAAGCTACACCTTATTTAAATAATCCTAAAAAAAAAAATAAGCTACCTAAATACTACGAGTTGCATTTAACAAACTGAAAGGAGACGAACGACACAATTTGGAGATCAGCGCTGTGGTGAGCTGCGGGTGGTGGGCTCTGTCCGACTCCGAGGCGAGTGCTTTGTAGCGTGATGTAAAGAGAGAGCTCCGCCCACCAGCCACGCAGAGCCCGTCTCTGACCAATGTGAGCGGTCCGCTCCCCTGGTGACGTCAGCTGATCTCGCTCTATGTTAATCATATCCCACCCCACCATTCTCTGCGCAGCGTCGCCACTATAACAAGCAGAAGCCAACACCTCAGCATGTACCCAGGCCCCCTGGACACTCGTGGACCCCCAGGGCTCAATATGGGAAAGAAACAAAAAAAGCAAAATAAAAAATATTTACAAAAACAAGATAAAGAGATTAGAAAAAGATAAACAGAAAATAGAAAACTTAAGAAAGACAATCACATAATTACAGGATAGAATCTGAAAACGGTCTCACAATTAACAACAACAGCAACCCGTTACATATATAGCACATTTTCATACAAATGATGTACTGTAGCTCAAAGTGCAAATTAGAATTAACAAAACAAAAATGGATAAAACTAGATCTAGGGATGGCACTTAAGTGGCGGCCCCCTTTGACCCCAGACAGACGTCAAGACTCTACAACAACAGTGGACAACGTGACATCAGCGCTGGCCAATCGCTGAGCGAGGTCCATGTAGCTTAATGAGGTATTAGACCTGTGGTTGCAAGGGTCTACACTGCACATAAGTGCTGACCATGGCGGAGTTTGGAGGGGCACACCAATGTCTACATTTATATAATGCTTTCTCACTAGTCAGAGTGTTTTACATAGAGAGTGGGCAGCCACTACAATCACCGCCAATGTGCAGCATCCACCTGGGTGAAGTGACAGCAGCCATTCTTGTGCCACTATGCTCACCACACATTAGCTGTTAGGTGTTGGAGTAAGAGATAGTTAGGTAATAAGGCACAGGAGATGATTAGGGGGGTCAGAATGACTAGGCCATGGTGGGCAGTTTACCCAGGACATCGAGATACACCCTGCTCTTTACAAAGGATGTCCAGTAATCAGTCAGGACCTCAGTTTTACATCTCGCCCAAAGGACGGCCCTGGGGCATTGGGATCCACACTCAGACCACAGGGTTAGCCCCCCTGCTCGCCTCACCAACACCTCTTCCAGCAGCAACCCAAGCTCTTCCTAGATGGTCTCCCATCCAGGTACTGGCCAGGCCTGAACACGTTTAGCTTCAGGTGGGATGGCTGCTGCCTACCAGAACACTGCTACACACAGCAAGTCATGCGGTAAGGATCACCCAGGACTGCCTCCAGAAACATGAGGGCCGCCATGGGATCCCAGCCCGTCTGACCAGCTGTTGGATGAAGTGAAACTATTTAGCCTGCTGTTTGGATTTGCATTCGTTTTTTTTTTATTTTTGTGGACCTTTATCTTCATCTTTCTGTATCTTTCCTGCTCCTGCTCTCCTGTGTCAGTTTGACAATCCATTTTCACCACTTTGAAAATTAATTAATTCTTTGTAAGCGTTAAAAATGTTTCAGGTTTTATAATGGACCCCTCCATTAAGGGCCCCCTTTTGTTTATGGTTGCTACGGTTTTGTTTCTCACAGTGTGTGGCTTGTGATGTCATTGATATGACGCTTTAAAAGATCAACACCACACACGTTCTTGAGTCTTCTTCTGAGATTTCTGCCATTTGACCCCCTGCTTTGTTTTTTTTTTCTGGTCAATAATTACATTAAGGCATATCTTGTTAAGGCATGGAGTTTCCACAAAGGTAAAATGGTTGTGAGACCTCCGAATGAAGCCACCAAAGTAGGCCTGGATCTTCAATGGCCCCCTAATAGTAGCTGGATTCAGCTGAAGCCAGCCCAAAAATAGGGAGCTAGTAATACCACAGAAGAGGACGGATGACTGTAAACCCACGGCTTGTATAGAAAAGGGCAAACAGGAATCTTTATCAGAAAATTGTAAGAAAGTTATCAACGAGCAAAAGGAGGGTGAAGAGGGGTTGCCAAAAAGGCAATCCTAAGCAAACAAGTCCCAATGTGAAAACTAAATCCTTAATCCAAAGCAAAAAAAAAAACAAAAAAATCAGTAAATCTATACAGAAAACAGAATTCGCAAAACTTCACAGCAAATGAATGATTCCCAATGCCTGAGCCTTCTCAGCTCACTTATATATATATATATATATATATATATATATATATATATATATATATATATATATATAGTGGAAGATAGATGGCGCTATAAAGTGCTAACTTGACTCAGACAGACGCTAGCAGCACAAGGCCAAAAAGCACACATGATTTTATTTACAGTATATGCTGTGTCCCCAACAGCCCAAACACACTTTGCTTTCTTATTCTCTTTCATTATCTCTCAGTCCTTTTCTTTTCTCCTCCTCAGCAAGCTTCATCCTCCTCCTCCCGACTCTGCTCCTGAGTAGTGTCTGCTGGCCCCTTTTATAACACCCCTCAGAAGTGCTCCAGGTGTCTGATGATGTGTTTCCGGCATCACTTCGAGTGGGGTGGAAGAGCTGCTCTGTAGGGCTCAGTCGCAGTTGTAGCCCCCCCTGGCGGGGCCCATGGATCCCAACAGGGCTGAACCAAACTCCAACTCCCATGAAGCCCTGCGGGAGTCTGAGGCACCACTGCAACCCAGGGGGGATGCCATCTAGCACTCTGGAGGAGGTAACATTCTGGCCACACTTGCTCCCCCAGTCCTCCCAGCATGGAGGCGTCACTGCCGGGCAAGGACCCCGACCATCCACCACAATATAATATAGATGTGTGTGGGTGTATATAAGGCCAAAGGGAGGGCTCAGGTGTGGTGACATCAGGGTTTAAGTTAGCATGCCTTAGGTATGGTAGAATACGTTCATGCTGGTTTTGCTCAGACTGGCATCTTTGGGGCATTTTGCGGAGAGACAATTGTAAATCATTGGCACTCCCTTTGACTGAGGTGTGGAGAAGCCTGCCCGATGTCACATTCCAGATCAGGACTGGGAGAAGACACAACGATATCAGTAAAGAGAGAGCTGGTGCCAGCCCAGCCAAGGATGACGAGTGGACCAGGTAGGACCTCCACCTCCCTGATAAAACATTCTGTGCTGTGTTAGTGGAGGATTCACTGGCTTTGTTAGACTGAATGTCCTGTTTTAGTGAAGACAGTGTCACAAAAGGAGAAGAAATCAGTCCCATCTGCTAGCCACATGGTGACAATGGCTCCCTGTTATGGCTTTAATGCCTTGGGACACACATGAGTTTTTCTTGGTAACATAACAGTCAGAGTAGCAAATTTCTCCCAGTTACACCTCCAGTTTGAAGGCTTCCCACTTAAACCTCCAATTTCTCCCAGGTAAGGCTCAAAAGCTGTGGGGTTGACAGCCGCCATGTTAAACAACAGTCAGGCTAGCTGGTGACTCCCACTGCACTGCATGTACAGTAAGTGGTCCTGGGTAGCCTCTCAGACAGGCCAGGGCTACTTGGTGCAAACTCATCCCCATTACACTTTGGACAAAGTGGCAGAGCAGTTGGCACCACTAGGACTCGTACTGCTCCCTCAGCTCTTCTAACACGCTGATCCGCCTCCTTTTCCAGATTCAGCCAATGGCGCACATCCTGCTCGCCTGAGCCAGTCGGAAGAGGATGACCAGCTGGATCTCCTGCAACAGGTGGAGCTGGCCAGGACCACCTTGATGTCCCAGTGGAAAGCGAGAACTGTGCAGGCCTGGCTTGAGGTGATCATGGCGATGCCCATGTATGTGCGTTCCTGTGCCAAGAACATCAAGAGTGGAAAGGTAAGATGGGCAGAGGTGCCCAAGACTGTGGGTCACATGCAGTGAATGCCTGTAAGTGTTGTGTAGTTCAGGTACAAAAATGTAATGGAAGGGGTGCAGGCCTGACCAAAACCCGTTCAGTAAGGCCAGGCCCACCTTAATTTCTTGGACCACCTAGGGTAGGTATTGACGATACATACCACCTACCATTTTGGATATGCTCTGACCCTGTCATCTAGCCACCACAGTTTAGCTCTTGTCAGAGTCACTCAGATCCTTACGCTTGTCCATTTCTTCTGCTTCCAAGACACCACCTTCAAGAACTGACTGCTCACTTGCTGCCTAACGTATCCCACCATCCCACCCCTTGATATTGTCAATGTTACTGACTTAAATGGAGTGGCTGATTGATATATCTGTGGACTGTGGGACATGGGCAGAACATGCAAGCTCCACTGACCAATTAGAAATGCTTATTCACACCTACATTGCATATAATTAACTAATTACTTTCAGGTGAGGCTTTCCAAAATTGACCAGAATTACAAATCCGAGTGCAACTCTTCACTAAAATCAGATCCTCAGCACTCCGACAACATTAGAACTTTCTACAAACTGCAGACATGATCCAAATTAAACACTGTAGTGGAGAGTCCATCCTATCGAAGCTGAGCTGAGTGACCATCTTCTAGTCACATTTTAAACAGATTAAAATATTATGTCTGAAATCCTATCAATTAGCTGCTTAAATGAAGGGCCGTTGCTCTTCTAAGGTGTTGTAAACAGTGGCAGCGGCAAATGATGGGCCAGACGCTGTTTACTAATCAAGGTGCCACCTCACAGCAGACTGCTTGTACCATCAGGTGCTGCTTGGGCTCACCGATGAGGACCTGGAGTTCGGTCTTGGCATCTGCAACACCCTGCACCGGCGGAAACTGCAGCTGGCCATCGAGGACTACCAGCATGCGGAGAGCAGCCAAAGGTGAGATTTAATGATCAGTGACCACCAGCTAAAGCCAGGCCAGTACTAGACAATGACCACTGACCAGAGGCGCTCTCCTACAGGTTGTCCAATGCAGCAGATCTGGATCACCACTGGGTGGCTAAAGCGTGGCTCAGTGACATTGGTCTGCCCCAGTACTCACAAAGCTTCCTGAAGCACCTGGTGGATGGCCGAGTCCTTGGCTCACTGACCCGCCGGGACCTCGAGAAGCACTTGAGCATCACCAAGAAATTCCACCAGGTCAGCATCCTCCTGGGAGTCGAGCTGCTCAGCCAGGCGCACTGTGACAAGGAGGTGAGTAAAGTGGAAACGGCCGAGGGTCAGAGTCAGGCCACTCCCACAATCTGGGGGCGTGGTTAGTCAGACAGATATACAGTATATTTATATGCACTAGGGGGCTCTGCCCCCTTCTCGCTTCACTTACCAACCCCCAGGTGGGGTCCACACACTAGCCACTTCACGGCTCTACCACTCACGTATGGGGAATCAGACGTACAATTTAAACAGATTGTTATTTTAATGGGAATTGTTACATATGCGTAATAGACCTAAATATTTTACATTACAGCGAGTAATTAACCAGAGTAAAAAATAGTAAAACGTGATAAATTGAAAGAAAATTAAGTTTCATGTTGCATTCGAGGTATTCGTTAAGTTATGCGTTTTCGTTCTGTTTGGCTTTGAAATTAACATGCAAATACTTTTTAAACTTTTACTTCAGTAAAAACAATATTTGGAATGAACTTTTCTTCAATATCACATTGAATTTTGATTCCGTGTTTGGAGTTACATCGTGACAATGCAACGTATAACTGCCCGTGACTGAATATCGTTTCTTTCTCTCTAATAAATAAAGCGACTTTTTTGAATGTTTGCCCCTGTGATTTGTTAATTGTCATAGCAAAAGCTGTTCTAATGGGAAACTGTAAACGTTTTAATGCGACTGGCATATCAAGATCTCCTTTGGTGTCTAATGTTATCCCCTGAAGATGTACTACATTAACTTTCATGTCGCCTGTTAAAATTTTATTTGTCAGAATTGTTCGACCAATTTTGAATACAACTAATCTTGTCCTATTGCATAGCCCATCACTCAGACATAAATTACGTAATAACATTACGATACATCCTTCTTTTAACGGTAATTCGGCCGGTGGAAGACCAGACGGTGTTAACGGTTGTAGATATTCTACAGGATATTTTAAGTTGATGTTTTCATCTTCCGCACCATCACCACCAACTGTTGACTATTGATACGCATTTAACCAATTTGCATTTTCACGTAATTCGTTTGACTTCATCGTTTCTCTGTGCTAGGATTGTCCGTGTACTAATTTCTTCTGTTGATAATCCTTTAGGATGAAATTCTACAATAATATTTGGACATAATAAGTCTTCTTTTATTGGGAACTTAAAGTGAGGAAAACTTAAAAATTTCTAAGAGCGGAGAGCGCAGGAACTGTGTCTGACAGAAACATTCACACGAATGAGAGGTGAGAGGACCGTGGGTGTGGGCCGTTAACCGCAAATGGTTGAGAGGATGGCGGGACTTGATAAAATCTCTTGGCAATAGTCTCATCTCGTCTTGAGATTTTCTTTTATAATAGAGAGATAACGTGGCCTAACATTGTCAAAACCACTTAATGCAATTCAGTGTCCTGGGGATGTCGGAGCCTATGCAAGCCGCATTGGTCACAAGGCCAGTCCTCTATTGTTCACACCCACGATCACTCACACTGGGCCAGTTTTCAGCTGCCAATTACTGTCACGTATCTACTTAACATCTTGGATTTGACAATGGTGCATGGCATCTCTAGAAGATTTCTGCAGAGGACTTTTCTGCATCTTGCTGGAGTTGTCTTACCACTCACCTGCAGTGCAGAGACAAGCATCTGAGTCAGGGATGTGGCACACTGGCACATTCAAGAAGAGGAGCCATTTTAATGGAAGACCTTCATGGCTGTAGCTCCTGTGCCAGTGAGGCCCAAACTAATGCCCAGTCTCTGATCTGCAGATGAATGGTCAAGAGCCCAGGAGCATCCTCTAGGACAAGCAGTGCAAATCATGAGGACCCTTCTGGTCACCCCACCACAGCTGGCAAGTGCTTGTCTGTGCTAACCACAAATTGAGCCAACAGTTCTAATAGTGATCCTCTCACAGGGAGTAGGCCTCATAAAAAAAAAAAAAACAGATCTGCCCTTCATGATGGACTGTGCCAACACAGCCAGCCTTGCCACATCAGGCGTGCGAGCGCCAAACTCAACAGACAGGCTTCAAGTCTGAAAATGCCAATAAAATACAGAGAGGTACACCACAAAGCCGCTGTCTGTGTAACAAACAAAACAAAGATTTCTTCCAAAATGAATACAACAGTTTGAGCAGGAAGGAACAAAAAGGAGCAAAAACAAACAAACAGAAAGACACAAAATCCAAACAATAATCACAAAAATAAAACAGCGTCACTCTGACTCACCAATGCAAGGCTGAAGCTGCTGAGCCTTCCTCGGCTTCAGCTTAAATACCTCTGGGCCGGACCCCAGCTGTCTAATCGGGTGGTCCCACCTCCTTAGGCTACACAGACAGGTGGCTAAGCAGACATCAAGGAACACTAAGACAAAATTGAAAAATAATTAATAAACAACAGCATATCAAATAATTAAAATACATACAGAACAAAATATGAAAAATAATATTCAAGCAACAAGAAGATTAAACACATAAGGCTTACATATGAGCCAGTGCAGCAAACCCGTCTGTAACGTGACGCTCACATGAGGAACAGAAATGGAGGGGAGTTTCCAGTAGAGGGCACTACAGAGCAGTTTGATGAGGTAGAATGAGACATTTCAGTCTGCAGCCCCCCAAACGGCAGGGGCTGGCAGGTGGGAGGTGGTTTGAGGCGTCAAGTGTGCTTCTCACTGGCCTTGGCTGTCTTCAGCTTTGTTAATAAAACTGCAGAAGTGGTGGGCTCACCTTGGGTCTCGGGGGCCGCCTATTGTGGCTACTGACAGAGCTCAGAGGAGCCGAATCAAAGGCGGAATAGGAGTTTGTGTTGACATGAAGTAATTCTGTGTGATTTCTTTTATTAATAAGCACCGACAAATAAATATCTAGAGGGCCTGTGGACCACCGGCCTCTCAGACACAAGTGTCTCCTGGGCACTTGTGTTCCCAGAACACCATCGATGGAGGGAAGCGGTTTATTTTTGCAGACGGGCAGTGAGGCCCAGTGATGAAGGCTCTGGTGAGCTCGACCACCAATCATGTCATCCATTCATTGTCTATTAATCCCAGCTGGGGGTCACAGGAGGCCAGCAGTCGGATCACGTGGGCTGTGATGTTTCAGATGAACGTGTCAACTAACTGAAAAAAGACTCCCGTCTCAGCTCTGCAGCCCAGGCAGGGTGGTCTTGTCATATTTTCAACTTGGCCATTAAAATGAAAGTTTACCCATCTTATTGGGTTATGGGAGACCCACTCAATAGAAATGGCTGATTTTGTCCCACCCAGGTGAACTCGGCTCCTTTTCTTTTACCTAGACCACATTACCCAGAGCCCACCCGCTGAGTTGTCCTGGAAGGTGAAATAAATCAGTTAATGGATCTTTAAATCTTCTTCTTCTTCTTCTGGCTGCTTCTGTTAGGGGTCACCACAGTGGATTATCTTCTTCCACATCTTTCTGTCCTCTGTATCTTGCTCTGTTACACCCATCATCTACATGTCCTCTCTCACCACATCCATAAACCTTCTCTTGGGCCTTCCTCTGTTCCTCTTCCCTGGCAGCTCTATCCTTAACATCCTTCTCCCAATATACCCAGCATCTCTCTTCTGCACATGTCCAAACCAACTCAATCTCTCCTCTCTGACTTTATCTCAAGACCATCCAACCTGAACTGACGGATCTTTAAATAAACAACAGAATATCAATAACATACATGATATTCTCAAACCCACTTGAATCAATTCTGAGCTACTGGGGGCTTCACAGGGTGTAAAGCAGGATAGATAGATAGATAGATAGATAGATAGATAGATAGATAGATACTTTATTAATCCCAAGGGGAAATTCACAGTCCCTGGGTGGGCCGCCAATCCACATCCAGACTCTGACAGGGTCAGTTTAGAGTCACCGGTCAGCCTGACCAGCACGTCTATGGAGATGTGGGAGGAAAACCCAGACGGGAACCCAGGATACTGGATCCACTGCCCACTGTGCCACCCATCTTTTTTTATTTATTTGTTCTTTTCCTGATTTTTCTGTTGTTTTCATTGTGTCATCACAATTTCAATGTAAATCGTTCATCCGTCTGTGCATTTCCTTATCCCGCATACCCAGAGCAGAGTCGCAAGGAGGGGGCACAAGGAAGAACAACACCTGGCCACACACAGGGCTGATGCCACCATAAAGGCAAATTAGGCATACGCTTAGGGCGCAGATCATAAGGGGGGAAACCCAGCCGCACAGGTTAGCTAACCAACAGTCGGTTGGCACACTAATAAGCTTTGCCTAGGGCTCAAAAAACCTGGCACTGGCACTGCAGACACAGATCCACCTGAAATATGTGTCCCATGTGGGCACAGGGAGAACATGCAAACTTCACACCAGGAGGGCCAGGGGCACGAGGCAGAAGTGCCACCACAATTAAAAGTTATTTATTGTTAACTTTGTATATTTTTTATGCCATTTGAATGTTGTCATTCTGCCATCTTCAATTCTAATCACTATGATGCCACACTTTCCTCGGGGTGTCATGAATCTCAGGTTTTTGCCACTTACAGTTTAATTTTCTCACTTTCTTAGATTTCCCGTTTCTTATTGTTGTTTCTTTTCAATGCTATGCTAAGTTGTCACGTCGCCACCTTGGTAGTTTTTTCCCATGTGGTTTTCTTCATAGTCACGGCCATCTTCCGACGATGTACTTTATGTTATGTGATTTTGCGTCTTCATCTCTTTTAGCATATAAAGAAGAAGTCAAAGTTATTTCTTCATGAACAAGCTACTGTATCTATACATTTGTCACGCAAAATTGTGTTCAGCATTTTCTAGAAATTTAAAAACAATATCTTGGCCTGCACTGGCACTTTACAATGGAGGGTATTAGGGACAGACGGCTACTGGAAATCTGAAGTTTAAAAACTTACCAATAAAGTAGCAAAGGGATGGAAAACACCAACCAGACACAGCCTTGGAGGGATGTGCAGACTTCACAGACAGAGACCAGAGCTCAGGCGCTGTGGGTGAGCGGCACCAAACACTGCACCACCATGCTGCCCCAAAATAGCTCACTTCTGACTTAGTATGTCAGCCTTTCATAGCAGCCATCAACACAACATTACCAGAGGACTCAGCTGATGGCTGTGTTACCATAACTCCTGTCATCCCACCCGACTCAAAGGCTGGACAAACTGGAAGTGGAAGGAGGCAGCAAGGCATGCTGGGACAGTTTTTCTCCTTCCCATTGCAGGTGCTGATTGAGAGGCGGAGCCAATGTGAAAATGTCAATCTCGATCCCATTGTCTGGACGAACCAGCGCATGATGAAGTGGATCAGAGACATAGACCTCAAGGCAAGTAGAGTGGGCCACATTTAGGGTGCAGTGGTAGAAATGACGAAAATACAAGCGGCTGTCCTTTATGAAGCACGTAAGGTGAGTAGCTGGCCTGCATGTACGTTGCAAGGAGGAAAGAAGTCGCCAGAGGCGAGGATACCAAAAGGTTGGCACAGGATAGGGCCATACTGGTAGGAGGAAAGCAGCACAGGGCCACTAGGGGGCAGCATGCTGTGTGTTTGTAATGTGGGCCTCGGGAAAAGAAATTAAGGAGCCACTGCTGTGAACACTCAGAATAATTCAAAATGCACCCTGGGAAAAGGAGAAAGGGGAAATAAGAGCAGGAGATGAAAGGTAAAACTCACCATCTAAGATCAAGCAAGCTCAAGAGGCAAAGTCCTTCATAGCGATGGGCATTTTGGCTCAATTTAACTGATTCAGGTCTTCCAAACTACACATTTTAAGTGAACAAATTCTTTTAATTCATTAATAGGATTCAAGGTTGGCTCATATGGGAAGTCCAGGGGGATGGGATCCCTTTGGATTACATCTCAGATATATAATTTAATAATTATTTTGTTCAGATATAACTAATGATATATTTAACATTTATGACATAATCCTGTGTTTAAGTACACAAGTGACATGACAACACATTGAAGATGAATAATTAAAATAAGATGCTATTGAATGAGAATTGTGCGAATTGTTCACAGGTAATCTTCTTCTTCTTCTTCTTTCGGCTGCTCCTGTTAGGGGTCGCCACAGCCATTCATCTTCTTCCATATCTTCCTGTCCTCTGTATCTTGCTCTGTTACCCCATCACCTGCATGTCCTCTCTCACCACATCCATAAATCATCTCTTAGGCCTTCCTCTTTTCCTCTTCACTAGCAGCTCTATCCTTAGCATCCTTTTCCCAATATACCCAGCAACTTTCCTCTTTACATGTCCAAACCAACTCAATCTCTCCTCTCTGACTTTATCTCAAGACCATCCAACTTGAGCTGACCCTCTAATGTCCTCATTTCTAATCCTGTCCATCCTCGTCACACCCAATGCAAATCTTAGCATCTTTAACTCTGCCACCTCCAGCTCTGTCTCCTGCTTTCTGGTCAGTGCCACCGTCTCCAACCCATACAACAAAGCTGGTCTCACTACCGTCCTGTAGACCTTCCCTTTCACTCTTGCTGATACCCGTCTGTCACAAATCACTCCTGACACTCTTCTCCAGCCACTCCACTCTGCCAGCACTCTCTTCTTCACCTCTCTTCCACAATCGCCATCACTCTGTACTGTTGATCCCAAGTATTTAAACTCATCCACCTTCACCAACTCTACTTCTTGCATACTCGCCATTCCACTGACCTCCTTCAAATGAAATCAAATGAATGAGAAACGTGAGACTCGTTCTCGGGTAATTTCAGTTCAGACAGAATTTCTGTGAGTGGCACATGCCCAGTAAAGTAAAGTTGAAAGCAAATAATTGTTAGAAATTAGAATAATATTTGGGCGGCACGGTGGTGCAGTGGGTAGCGCTGCTGCCTTGCAGTTAGGAGACATGGGTTCGCTTCCCAGGTCCTCCCTGCGTGGAGTTTGCATTACACTTCAGCACATACTTCAACTGTCCATTGGGTACTTCTTTCAAATTAGAAAGAAATAATTTCCTTCTTTCACACTACTGATAGCTGCTTCTGATGGCAAACCAAATCCCCAGTACAAGTTACTGAAACGCGAGCATATGGCCAGGAAGTCACCATCACATTCAGCACATACTGTACTTCAACTGTCCATTGGGTACTTCTTTCAAAAATTTAATGTTTAAGAAATGTGGACTATAATTAGCCATAGACCCATCCATAAGCAATCAGCACCAACAACACATCAATAAAATGCAAATGTTACAGTACTTGAATTCAGTATTGTATAAAGTACCCAGGGCAGCACGGTGGCGCAGTGGGTAGTGCTGCTGCCTCGCACTTAGGAGACCCGGTTCACTTCTTGGGTCCTCCCTGTGTGGAGTTTGCATGTTCTCCCCGTGTCTGTGTGGGTTTCCTCCCACAGTCCAAAGACATGCAGGTCAGGTGCATTGGTGATCCCAAATTGTCCCTAGTGTGTGCTGGGTGTGTGTGTGTGCCCTGCGGTGGGCTGGCGCCCTGCCCTGGGTTTGTTTCCAGCCTTGCTCCCTGTGTTGGCTGGGATTGGCTCCAGCAGACCCCCATGTCCCTGTAGTTAGAATATAGCAGGTTGGATAATGGATGGATGGATGGATAGTATTTTCAACAAAACCAAAACATGAGGACAGAATATGCGGTGCGGACAGATTTAGTGTAAAATGCAAACAAAATGAAGATCCGTAACCCAAGAACATCATGAGGCACACACAGGTTTGTTTTGATACCAACCCCACTGCGCGGCCATCTTTAATAGGCAGGCCTGATGATGAGAAGTGTCATGTGACTTCCATGTCATGTGACCAGCCACAGGCTGAACGAACTGTAAACAGAATGGCCACTCACAAAATGGAGGTAATGATGCAAAGAATAGAATACAAAATGGCCTCACAAGAATAACAATAAAATCAGGTAAACAAAAAAAAAATTGAATAATCAAGAATGTTAAAAAAATAATAAAAGTAATAATTCAAACTGCAAGAATAACAACAAGGGCACCAGCGCTGAGGGTGTGAGAGGGGTGGCCTGAGTATGCTCCTGTATGCTAAGGGTCTTCTTGGCACGAGTGACTTTGAATGCTGGTGACTGGTCACATGTGAGTTGAAGCGAGTCTGCCTGCTTGTGACTGGTCACGTGTGTTCGTGGAGATCTTTATGAAAACGTGCAGTGAAAGACAGAAGTAGGGGAATCGTCAAAAAGCATGCCCATCGATGGCAGACTGAAACAGCCCTAGAATATTGGCTTCTTGATGACACTTCACAACACACCAGTTGCACAAATGTCCAATGTACCCGCATGACCATCAGCCCTCACTGCACCGCCCTGCTGTGCCAGCGCTCCTAGACAGACAAGTCGAGCTGCTGGGCCATATTACGGCATATCAGTCGATAAAGTGAGACCAACTGCACAAGTCTGGAGTGGAGCACAGATGTGAACAAGTCAACCTAAGCACAGTAGTGACAAGTTGATTATCTGAGGCCATTCTTTTATGACCAGTCCAAACACCAACGAGGCGTGCAGATGATCATCTGTAGGCAGGCTTTGAGAGCAAAAACAAATCCAAAATTCAGCTGGGCAAGAGTGCACTCGATAAAAAGAAAAACTTTAAAAGCACCAAAGATCCAAAAAAACCACGCAAGACTAAAGAAGCTCTGAGGTTGGATGTCGCACAATTAAACAAGATCTCATACTCGAGCAAAAGCCTCCTCTGAGCATCTCGGCTTCATTTCTTTACTCACCTCCATCATGTGACTTGCTGCGCAGTAGGGGTTGCCTAGCAACAGCCTCCAACAGGACAGGCTAAGCTAATCTAAGATGGGGCCCCCCAGCTCAATCTCGGCCTGAAATCCAAAATCAAGGAAGGTCTTGGGGTGGCATGGCAGTCCATTTCTGGGAGGATGTTCTGCCTGTAAGAGGAGATGAGAGCAGAGGAGACATAGTTGTTAATCAAGGCCAAGATCTGAAATCGAAAATGATTCCTGTCTTTCATCAGAACCAAAAACATTAAACTAAATCACTGCCAAAAAGTCTTAGCACAGACGAACATGAAAAAATAGATACCAAATCTCAGAGGGTCTATGACCTGTAATACACATCAGGGTCTTCTGCAGCCCACCTTGACATTTCTCTCATTTCATTTCACTCCCCATGCAGTTTAATGAGATGCCTTATACCACCCCCTGGTGGTGTATTTGTGTGCCAGCCAGCCTTGTCTCTCTTTCCTAGGGTCTTGCTGGGTGCTGCCTTTCTTTCCTGTCCAGTGCCACCCTTTCCTGCCTGGCAACCACTTATATAAGGGGTAACGGTTTTTAAATATGGAATGATAAGAAATGAATTATCCAAAAGAAAAATAATGAATGTTGCCAACCATTTTTACGTCCTTCTTGTTTACAAGGAGTACGCTGATAATCTGGAGTTCAGCGGTGTGCACGGTGCAGTGCTGGTGCTGGAGCCCACATTCAACACTGAGGCCTTGGCGTCCGCCCTTCACATTCCCAGCCATCGGCATATCCTCCGTAGACACCTCCATGAGGAGTTGAAGGTGCTCATCACATCCAACAGGTGAGGATCAAGATGTGGGGGAGTGATGTAGTAACATCTGAGATGTAATTCATGAGATCTTTAAGCAAGGCCCTACAAAGTGTCTGTCCCAAAATGTAACAAATTTGACCGGTCCAAGGACTCTGGTGTCAGTTACCAGTCTCACAGCTTGATGGCTTCAATCAGAAATGCCAGTTCTGCAACATAAAATGAAAGAGGAGGTGCCCCTGGGTATCACTGATTGCCCCGAGCAAACTTTAAATAAGGCTTCTGTGCGAAATCCGGAAGTAAATGCCTAGCAAATGTGACCTGAGAAACGAACAGGACTGACAGGAGACCCTTGTCCTCTCCCCTCAGATCCCTCCAGCAGGTTAGACTCATTGCTGTCCTGGTGTCTCAGGCCTCCTCCTCCTCCTCCGACACCTCGTATTCTGTATGTGTGCACCATGTTAGGTCAGACTGCCGTCTCCTGGTCCCTTTTTGTGTGACTTTCACCTAAAGGTACGGTGTACTCCACCCACAAATGATATTTTTCTATTATTTATCCAATATGTTATCTCATTTTTCATGCAGAATGGAGATAACTAACTTTCTGGTCTGATAGTGGGTTTGTGATGACCAGAGCTGGACAGTAGCAAAGAATAT
The DNA here is from genome assembly GCF_016835505.1 of Polypterus senegalus. Taxonomy (NCBI): domain Eukaryota; kingdom Metazoa; phylum Chordata; class Cladistia; order Polypteriformes; family Polypteridae; genus Polypterus; species Polypterus senegalus. The sequence continues at coordinate 26,733,961 of NC_053159.1, forward strand.
AAAAAAAAAAAAAGTCCATGTCAAGTCAACCGTTCATATGCTCACATTGGGCAAAACGCATACATTTTTGATCAAATATTGTTAAATAAACACTTCTGAAAAATCAGAGCCATACCTGCAGAGGAAACACATTCTCAGGGGAACAGGGATTTCCACGGGAAGATGGGACACTTATCCAATAAATGAGAGAGACGGGGGGGTTTTCTCAGCCATCCCTACAAACCACACGGGGTAAGTAAGATATTAAAAAAAAAACTTCGATGAGCCTGCTGCCCCCCGAACTTTGCATTCTTGCACTTGTGTCACACTCATTTTGTGAACCAATGTGTGTGAGCCGGGATCGTACCCAACTCATATTTAACTGTAAACTGATATGGCGGCTTTCACAGCACCTTATTTACTTCTGTCCATGCTGACAATCTACTCCTCTATTCTCATCCAAGTCGGTCAAAGTTAATCCTGTGTTTTAATTAGGCAACCAGGCACCAAGGGGCACCATCATCGGAGAGGCGCCGTTTATGAAAGTTCTAGGTGCCAAGGGGAACCCCCCCCCCATGGTTGTAGAAGTATGATAAGAATCTGAGCGTCATGTACACAAAGGGGCGCTGTTTGCATGTCTGAAGCCGCTGGTGCACTCCGGACACAGAGGGGGGACAAGGTTGTCAAACTGTACTGATAATGAGTGGGCACCAATAATGAAAAGTAAAGCACCAAACCCCCCGCCGTCATCAAACTCTGATGATAATGAGAGGGCGCTGCTTATGAAAGTAAAAGTGCAAACGCTCCTTAAAGTCCACGGAATATGCACAAAGGGGTGCGCGCACCCCCAACCTCAGATCCTCAAAGTCTAAAACCGACTACCCACTATGGACAACAAGGGGGCAACGTCTGTCAGCCCACCTACAGGGTGCGCACAAAGTCCATATACCCCTATCTTTTGGAGGATTTTGAAAGCTATAGGTTACCTCTCAGGAATCCAAAACATCTGTATGTGTTCCTCCATGATCTCTGCATAGCCGAATGCGCCGCCACGTTCTCCTGCTCATGCTCTGCAACATTTGCGGGGTGACTTTCTGGAACGCTGCGCGAACCGCATGTTTCAGTTCATCGTACGATGAGTAACTGCGCTTCCACACGTCTACTTTGATATCCCCCCGGAGTGCATTATCTGGAGTTGTGAGATCAGGGCTTCTCGGAGGCCACGGAAGAGGAGCGGGATTGTTGTTTGATCCTCATCCGATCCAACGATTCCCAAACACTTTGCTGAGGCGATCACGCACGGTGATTGCGAAATGGGCCGCTGCCCCGTCTTGTTGAAACCAAACACTGTCAAGGACGCCCTGGTTTCTCAGTTGCAGGATGAGCCAGCCATTCAGCATTTCCAGATAAATGATTTGGTTAACATAACCACCAAAAAAAAATAAGGGCCAAACAAATGCTGTGCTGTCATTCCGGCCCAGATCATCACGTGTGGTGGGTTATGCTCAATTTCTTCAAAGAAATGTGGATTTTCTTTTCCCCAGAAAAACACGTTTCGATTGCGGGAGCTGCGATAAATCGCGCACTCGTCAGAGAACATAACCTTATCCTTCTCAGCATTTGTTGGAAATTGGTGCAGCATCAGATCACAAGCTTCCTGACGTCTGTCCAAGCCAGCATCCAAATGCTCCACGATCGTGAAAACACTTGTGTCACCCATCGCTTCATCTTGGAACGACCGCCACGTTGTTGTGATTTCTTGAGCGGAATAAGTGTCAGCACCAGACAGGATGTCGGAAACACACCTCGAAATACCGGGAACACTTGGGCTGATGTCCATAGGAACCAAATTGTCATGGTTATCCCTGTAAATGCTCCTAAAGATAGGGGTATATGGACTTTGTGCGCACCCTGTAGAGCTCCAAACAGGCTCTGAACAGCAATGGCTTTCACCGCAGTCCCCTACCATTCAACCACATTATCAGCTTAGCTCTTATTTCAGACCCTCCTGTGTTGTGATGTGCCGCACTTAACTTCTCTCAGCCCCCTCATACCTTCTCTGTTTCCTGTGCTCTCGTGTAGAACTCTAGAACTCGTGGCCATCGCTTAAATCTTCAGATTAGCCTTTTCTCCATGGGGTGAACCTTCATATCCCCCCTTATGTTAGCACCATGCACTTCTTGTTGTCTGAGGTGACATGAGTTGTGGCGACGTCACAAACAGACATTTAAAATGGCCTCTGCTGTCCTTCTGAGTGTCCTCGACACTTCTTAGCACAGTCGTCTGTCCTCGGAGGGACAAGATGGACTACAATGCTGACGGAGAGCTCAGCTGAAGTCACCAGGAGCTGCACTCCTTGCAGCAGCTTAGTGTACCACTTAGCACGACAACATTTGTGCATTTTGGTGTTTTTCTTTATTATGGTGATTCTGTTTCTGGGGGTTAATAATTTTGATTTATTTTGACAAAATTCGATTTCATTCCCAACCCATTTTTCTTTTGTTTAAGGGACAGGGTACTCACATGGCTGTGATTGTTGCATTAATGACATCACTGGACAGGATGATATACATATGGTGCCTTTACCTAATAGTGCATATTATCCCTCGGTGGATTCATGTCTCTCTATTATAAAAAAAAATCTGGAGAGGAACAGTAGGGCGACGAGACGAAGACACTTAAAAGACCCATGAGACTAAAGAGATTGGCCACGGAGCGACTGGCTGGGACCTTAAACATGAGACTTTGTGCCAAGAGAGGACCGTCTTGCGATGACGTAGAACACGAGATTCTTGCAAGACACGCCCTACGTACAACCAAATAAGAGCACGGGCAGCAACACACTTAGATGTGTTTTAGTGTAGAGCACACAGATCCAGGGCTCTCGGCGCATATAAAGCATATAAATACAATACATTATAAAAGAAACGACAGCGGTGGGTTGGCACCCTGCCTAGGATTGGTTCCTGCCTTGTGCCCTGTGTTGGCTGGGATTGGCTCCGGCAGACCCCCGTGACCCTGTGTTCGGATTCAACGGGTTGGAAAATGGATGGATGGATTGATAAAAGAAACGAAGACGACTAAGTGAAGAAGAAAGCAGCGCGGAGAAAAGAGACTCAAAAGCATTGGAGAGACAAAAAACAAAAAGAATAATCTAAGTGCAAATTCAGAAAATAAGGAAAGTAATTATCAGCCCGGAACAAGTGGAATTGATAAAAAAGCACATCCAATCGGGCGTAGAATTAAAAGACAAAGGAGAACTTCATAAAGACGTTCACAAACGTTGGCGCTATACACATGCAGACCAGTTTAGCGATTATGAAAGCAGTTGAATTTGAAAGGCTCAAAAAAAAAAATAAAACGGCGCGATACACATGTGGAGAAAGTTAAAGAATATGAAAGTAGGAAAATTAGAAAGTAGAAAAAAAAAAGAAAGCAAAGATCGCAGTAGCACAAACAAACAGAAATTATTACTCAAAAAAGGGAAAGTAATCACCACGGACAAGGTGTCATTGGAAAAAAAAAAGCTGGACAAAGCGAGGTCAGAAATAAAAGACAGAGTGGAAAACAAAGTAAAACGTCATAAAGAGGTTAAAAAACAAGGGGGGGGGGCAAACACAGAACAGGTTAAAGAAAATGAAAACGGGGGAATTCAAAAGACTCGTAGAAACACATGCAGAGCAAGATACAGAATATGAAAGCAGAAAAAAACGACAGTGTCAAAAAAAGAAAGTAAAGATCGCATTAGCGCAAAGAAAAAGAAATTATTAGTCGGAGAAATAACGAAAAGGAGAATAGAGACTGAATATATGGACATATGTGATATGTCAGAAGTATGTAAATACAGTATTGTAAAGTTTTGAAGTTTAAGTCGAGAATTTCAAAATTTATTGGTTACTTTGCAAAAACAAATGATTAACTGCTGATGATGAAGATCGTTTTGTCTGTGCTGAAATTCCAAACAGTGAAAGCTATCCTGAATTATGGTACAAAGTCATTAAACACACGTCTCACGGACCTCATTAAAAAGATTCAGCACATTGGGACTCCAAAGATTCTAAATATTGTTTTTACAGAAGTTCTGAAATAAAAGTGAAACTAACGAAATAGCAACAATTCAAAGAAAAAAAATCTTAAAAGTGTTATCCGGTAAAATCAAACACGGGGGTTGGCGAGCAAAGCCCCTTAGTAATTAAAAAATGAAAGTCTATTAGTGATAGTTAACGTCTGTCTCTTAATTCCTATTTTGCGATCTCGCGTTGCCCTCATGTTTAGTTTGCCTGTTCTTTCGACGTTCTCAGCTTTGCCCTGTGCTTTCCTCATGTTTATCAGCTCCTGGTTATCTTCTTCTCACCTCACAATAACCATCGGGCACTCGTGACTCATAAAACTTAAGAGGCTGTACGTGTAGAGTGGCAGCTCTGAGCGTTAAGGAGCTGCTTGTGAGCGCGTCTTTGTATCCTAAAAGGTTTGTAGCTGCCAACTGTCATTTCCACAGGCGATGTTAGATGAGCGCACTGCATGGCGGTTTTGCATGGTAGGCTACTCCAGTTTCTCAAACGGCACTATACCAGCATTAGGCGGGTTCACTATTGGCATGTCATGCTCTGCTCCTCGCCACTCTTCAAAACAAAATGTATGTATTAGTGTGTTCAAACTTCAAGGGGAATCCCAACCAGTCTTTCAAGCAATATTTGTGGGCTCAAAACTTCAACGGTGACCCCCGCCCCGCCAGTCCCCCTCATCTCCGCAATCTCAATTAAGCACGAGCCTTGAGCAGAGCCCGATGGGGGAGACGTCATCTGTCATTTGCTTTTGGTACTGTGGAGTAAAAGCTGGTAGCGGTACTGAAGTCATAATGTTAGTAGCAAACCAACACTAACACTGTATTAGGGTTTGGATTTGTTTTTATTTTTTATACATTTACACGTCAATTTTAGAAGCTTTTGAGACCCCTGAATTTTGTCAAGAACAGAGGATTCTCAAAAACTGCTGCAAAAAGGTCCACAAGTCTGTCAACCTTTGGATTGTAAAACATAAAGTGCAGATGAAGAATAAAAGATTTATTTTCAAAAATGCTCAGCAGCACAAGAAGCTGTGAGGAGCACAAAAAGCCCAGAAGGAGTTGATTTTAAACAACAAAGGCAATCCAAGGCCAGCTAATCCCAAAAACTCAAACCCAGAAGGTGCTGTAAAAGACAAAACATAAAAGGTCAAAAATCAATAATTAACAAGTCGTAATCACAGGAACTCGCCAACAGCCGCACGTACAATGAACCTCAAGAGCCTGTGGGTTTCCTCAGCCATTATAGGGTGAAATGACAGTCCCTGTTTTGATCTTGAGACTTCCGAAGCACACAATTCCCAAAAAATAATCAAAATGCCCACTTGAAACTGTCACTGAGGCTAGTCACACAAAAGGGCAACAAAGAATCTTTATAAATAAAAAAATGTATTTATTACGGGCCATAATCCGTAGCATAAAATTAAGCTCTGAGGAGCTCAAGACAAAGGCCACAGAAGGCAGTGCCTTCAAAACAGGCAATCCCAAAAGCGAGCACAAGTCCCAAAACACAAAATCCAAAGAATGGTCAAAAAACAGAACACAGCTTCAAAAAACCCAGGAAATCACAAAAGCACACTAACAATAATCAACAGAGGAACCGGCCAGCACACAAACACATTTAGAATGAACCACAAGGGACTCTGGGTTTTCCTTCATTGGACTGAGGGCACAGTGATGGGCAGATGGCCTCACCTCTTGGCAGACCACTTACAAAACAACTGGCACATAGGAAAAGATGTTTAGATGGCAAGAGACTAAATATTTAGCAATGTCAATGGAAATGAACAAAACAGGCACACAAAATACAAGGAACGTAGTAGAACACACATAAAAACACAGACATTAAATAACAACTAATTAAAACAGAGAATATTACAAAAGATTAAAAGAAATAACAACAACAACATAAACAAAAGAGCCAAAAAGGACAAATCAAAGGAATTTAAACCCAAGTGAGCGGAGAGACCCCGGCTGAGACATACCAAGTATGAATTTAACGTTTATTTCTGGAAACTCCAATTGTGTAAACAGATTTTTTGGACCGTCCGTCTGCCATTTTTGGTTGCCATCACTAGAACCGCTTCAGGTGTTACTTAGGGACGTGTCCTCGGAGGTTGCAACAGGTCAAATGGTCACCCAGGAATTCACTTCCTTGTCCAAGTTGTGGATTGAAAGGCCTTCCACAGATTGTTCTTTCCAAAAGTTTCCCAGTCTTAATGTGTTCTGGTTCTGACTTTAGTTCTGAAGTTTTGACCACGATTCATGCCTCTCATTTTAGTTCTGGCGCTTGTGTTTTTGATTTGCCAGTTTTCACTTTTATTCTGTTCAAGCGTGTGTTCTCCTGGTCATTTCCATAATCTTGCTGACATAACACACTGCCTTACGCACCATCACTGCCACTACTGATGCTCTGTGTAAGAAAGGAAAAAGCCGACTATACTTCCTTAGAAGGTTGGCGTCCTTCAACATCTGCAATAAGATGCTGCAGATGTTCTACCAGACGGTTGTGGCGAGCGCCCTCTTCTACACGGTGGTGTGCTGGGGAGGCAGCATAAAGAAGAGGGATGCCTCACGACTGGACAAACTGGAGAGGAAGGCAGGCTTTATTGTAGGCACAAAGCTGGACAGTTTGGCATCCATGGCAGCGAGATGGGCGCTGAGCAGGCTACGGTCAATCATGGAGAATCCACTGCATCCACTGAACAGGATCATCTCCAGACAGAGGAGCAGCTTCAGTGACAGACTGCTGTCACCATCCTGTTCCACTGACAGACTGAGCGACTCTTCAGTTCCACCCGGGGGGGTAAACGTTAACATTATTCAAAGTTATTGTCTGTTATACCTTCATTGTTATCACTCTTTAATTTTTTTCACTTTTTAATTTATCAGTATGCTGCTGCTGGATTATGTGAATTTCACCTTGGGATTAATAAAGTATCTATCTCTATCTATCTATCTATCTATCTATCTATCTATCTATCTATCTATCTATCTATCTATCTATCTATCTATCTATCTATCTATCTATCTATCTATCTATCTATCTATCTATCTATCTATCTATCTATCTATCTATCTATCTATCTATCTATTGTCTGCTACTCTTTTATGTTGCTAATAAGACAGTTGGATCAGTGAATTCTGTTTAAATGGTCTGTCATGTCGTATGCCTCAAGTGTTTGAATCCATGTACTCAGAACTGAGAGTCCCTTCCTCACTTACAAGGGTCTCCACAACCTGATGTGAAGAACCAGGATTTCTGTTGCACAGATTGTTCCCTAAAGATGGAGTTTCAGCACAATTGAACTCTTTCGTTTCAGAGAAAGCTTCCCACCAGACCAGGACAGACAAGGCTTGGGTGGGCCCACCGCTTGGCCAGGAGTCAGACATACAGAGGAAGAGCAGGCCGTAAAGTGCAGAGAAGGGAAGGTATGTACAGCCGCCATGCGCTCCACTTGTTGTTTGAGCAGTCCTCCCTTTGGACAGACTTCATCTGACAGTTAAATAAACCCATACGTTAAAAACAAGAAAATGATGATATTGGCAGCAAATGTTTAGTCTGATTGGCTTCTCTAAATCGCAGCCGTGTCAGTCTGATTGTTGTGGTGAACAGCCAGGCCTGAAGTGGCATCACTCCCAGTGTTAGCTCCTGACTCATTCGGGTCCACATACCTGATTCAGAAATGTGGAGTAAACTAAACGAAGAGCTGAATGGATGCTATCAAGAGTGAAAAATATTCAGAGTAATGTTTTATTCTATAATGATTAGGGCCCACGATTTACCGCGGCAAGAAATCATAAATTCCGTAGCATGTTTTTTTAAATTCAAATGCAGTACCAGAACTCCATAAGACTAATTCGTAACCCAAACAATACAAGTACAATTTTTCTTATTCTTAATCCTTAATAATAATCAATCATAATTCGTAATACTAATCAAATAGGTATATCAAAGCGTTCACATCCGCACATTTTAATCCACAGATTTGCTTTAGGCAAACGATGCTGAAACATATGAAGGCATAATATTATTCTCAACAAACTATCGAATAATGTTTCTAAATTTATTGCTTATTTATTGTTGAAGAAAACGGCACTGTAAGCTCGTAGATTTTCTTGTGACAGAGAATATCGCAGTGGTGACAACACCGATCCTTATTTTGAGAACGAACGTCCCACATCAACAGAAGAGATCGACAAAGCAATGTAAACTTTAGCAAGAGCTGCTAAGCGAGGCACTCTGTCCTCTAAGGCACGCCAAAAAGCAGTGATATCAGCTGGAATTACTTCACGAGATGCTATGTCCAGATCAGCTTGCCATTCATCTGCTGCAGCCATCATTGTTGGCACTGATTGTGAATGATCAGCAAAATTCTTCGATAAGAGTGGTAGCTGTCGTGGATCAAATATTCTCACAGATCTGAATAAGTCTATTGCCGGCTGTTTGGTTCACACAAATATTCTTCAAGTTTAGCAGCAGCATTGTGCTTTGCATCTTCACAGTGCTGGTTGCAATTGGAAAGCCGGACGATTTCAGGCAAGGCAGTAAGTCAGACACTTTGTTGTAGACATCGACAGCCATGAATGACTGTGCCTCAAAAGAAGTCCGAGTGTTCATAATTGGCTGGCAGTGAACAGAAACAAATTCAAGTTCAGCTCTCAGCTCGTTAAGTTTATCAGTACAGTACTTTGCAGCAACGCCGACAGCTTCTTTAACTGGACTGTAGCTCCACTGTGTTCGATTTCAGTAACAACGAATAGGCAAAAGAAAGAACTTACAGAAGTAATCAAAACTAATCATACTAATATCAATATGCCTCAAATGGTGAGATTTCATTCAGATTTGGCGTTTTACCGCTCCAAAACCCTAAATTCCGCGGGCTGCGGTAAATCGTGGGCCCCAATAACAATACTGTATAGGGTGGTCCAGATCTAATTATGTAATTTTCATTACGCAATAACTTATTAAGTTTATTACATAGAAAATCTCCCAAAAAATCCTGGACCATCGAGAATTGTGCGAATTGACGACATGAGGACTGGAATCATCCCCACATAAATCAAAGTCATCCAGACGATCTGGATCTGCATAATGAGATCTGGACCACCCTGTATATAGAAAACCTACACTGTACAATGCTTTCAAACTCAATTGACAAGGTGATAAATAACCCCTGAACATTCAAAGCTCCAACTGATTTTAAAGAAAATTCTGCTCATCCAGAAGGACAAGTTGTAAGAACAGGAAGTGTGTTTGACTGGGGGCTAAACAGTGTAAAGTGACATGAAATAATTAATGTATGATAAGAAATGGTATTCTTTTAAAATGGACAAAATGAAAGTAAATAATACATTTAAATAAAATTCTTATATTTCCACTATAAACATCAAAACCAATTTCTAAAAACCAAATTATGATAAATGTAACCCTAACAATTCACTAACTGTCCCTAAAAATCCTAGTCTGCAATATGAGGTGCTGACAATGGTGTTTGGAAAATAATAGGAACAAAATGAAAGCTTCACACAGGCAGGTGTCCTGTGATTTACAGCAAAGAAGAATGACAGGAGGGGGTGCTGATCACAAAATACACAAAACAGCAAGAGCAGGACCTCACTATCCATCCATCCATCCATTTTCCAACCCGTTGAATCCGAACACAGGGTCACGGGGGTCTGTTGGAGCCAAACCCAGCCAACACAGGGCACAAGGCAGGAACCAATCCTGGGCAGGGTGCCAACCCACCGCAGAGGACCTCACTAGTCTGCCCCAAAACAGACTTCACTGCAGACAGCCAGACTCAACTCAAAAGGCAGGCTTTCAGGCCTGACAAGTCCCACTGGCTTTCAAATGAAACAATACTTTTAAATGTCCCCAATACATAAAAGTGCACTTTAAGGGGGAGGAGGCCCCCATGTGTACAAAAGGGCTAATAAACAATCTTTAGAAAAAAATGATTTATTTTCAAACAAATAGAAAAATACCAGGAAAAAAGGTCAAATGGACAAAAATAGACAAAAGTAGCTGCCTAAAAAAAGGCAATCCAAGTGCAAAAATCACAATGCAGAAGATGTAAACCTAAACAGAAGCAAGAAATTCACAAAAAAACAGTAAAAACCAACTAAAATAGCAATACTTCCAAATCCTTCTTGCACAAGTGCAATGCTTGGCTTACTCCTGAGCCTCTTCTGCTCTGGTTAAATAGCCAAAGGGTGGGCTCAGTGAGGGGGTGGGTGCTCTTGGTGATGTCAGAGTGGCCCCGCCTCCTGGGGCTCCACCCAGTGAAGGGGACATAATTACAAACATCACAGAAAATACATAAAGACATGAAAAATAACAATAAAACACATGCTAATACATAACAACACGAAAGGAAGACAATAAAATCATACTTTATTTCCAAAAAAACAAAGGAAATTAAATGTAATTAAGTCCAGTTTCTCTTTGTACAGGGCTGAGGTGGTAGATTTTCATTGTGAATGTTTTCCAAGACGGATTATTAAAATTAATTTCAGAGCTCTCAAAGTATTTGATTAGATAATTGCTTTGAAATTAATCTTACAACTGATATGGGTTGGCATGAGGGTTAAACCTTTTGTTAAGAAGTTGTTTGTTAATTTAATAGGCCCCATCATTTATTTAATTTGATTCAGGTTTTTGGCTGAGAGCAAAGCACATGCTGTTTAATGCGAAAAATAACTGAAAAGGGATCAGTTAAATATGAATTAATGACAAGTCAGGTCGCTCCTCTATAATGTGGATTGCCCAGATGGAAAGCAAAACTCTTCACGTCTTCATGACGCACGATGCAGTCATGAAGGAACTAGATGGAAGTGGCCTAGCGTGAAAGGTGCCTTCTTGATGGCAGTCTGACATTTTATTGGTCTGTCGTCACTCCATTGTTCTAGTTGGCTATAAGGTCCATGGTGAAACACAAAGCCTTCACTGATGTTCTGTATAAGACACTGTAACAGACCCTCAAACACATGGACATGGTCAGTCTATTGCCACATTTTCTTACTCGACACATTTCTGTCTCTGCTCCAAATTGTTCTCCACCTGGCTGAGGTCTTCTCAACAAAACACTCCTTTTTGTAGGCTTCCCTTTGACATGCTTGCCCATGGGTTTTGGTTACCACCATAGTGAGTTTTGTGTCTCAGCAAGAGACAGTGAAAAATCTTTTAATGAATTAAGTAGGAAATGAAAACAAGGTCAAACAAATATGAGCAGAGGTGAATACCAAAACGACAAACTGACCATTTGTCCAAGCCAGAAACGTAGGACAAGAATCAGAAATCCTTCAACTAAAAGAAAGCCAGAATTCAGAGGTAAGAAAGACACTGAAAATTGCACTTAAAAAATCGTGGATAGACGAGAACGGCACAAGCCAGAACTTATAGGTCATGTCACACACTCCGGCAGAACTGACTGACGGGCCTACCATAAGAAGGAGCACCAGGAGCAGCTTCCTCCTTGCTTGCCAAACACAACTGCTGTGAGATGTTGTGACACAATTGGAATAGCCACTGCGACACTGTCAGCTTAAACTCCATCATATTTCGCTCTAGGAATGGACAGATGTTGGTACAGTTTTTGGAAGAAGTCCATCAAGAACAGGAAGTAGTAACATCAAAGGTACGGGAGTCAAAAGAAAACAAATAAGTAATTAAAGAATAGCTGGAAGTTGAAATTAAAATTATATCCAAGAGTGGGTACTGGTAAGCCTCTCACCATCTTCATAAAAAACTCTTTTAATAAATCCGTAGCTTCAACGATATTTTGTGAATAGCTAGCTGGGACTGTAAGCTCATGGCACAAAATTGTTGCTTAACAACTGAGATGCTCCAAAAATTAGAATACAGTTACGCTGCCTTCATGTGATGTTGGAGAGACGGTGAATAAGAGTTTCCATGTCGGAAATTCCACACGAACGCCATACAAACTTGAAGTGAGACAAATCGAGGAAAACAAAGCTACTGAGTTATGATGTGATGCTGACCTTTCACCTTAGTCAAATGTATAGAGTAAAAAGTGTAACATGATCATCCAGAAATACCATTTTTTTGGTCGAAATACATTTGGAGCACAGTGATTTATTTTGCTTGTTATTTCCAAAAAAATGCAGTTTATCTTTGTTTTTCTTTTCTGCAGATAAAGTAATAAATCAACTGTGAGCTGAGCACACTGAACTGGGAGGGTGAAATGTCACAGCTAGGAGCTCTGAATAGTCCAATACCACATGAACACAGCATCGTAGTCAGGGCCTGGTGGTGCGTTGGGCACAAGGGGGCACATGTCCTGGGGCCCATCACGTTTTCAGAATTCCTCACCCACGCTCAGTACATTTTAACTTCTCACTAATGTGGCTATAACGTACATGGAGAGAACGCAGATAGAGCCCTTTGTCCCAAATGTGAGTGATCATGAGGGCCCTACTCATGAACCGCTGTCTTTGAGAGTCTATGGACCACGGAGTAAATGAATATGTGCATTTTGTGTTAAAATTTGATTAAACACAAAAAATGTAAAGCCATCTGGAAATAATAAAAGCTGTTGGCCATTGTTCAAGTCGATTAGCAGGGGTCTTGAGACAGCCATTCCTCGGGGCTTTAGTAGGGGAAGATCTAGCTCTGCCTATAGCTGAGAGATGTTTGCTTGACCAGAAGTAGACATGGCACCAATGCAACCAGGAGAGTGAGAAGAAAATCAAAAGTGAATGGGTTAGCAATACTTGGTACAGTATTAACAGTAAGGAGACTTGGTGTAGGTCAGGGGTCCTCAGTCACAGTCCTGGAGGGCCGCAGTGGCTGCAGGTTTTTCTTCTAACCCGGTTGCTTAATTAGAAAGCAGTTCTTGGCAATAATTTAATTTCGTGACTTGTTATGCTCTACCTCTGCAAGGTAATTCTCATATCTGAGATTTTCTTCCCCTTTCTAAGGATATCATCCACATGATCTGAAGGCTAAAATGGAGGAGTAATTCTCAGTCCTTCACTTTTTTCTCTTCACTTTCCTTCCAAGTATTTAATTAAACCCCATAGTGCATGATAAACACACAGAGGTGTAAATGATAACAAGCTAAATGGAGAAATGCTGGTCTCTTCTGTCATTTGCATCTTATTGCTTATTAGGAGCCATTAAAAACCGAGAATGCAGCTGTTTAAGACTAAAATAAGCAATAAGGGCTCAAAATCTTAACAACTAAACTGACGCAGACATGTTACTAGAGCAGTAAGTGCTTCTTATTAGACAATTGTGTTGGAAGAAAAACCTGCAGCCACTGCGGCCCTCCAGGACTGTGACTGAGGACCCCTGGTGTAGGTCTTCATCCTTACTTTACTATAAGTAATGGTGATATTCCATCCATGGTATCTACTATCAAATCACCCCAAGGTTTAGGGGCCCACTGTAAGTAAGGCTGCACCAAAGACTTGACTTCTGAAGTCATCATCCCAGTGTCTAAGAGTCAGTAAGTAAGTTGAACGGGCTGAAGTTTAAATAACTATTCACGGACATCAGTGAGGAGCCTTGAGCACTGGCGTCACGCTGTCATACTAATTACATGTAAGTCGAGTAGACCGCGAGTGACCAGAGTGCTCTATTTAATATGCTTGAAATAAATAAGCAAGGTACTCTTTTTGGAGTGTTTCTAAGATGGAGAATCATTTCAGTATTGTATATGAAGCATTCTTAAAGCTGCGCCCGATACGCACTACGCCACATGATGTTAAAAAGTGATAAAAGGCTTTTGTGTGCAGATGCACAGCACTTTGCAGACTAATTTGGTGTGTGGGCGAGTGTGAAAAGCAGAACACGCTACAGGACTGGGGTGGGGGGGGGTCCCTGCCAGGATTTGGTGAATGTACACTGCATGTTTAATTAGATTCCGTATTTGGAAACACATGCCAGTTGCATATTAAAATGCTGGCAGAGTGAAGGCCTGGGTCCTCCTGCACCCTCACCCCTAAAGACTCTCATTCTGATCCAACAGAAACCGCACACTTGTTAAGATTCGTTTCAAAGCTGTGAAGAGAAGACGGAGTTGGAGGTTTGCTGCACTGCAGGCTACTTGAGCCTCCTGCTGAATCCACTCCACTCGCTGCTTTAACTCCTCGCCTCAGAGATAGAGATCTGGCGGTCCTGCAAAGACGGCCTTTTTGGGTTAGTGTTGAATTCTCTTTTGCTCTCTTCCGGCAATTACATTTTGGAGCTCTTCCTCCCTGGCGCTGGAGTAATTCAGCAATCAAAACCAGAGCAGCTCTGCCGTCTTTGTGCATCAATCACATGACATCCACGGCGGTTTCCATCAAGATGATTTACTGGCATGAAGATGTGGATTGTGCCACTGGCAAACAGAATCGCTTAGGCTGCTGCTGGAATTGCATTAATTGACTTTCATTTAAGTTTATACCACATCAATCACAGCTGGTTTACCTTTGATGCAGAGATTTTTAAAAAGGCCATCATGCATTGTGATGCAGTGATGATCCACTGCTGTGTGATCATGGGAGCCTTCAGAGGTTCAGTGCTTTGATCGGGCCCTCCATTCGCAGGACTGCCTTACAACATAAGAGAGAATGAAGATGAAGATGGCTAGGTAGCTCAAGTCACTCCCTTTTTACAGCTAAGCAGCCAGTGAGATGCAGCTTTATGTGTGTCACTAACATGGCGGGACACCCGAATGGTAGGGAGCTCCCAAGTGATTTTTAAAGAGGGGACTCACTTCTGAAGCTTGCTAATGGGGGGCTGCTGAGGGAACACTGAAAGTCCCAGAAATGAAATGAACACTTAATGTCTTGAAGGGAAGGAGTAGCGTGATGGCACAGCTATTGGCACTGTCATGTGCACTGCCTTGTCATAAACATTGGGGTTGAGAAAAATGATTGTAAATAATCACAACAGTAATAATAATCATCCTTAAACGAGCGCAGGATAGGAGACATAAACCCAGCCAAACAAAATGAACTTATCAACCCAGCAACAGGACTGCAACTGTAGCCTTTGACGACATTGCTGAAAACTGATTTTACTAAAGCATAAGCATCTCTCAGATGAGCTGGCATTGAAAATTGCACTAAAACTCCATAAATAAAGGTTTTCGCGGTTATCACGCCCTATGATTCGATTGATTCTGCTCTTTGCATTTGCTCCTGGCATGCTAAAAAAGTTCTCCATAGTCATTCTCTTGTGGGAAAAACTTTGATGTTGTGCATTGATTGGATGATAATGCTGCCTTTTTTGCATATGTATAGGATACAAAGAGCAGGAATTATGGGTAAATGTTTAAAATAACCACTATACTCTAATTTCATTGCATTTCTTGACTATATGAGGCTAGTCCTTTTATTTTAGGGATCTTAATTTAATTTAAATGCTTATGAAGCTATATGGTAATGTTATAATTATATTGTCACCATTACTGTAATCTTCCTGTTAGGTTGATGAATTAAATAAAAAGCTACCCTACCCATTACTTTTTTAGACTGCTGTTAAACAGTCATTTGTTTTTGACTCATGTTACAAAGATTCAATCTTTCTAGAGAAAAGGTGAAATGTAAAAGTGAAAGAAAGTCTGCCAGTTCAGCCCAACTGCTTTGGGTTTTCTGAAATGGGCTTATTTTTCCGAGCCAGTCTTGCTGAGTGGCTCCTCTCTTGTATCCGCAGGATTCACTATTCAGATCCGGCAGTGCTAATTCCACTCAAAGCATCTTTGAGCACTTGTCATTATTAGCCGATAAATTTCAAGATGTCTGCATGTACCTGATATTCATGGTTGTCTATTAAGAAGCATCTGTCTGATAAATTAATTTTGCCAATTCAGGATGGATATCAGTACACAGATATATTACATTGGAATCACCTGCGAAATTAATTTGAACTGTCAAACAAACTCCAAAATTTGGACTTGACTCCCTTTTGCCTGCAGTCTGAATGTAGTTTTAGTAGCTCAGAGCAACATGAAACACTGCTGATAAGGACTTTTCAACTCATTTTTACCATTGCTGGTTTTCTCTAGCATTGGGGAAGGTGAAGCTTTTAAGCTGCCCCTCTGCCCACCAGACTCTGCTGCTTCATGGCTTTGAATCCCAGCGAACTGCTTGTTGTCCATGTGTCTGTAGTTGTAGTATTGTATTGTATTGTAGTAGGTAGTAACCGAAAGAAAGAGATTGCGAATACAAGCGGCTGAAATGAGTTTCCTCCGCAGGGTGTCTGGGCTTTCCCTTAAAGATAGGGTGAGGAGCTCAGAGTAGAGCCGCTGCTCCTCCGCATCGAGAGGAGTCAGATGAGGTGGCTCGGGCATCTGATCAGGATGCCTCCTGGACGCGTCGCTGGTGAGGTGTTCTGGGCACGTCCAACCGGGAGGAGGCCACGCTGGAGGGACTATGTCTCCCAGCTGGCCTGGGAACGCCTTGGGATTCTCCTGGAAGAGCTGGAAGAAGTAGCCGGGGAGAGGGAAGTCTGGGCCTCTCTGCTTAAGCTGCTGCCCCCATGACCCGACCTCGGATAAGCGGAAGAGGATGGATGGATGGATGGATGGATGTATTGTATTGTATTGTATTCCTCCCACATTTCAAAGATGTACATGTTGCATCAATTATTAACTAAATTGCCCCTGTGTGAGTGTACTGGCATACCTACGCCACTGTTTCCTACCTCGTGTCCAATACAACTGAGATAGGCTCCAGTCCCCATTACTATATACAGGGTTGATTTATTTTTATGGAGTGGTTGGCACTGTATTTGTTCCAATCTTTTCCCAATTTGGGTAGAACAGTGACACTCTGCATTCTGGGTCTGCACTAGCAGGTGACATTAGAAGGCAGTTTAATGAGGTGCATAGTCATTGACACATGAAGCAGGTCTCCTGGAAGGTGCTACGAAGCACTCAATCTTTATTTTATACCATGCCTTCTAGAATAAGCCCCACTGCTAAGTGCTTTATAGAGTAACCCAAAATCCAATATAAAGAGTGAGCTCATGGAGCTGAGGCAGCAGCTTGGAATGAAAGCCATTCTAAGGAGGTTCAGAGTGGAGGTGATAAGGGTCAGTCCTACATAGTCAGGCCAGTGCAGTGTTACTCCTTTATTTAACTTGTGTTCTTCTCCTTGTATGATTAATGAGTTTGTGGTTTCCTTATTTTAAGTTCTTATATCATTCTATTTGAAATCAGGGAAGAACACAGAGAGGTGCACTTTAAAACCTGTAGTGCAGAGTTAAAAAGCACCGGCATCACTGAGCTGGAGGTTTAAAGGCAACTGCTGACATTCTAGAGAGGGGATAGATAAACAGATAGATAGATAGATAGATGTGAAAGGCACTATATGATAGATAGATGATAGATAGATATGAGAGGCACTATATAATAGATAGATAGATATGAAAGGCACTATATTATAGATAGATGTGAAAGGCACTATATGATAGATATGAGAGGCACTATATAATAGATAGATAGATAGATAGATGTGAAAGGCACTATATTATAGATAGATGTGAAAGGCACTATATTATAGATATGATAGATATGAGAGGCACTATATAATAGATAGATTGATATTAACAACAACAGCCTGAAAGAGCACAAAGAAAATGGCAGATGGTCTTTGTTTAGATGTAAGCAGTCGAACTTTTAATTATTTTCTGCCTTTAGTTTTTAATGCAATGCTGCTTATCTTTGTATACTGCTCTTCAATAAGTGCAGGCACACAGTACTTTGATAAGTTCACAGTTAGATATAATTACAAATATTAGAAATGACTAGTTACATAATTAGTACACATAAATAATAATAATATAAATGTAATTTATAATGTACTTTTCTTAACCCAAAGCTCTACAAGGCATAACAAAATAGTACAATAAAAAGTATAAGCTAAGCTGTAAATAACGAAATGAAAATATGTAACAAACAGTAAAATGTATGAACAAAACAGAATAATAAAACGGAATAAAACATACAAGACAATGCAAATAAAATCCATCCATCCACTATCCAACCCACTATATCCTAAATACAGAGTCACGGGGGTCTGCTGTAGCAAGGCAGCAAGGGCGCAAGGCAGGAAACAAACCCCGGGCAGGGTGCCAGCCCACCGCAGGGCGCACACAAGCACACACTAAGGGACAATTTAGAACCACCAATGCACTTGACCTGCATGTCTTTGGACTGTGGGAGGAAACCCACGCAGACACGGGGAGAACATGCAAACTCCACACACGGAGGACCCGGGAAGCAAACCCAGGCTTACTAACTGCGAGGCAGCAGCGCTACCACTGTGACACCGTGCCACCCCCAAATAAAATCCAAGTAAAATAAAAACCAATCGTAAAATTTTTTAAAAGTGTCTTTGGTCATTTCTTAAATCCGTCAAGCAGCTGGGCATTTCTGATAACTACTGGCAGGGCAGTCCATGGGCACAACAAGAAAAAGCTCTCTCCTAACAGATCGAAAGTTGATGCATGGCAGCTGCAGGGTGAAAGAGGCAGCAGAACGAAGAGCGCACTGGGGAGCATAGGGACCAGTGCTTCAAGTAGACTGCTGCCCACCTCTTCCAGTTTCTACGTGGAGTACTGGCACCTTTGCTTGGCATATCAGTGATTACCAGCACCCATTAGTGAGTCTTGACGGGGACCCCTCACCACAGTGTTGATGTATCCCAGTGCTTGAAGCTTCACAGGGACACCAAGCTCTTACTGTAGATCTGTTATCAATGTACAGGGACAATCAAAGTTTCACCATACTGGCACCTTTTTGTGAATTTTCAGGGCGCATCCTGAATTTGAAACATCATGAGGGACTTCACCCCCACCCCACGATCTTTAATCGAGTGTTACTGTGTCACACTAAAATAATTCCACCAGTAATTCAGTTCCATTTGTGTTCATTTATTTGGCTGACCCCTTTATCCAAAGCGACTTCCAACATCTGAGATACAATTGGTTACATTTCTTTTCTTTTTCCAATTGGAGCACAGGCGGGTGAAGTGACTTGCTCAGGGTCACACGGTGTCAGTGGTGGAATCTGAACCCTCATCCTCAGGGTTTGAGGTCCAAAGCTTTAACCACTGCACCACACACAGGGACTGGCATGGTCGCAGATTAAATGAGGGGTTATGCCAGGGACTGCTTTGAGTTTAAATATAATGCGTTTGTGAACAGGACGTCATTGTAAATGTGAGAGTACAGGGATGATGTGATGGTTCATTGATGTACAAGGACGACTCTAAGCAGGTCAGTTTTGCACATACATTAGCAGTTTTTTTTTTGCGAATTTGCTGGTAGAGTGAAGAGAAGCACATTTGAATAATCTAAACGAGAGGTGATAAAGGCATAAATAAGCCTTTCAGTGGCAGTTTGTGAAATTGTGACAGACGTGGTCGGAGTCTTGCAGTATTACAAAGATGAAAGAAGGACATTCTGGAAATGTTTTTAATGTGTGCCTCAAATGTGAGCTGACTGTTAAAAGAACTCCAAAGTTATAGGCATTAGTGGTAGGTAATACCTGAATACTGTCAACAGATAAATTACGATTATTCATTTTTTGTATTGGCAAAGGAGTACCAATTAAAATAACATCAAGTGTTTGCAAAACTTAGTTGAAGGAAATTATGCTGCAGCCATTATTTGTTGGAGACAGCTGCTGAGGTGAGCAGAGGTGGAAATACATACATGTGGGTTTTACAACAATACACATCTGAATGTCATCTGCATAACAATGACAACCCAAACCGAGTTCCTTATGATTTTCCCTAAGGGTGACATAAAGATGCTGAACAGAACAGGCTCCAAAAATGAACCCTGGGGGACACCATGGCATTCTGGGACAGAGGGAGATTTATTGTGTGAGATATGGCTGGCCATTCATCCTGGTCAATACCCCCAGGCCACCAGATGGAGCCCTCCTTGCAGCTTAGAGGTGCCTCGAATGCCAGCAGGGAAT
Organism: Polypterus senegalus; assembly: GCF_016835505.1. Taxonomy (NCBI): domain Eukaryota; kingdom Metazoa; phylum Chordata; class Cladistia; order Polypteriformes; family Polypteridae; genus Polypterus; species Polypterus senegalus. The sequence continues at coordinate 26,753,947 of NC_053159.1, forward strand.
CATGGACCGTGGAATTATAATGTACAGCCCTGCTGGATACCAAGGGGGCCGCCAGGAGTCGCTGCAGGGAGGCCCAGGGATTTATATTTCCCATATAGCCCGGAAGTATTTCCAAGTCATGGGAACGGAAGAAATGATATACTTCCGGGCTGAAGAAAGAGAAGTTTTTACCTGACCTGGAGGTGCTGGATAACCACATGGACTGAGGGCTCAGAAGCGCTTCCGGGTCGAGGACTATAAAGGACTGTGGGAGATCCCAGACAATTGAGCTGAGTTGGGAGGCAGGGTGGCTAAGCGTCTAGGAGTGGAGGATTGGATTATCGTATTGTTTATTGAGTATTTGGGAGTGGAGGGTGCTTTGTGCACTTTATTATTATAATAAATAATTATTGGACTTTTTATCTGATGTCTGACGTGGTATCTGAGGGTTCAAGGGAGCGAGAGAGCCCTTAATCTATCACAATTGTTACCCATAAAAACATATAGTAACAGAGTAGTTTGAAAGTGATTAACAGTAAATGGAGCCCAGCAATATCTCTGCAATAATGAATTGTTGAACTATGGCAGGCTGACAAATTCTACTCGGATTGTCTTTATACGACTGAGTGTGCCCTGTGATGAACTAACGCTCTGCCCAAAGCTGCCAGTATAGCCGTGGTTACAAAATGGATGCATGAACTCTCACGTTCAACCTCAAGATTGTCCTTCAGGGTGTGGAAGACATCTTCTAAGCCTTTTATCGCTTTTCTGATTGTTTCAGTGCACTCACGTTTTTCGCTCCTTAGATTGATTGTTTAATGCTGGAGAAAAATGGAGGGATTGGTTTAAAGGTATTAGAAATGAAAAATGCATAACTTGATGTCTTACTGCTCTTTTAAAGTGAGGTGTTCACCCAGAAGGAGCTGTGGCTGTGAGACGGACTGTTCTTTATTGTTCTGTTATTGGTGTTTTATTCCATACTGATGGGCCAATTGTATGTTGATACTGGATGTGACCCTCATGTTCTGCAGGTTTGTATTAAATTTACACTTCTACCCTCAGCAAAAAGAAATATGATAATGGTTACAAGATGACATCGCTAAGACTGAGCTGTTCTCCGTGATTTCTTTAAAGGTTGCAATGCTGACTTAGCGTTGGGGCGGCTGAGCATGGGGGTGCAGCTCTGTAATGCTAAACTGTTTTTTTTCTGTCCTCTTTTTTTAGCCACCTGTAGAACGTTCATCCAGAGTGTTCACAGACAAAGACCTCGAGTTTCATGGGAATCGCAGCTCGCTGCCGCATGACAGCAATAATGGCAAGACGGGCAGACCACATGGGAGCACCGTGGATAGCCTTGCCAGTTCACGGGTTACTAATGTTTGATGTGTCACTTCAGACATCTCTGCAATTCACACTGGGATATGGAGGAGCAGACAGTTAACAGGCCACAGGTTTGTTCCTAACTGCTGCTGCTGCTCCCAGGAGAGTGCGGGACATCCAAGTGAGCTCCTGTCAGCCAGCACAGTGCAGTGCACACATGTGTGAAGAGTAACGGCTCTGTAGGGCTGAACAGGGGGCTCGACTGGCGCTGCCCACCGCAGAAAGAGAAGTCCTGCTCCTGCAACAGAGTTCACTTCATATAAAAGAGACCCCAGCCCACCAACACATCCATCCTACTGTAAAGCAACAAATGAGCATCTAATGGCTTCTTTTGGATAGAATGTGGAACTTAACATTAATTTAATTTCAAGAACTGTTTTTTCAATCATTGCATGAAGGGTGCTATATATAAGAAAGAGTATTCTGTTCACTGATGTTAGACATTCCATAGGAACGAGCTAATAAAAACGCTTAGTCTTCAAAAGCACAGTAGGGGAAGTTATTTTGGGTTTTATTTTCAACTAAAAGCTTGAGGTTTTGAATTTTTTAACAGTTGCATTTTGGCTGTCTGTTGTGGTGCTTGGGATAGCTGCCTCACCTTAGACCCAAGCCTGATTTCTGGCATGGAGATTTCATCCCAAAACATGGTTGTGTGATTGTGACCTTGATGAATGTGTCGGTATTTTATTTTGACACAGAGACTTATGGTAATAAAGCGACACAGACATCGTAAAGATTTGGGGCAGCCACCCGTATATTGTTTTCCCAGCTGCAAAAGTTGAATTTTAGAAGCACGATGTGCATAGAACAGAGTCCGAAACTGAACTGATCATTACAGACAAAGATGGAGGCTTTAAAGGTCCATAAAGGAAGTGACATCATCAAAAGGGTCGATGTGATGTCAGCAAAGGGGTCAGCACCGGAAGTGATGTCTACTGGACCAGATGTGATGTCAGCAAAGGGGTCAGCACCGGAAGTGATGTCTTCTGGTCCGGAAGTGACGTCCGCAAAGGGGTCGACACCAGGGGTGATGTCTACTGGACCGGATGTGACGTCAGCAAAGGGGTCGGCACTTGAAGTGATGCCTTCTGGTCCGGAAGTGATGTCCACAAAGGGGTCGGCACCGAAAGTGATGTCTTCTGGACCAGATGTGATGTCAGCAAAGGGGTCGGCACCGAAAGTGATGTCTTCTGAGGTGCCGGAACCTTGGAGGATTTCCTGGGAAAAGTCTTTAGGGAACTGAGAAAGACAGTCAGCACACTCCACTGCCCCCTGGTTGGATGTTTTATTACAATTACTTTAGCTGCCCTTTAGCTGCCTCCTACTCACACATGTGTGACAGACTATAAGACGTGTTCTCCCTCTTGGAAGTTTTTACATTTTATACACAGTGGATTTCATTTGTTTTTTTTGACACTAATCTACGGAAAAGACTCTTTAATGTCAAGCTAAGAACAGATCTTTGCCAAGTGGTCTAAATTGATGAGAATATAAAATAAAACATATCTGATCACGTAACTATTCACTCCTCTAATATAACACCCTTAAACGACTCAGCCAATTTGTTTTAGAAGTCACTGAATTAGTTTGATGGAGGTCACCTGTCTGGGGTCTTAATTGACCATCATATAAATGCACCAAATCTGGAAGGGCCAACTTGTGGTGTGTCAGTAATGGTGGCCTGACGTACGCAACGAAGATCAAAGAATACACAAAGCAACTTTGTGAAAAGGGGATTGAAAAGCAAAAGTCAGGAGATTGAGACAAGAAAATATCCAAGTCACTGGATATCTCTTGGAGCCCAGTTAAGTCAGTCATTAAGAAACGAAACGAGTACTGCAGAGCTGTAAATCTGCCGGGAGCAGGCCATCCAAAATAAACTGAGTAACTATGCCAAAGGAAGAACAAGTGAGGGAGGCCACCAAGAGACCTATGAGAACTCTGAAGGAGTTCCAAGCATCAGTGGGTGAGACTGAAGAGAGCGTGCAGGCCACTGCTGTGTCGGTGCTTCATCAGTCATACTGTAGCCTTATGGGAGAGTGGCACAGAGAAAAGCCACTATAAAAAAAAAAAAAACGCACATAATGTCGTGACTAAACTTTGCCAGAAGGCACAAGGGAGGCATCTGGAAGAAGGTTCTATGGTCTGATGAGACCAAAATGGAGCTTTTTCACTCTCAGACTAAATCTGATATTTGCACTCTCAAAGACACACCATCTCCACTGTGACGCATATATTATGTAGTCAGGATGCTTCTCTGCAGAAGGCCCTGGAAGGCTTGTGAGAGTAAAATGAATGCAGAAAAACTCAGGGGAATCCTGGAGGACAACCTGACACAGTCTGCAAGAAACCTAAGCCTTGGGAGAAGACTGTTTTCCATCAAGACAACCACCCTCAAGCATAAAACCAAAGCTGCACTGGAATGGTGCAGAAACAACAACGTGGATGACCTGGAGTGGCCGAGTCAGAATCTAGATCTCTCAATCTAACTGAGAAGGTGAGGCTTGACTTAAAGTCTGCTCATTTGTGATCAAGACACAGCCTGACAGATCTTGAGCGACTTTGAAAAAGAAGAAGAATGGAGGAAAATGGCAATGTCTGGTTGGGCAAGGCTGATGGACAGAGACCTGTGCACACAAGCTGTCATGGCAGCTGTCATGGCTGCCAATGGTGCATCTACTAATACTGACATGAAGAGCATGAATACTTAGGTGATCAATTCTTTTATATTTATGGTGAATTTAAACCACTTTCCGGAGATCTGTTTTCACTTTGAGACTTTTTTTTCACTAGCAAATTAGGTACTAGGCAGTACGCTGGAGCAGTGGGTAGCAGAGTCCTGGGTTCAAATCCCTGTCACTGTCTGTGTGGAATATCCACGTTCTCCTTGAGTGTATGAAGGGTTTCCTCCAGTTCCTCCCACGTCTCAAGTGTGTGTTTTAAGTTAATTGAAGATTCTAAATTGACCCCTTGTGAGAACGTGATGACTGGCGGACCTCCAGGATTGTTTTCTGACTTGTGTGTGATGCCAGCTGAAAAGGCTTTAGCATTACAGAAAGTGAATTCGGACATTAGTAGTTTATTGGTATTTTTTCTGTGTATACATTTTTACCCCAAAAAATCAAAAACTGATATAAAGAGTAAAGTTGCAAAATCAATTGGAAAAAGAGAGATTCTTTTTCAAAACTTTGGTCTTTTCTTTGATTTGTTACAGTGCCGGAATCTTCATCCCTCTCTTTTTTTCCATATATAATTAGACCTCAGTTTGGAATAAAAATAATCAAGTCAAGGTCTGAAGACAAGCACCAGTGCTGAATTTCATCCTAATTGACCCGTTTGCTGGGTCTTTTCTGCCAGCGTTAATTGCAGCATATGTATCCACGAGGCGATATTAGAAATTAATGAGCTGTTTATCTCTAGTAATGGTTGAAGACGCTCTGGTGGGGAACTGGGCTTTGCAACTCTTCCAGGTGCTGAATTTAATTGGAAGATAAAGCCGAGCTACATCAAGGCGGCTTGAGCCCTTCAAGGCGCACAAGACATCGTTGTCATGGAGAAGTATGAAATTGCCTTGCTCTCTGTTTTAACTCAAAGCCTGTGTAAAGACGGCCTTAGAAACGCAGGAGGATGAGCAATTTGGATCCTGGAGGGCTGTGTGTCCCTTGCCTGTCAGTGAAGTTCCTGATTATGCCCTGGACAGTGGGACCCCTAGTGGCTAAAGGTTTGAAGTTCAGTCCTGTGCGTCTGTGACTGAATGACCAAAATATGAAAACTGTGATCGAAGAAGCTCATCCTAGATGAGGCGCTGCTGTGCAGTAGGTCTACAGGCACATTGGCCTAATGGGTCTACAGCAGGGGTGTCAAACTCCAGTCCTGGAGGGCCGCAGTGGCTGCAGGCTTTCATTCTAACCATCTTCTGAATTAGTGACCCGTTTCTGCTGCTAATTACTTCTTTTAATTAACTTGACTCGGGCCCTTTAGTTGTTTCTTTTTCCTTAATTAGCAGCCAAACAATAATGAGACACAAAACGAGCCGCCACATCACACAATATCTGAAAATAAAGAAAGGTGAAGGTCTCAGTAAGGTTGATCTCTCAACTCACCAAAACACTTTGACGATGTTCTTATGAAAAACAGAAAATCAACAGTTTTAGAAATGTCAGCTGTGGCAGAATGAGAGCAACAACAGGCCATGGAATTAAATAACGAGTTTAATTAACAGCAAGAAACTGGTTGGAGTTTGAAGCCCCAGTTTAGCTGGTCGTCTGTTGGGTCGTTTCACCTCTCATTTCTGTTTGGCTGTATTTTAATGAGGAAACGAATCAATTCAGAGGAGTGAATCCTTCTAACAGGGCTATTAAAATGTGAATTAGCAGTGAAAACAGGTCACTGATTAGGAAAAGGGTTAGAATGAAATCCTGGAACTGCTGCGGCCCTCCAGGCCTGGAGTTCGACACCCGTGGTCAACAGCTGGGGTGTCAAACTCCAGGCCTGGAGGGCCACAGTGGCTGCAAGTTTTCATTCTAACCATCTTCTTCATTAGTGACCCGTTTTCACTGCTAATTAACTCCTTTTCTCTTTATTTTAATAGCCCTGTTTTTAAGGATTCAGTCCTCTGATTTGATTCGTTTCTTCGTGAAATGGCAACCAAACAGAAATGAGACGTGAAACGAGCCAACAGATGAGCAGCTAAACTGGTATTTCAAACTCCAACCAATTTCACTTCAACCAATGTATTATTGAGAAGCTGATTCTTGCTGTTAATTAAGCCCATTATTTAATTTTATAGTCTTTTGCTGCTCTCATTCTGCCACAGCAGACATTTCCAAAACTGTTGATTTTCTGTTCGGCAAACTGTTTTGGTGACCTGAGAGATCAACCTTACTGAGACCTTCACCTTTCTTTATTTTCAGATATTGTGTGACAGGCACAGGTGAGCTGGTCGTGTGGCGGCTCGTTTTGTGTCTCATTATTGTTTGGCTGCTAATTCAAAAAAGAGACAACTAAGAGGCCCGAGTCAAGTTAATTCAAACGAAAGCAAAAGAAGTTAATTAGCAGCAAAAACTGGTCACTAATGAAGAAGATGGTTAGAATGAAAACCTGCAGCCACTGCGGCCCTCCTGGCCTGGAGTTCGACACCCTTGGTCTACAGCAGGGGTTCTCAGACTCGGTCCTGGGGTCCCCTGTGGCTGCAGGTTTTTGTTCCAACCAGCCTCTGTTTTTAGTTGGACTCCTGGGCTAATTAAGTGAACTGTTGTTTCCCAGATTCCCTATTTTGGGAAAAATATACAAATTAGAAAACTAAGTTTGGTAAAAAAAAAGTAGTAAAATGTACTAAGCAGTTATATGTATTTTTTCTTTTTAACAGTATTTTCATCTTGATTATCATTCTACTTTTCTAGGTGTTCTAATTTTTTAATTAATCTGTTATTTACTACTTTGTGGGGCTGACACTATAGTAGTTGCAGCCTTTCACGATTGAGTGTTGTTTGCTTGGGTGTCTGCTCTGCTTGTTTTTAATTGTCATTATTAATATTCAATGAAGGGAGCAAACTGCACAGAGAAAGGGCAAAATATAATGAAAAGAGAGGTAAGTATTTAAATCCATAGCAAAAATAGAAATATTTATAAGAAATGTTTCTTATAAATGTAAAAGTCATGCTGCTGTGCTTTTCTGAATGTAGAATAAAAGATAAATAATACCAGCTAATTAAATGAGGTCTGTGTTATCAGATGTTGTCACTGATTAGGAATCTGGTTGGATCAAAAACCTGCAGCCACAGTGGACCCCCAGGACCGAGTTTGAGAACCCCTGGTCTACAGGATCAACACCATTATGTGTACGAGCGCAGAGAGGTTCTTACCTGTATGTGCTAATCAACGTGCAACATGTCACCACTCTCCGGCACCAAATCTCTTTCTAACCTTACCTAAAAAATCTCAGGCCACATTCTTCATAACACGGGAGTAACAAATTCTACACAAAATGTGATAATGAAGAAGGCGATGGACTTCAAACCCATTCGAGGGAGAGTCTCCAATGACTGAGTTGTTTTTTAAGTTTGCATAGACACTCTAACCAGAGTCTCCAGTTGGACACGTGCACAGAAAATGCACCGTTGTGATTGGTGAGTTGCTTTGGATGAAAAGTATTTATTAAATAAATAAATGGAGACCCCTGTGAGGTGACACCACTCTGCGGCCTGCTGTACATCATATGATACCATGGGACTTTATTACCCAAGGCTGTCAGTTCAATCACTGCCTCCAACCCACTCTGTGACCCAAAACCTGCCTGGGCTCCAATGGCAAAAAAATATTACCTTACCCATATTTGAACTGGGATGATGTTGCACTAAAGAAAGGTGCCATATGAAAAGTTCCATGCCAACCATTTACAAACTGATGGACCCCACGTGCAGCCATTCGAGGTGGGCTTCACAAGTCATATTCACTCCACTTTGCTCATCCTTAGGTGTGTTCATGTAAAATGCTGTCCTTGTCATATCTGTCTGTCTGTCTGTCTGCCGGAGACAACTCAACCACCAGTGGGACGATTTTATTGAAATATGGTATTCTATATTATTTTTCATGGAAGTCTGTTGGGAAAATTTTATTTTGTTCTGCTTTCTAAAATAGGTCACGCCACACATTTTTGAAACTTCAAAAAAATCCCATTTAAAAAGCATTAGTGAATTTTTGAATTGTCTGTCTCATCGATTAGAGAAACACACCGTGTGATCTTATTTACTGATTGATTTACTTTTTCAAATTAAAGTGGTTATTTTAACTTCCGTTTCCTGTAATTTCCTTCTTTCACACTACTGATAGCTGCTTCTGATGGCAAACCAAATCCCCAGTACAAGTTACTGAAACGCGAGCATATGGCCAGGAAGTCACCATCACATTCAGCACATACTGTACTTCAACTGTCCATTGGGTACTTCTTTCAAAAATTGAATGTTTAAGAAATGTGGACTATAATTAGCCATAGACCCATCCATAAGCAATCAGCCCCAACAGCACATCAATAAAATGCAAATGTTACAGTACTTGAATTCAGTATTGTATAAAGTACCCAGGGCGGCACGGTGGCGCAGTGGGTAGTGCTGCTGCCTCGCACTTAGGAGACCCGGTTCACTTCCTGGGTCCTCCCTGTGTGGAGTTTGCATGTTCTTCCGTGTCTGCGTGGGTTTCCTCCCACAGTCCAAAGACATGCAGGTCAGGTGCATTGGTGATTCTAAATTGTGTGTGTGTGTGACCTGTGGTGGGCTGGCACCCTGCCTGGGGTTTGTTTCCTGCCTTGTGCCCTGTGTTGGCCGAGATTGGCTCCAACAGACCCCCGTGAGTTTGGATGTAGCGGGTTGGATAATGGATGGATGGATAAAGTACCCACAATGCATCTACTATATAATAAAATGCTAAGGTCTGAGTCTGTCCGGTCCCTTTGAGCAATCTGGCGGGTCAGTTTAGCTTTGGTGACACAATCAGAAGAGAAGTGTGAGTGTGAGACACACAAGGAGGAGTGCAGGAGTAGGAATCATGCAGAGATGACTGAATGACTGAAAGTATAAAACCAAGCAGGAGGCAAGTGGGGCGTCTTGAAATGAGTCTGAGAAGCAGGCGGTACAGGAATGCGCTCAGAAGAGGGGTTTAGGCCCACGAGGATAAGGGGAAAGGAGCCGAAGGTACACTTAGGCTAAGAGATATGAAATATTGTTGAGTTTGTTCCACTACCCATCTTCAACAGGCAACATGGCTGGTATTTAAGTAAAAGAAGAGGTTTCTGGGAAGTGACTCAAGTAAACTTTAAATTTGCCCAAATGCAAACTACTCAAGTATCTGATATTAGGTTTGTGTAAGTATAAAAAGTACAAGTAAATGTAGGATCTCTCCTTGTTTTATAAATGATACAGTGCCATGATGTGTAGACTACGAGTCCAAGGAGGTTGTGCTCAAACTTTATAACGCACTGGTGAGGCCTCATCTAGTGTATTGTGTGCAGTTTTGGTCTCTAAATAAATGTTTACAGCTTCACAAATTAAAACATTAGGAGGCCCCAGCCTTCTTTTTCATCCTAATGTTTCAAAGAACCCATCTCTCTATTATAATAAAAATAAATCTTGGGAGACGAGACTTTTTATTCTGCAACGAGACGTGATTTTTTGAAGAGAGACACTTTCACGCCCCACGAGATGAGCCTTTGTGGCAAGAGATTTAAGCACGCCTGGGGCCGGAAATAAAAGACAAAGAGTAGATGACAAAGTAGAACATCGTAAAGAATTCAAAAACTTTGGCGTGACACACATGCAGAGCAGGTTAGAGATAATTTGAAAGTCTCAAAAAAATGATAGTAAATATCGCATTAACACAAAAAAATGAAAATTATTACTTGATGAAATAACGGAACAACGAAAAGAGATGGAATATATTGTTTGGCTTTAAAGTTTAAGTCGGAGACTTGCAGATAGTCTAATTTGTGTTGCCATCAGGGAAAAGTAGGGTTTCTTCCCAATGAAGAGGCGTATCCACGAGAATTAAAAGATTGGTTATTTGGTGAAAGTGAAATCCTGTAAGAGAAAATTTCAAGCCCCACAACACAAGACTTTATGAAAAGAGATTTGGAAAAGTCCTGCTGATATCTGGAACATTTACAACCACGCACACGGTTTAATCATTTCTCATTTGTGTGAATGCTATTGTCAGACACAGTTCGTGTGGAGAGAAAGAAGCGATATTCACTCTCGGGAAGTTAAACGTTGCGTTGTCACAATGTAATTCCAAACATGGAATCAAAATTCAATGCGATATTGAGGAAAAGGTAAAAGCGAAAAGAGATTGAATATATGGACATGGGTGATATGACAGAAGTATGTAGATATTGTTTGGCTTTAAAGTTTAAGTCGGAGACTTGCAGATCGTCTAATTCGTGTTGCCATCAGGGAAAAGTAGGGTTTCTTCCCAATGAAGAAGCCTATCCACGAGAATTAAAAGTTTTGTTGCTTGGAAGCTGCAGAGATGCAAAGTTGCTGGTGCTTAGCGCAGGCAGGGGGGTTGGCGAGAGAAGCCCCCTAGTCTCTGTAAAAAAAATTAATTAAATAAATAATGAAATTATGTGTATATGACTATGGTGGGCTGGTGTGATCCTGTAGTTAGGATATAGCAGGTTGGATAATAGATGGATGGATGTGTATATGAGACACATGGTGTTAATGTCTTCTTTATCCTGTCCTTCACTTCTGCTGTCTTTCAGGGTGAACCTTGTGTCCGCACACTTTACATGTGCCATACAGTGTAATGTCACTTAGGGGTACTACTCCAATAGCAGTGTCTAAAAGACAGGGCAGCACTCGAGTCAGAGGGGGCAGCCTGGTGCAGCAGAGATCTACATGGTTAGAGGACAGGTGGGCCAACATGCCTGTTCAAGTCACAAAGTGAACAGACCTCAAAAACTGTGAGTGGCCTGTCCAACAAAAGTTGGTGTGGCTTATTGGCTAAGGCACTGGAGTTTAAATGAGGTCTCTGGTTCAATCCCTCCAACCATAAGGTATGCCCCTGAGTGAGTTATGAAAATTATTAGGGCTCCAGGTTTAACAATATGGAGACCATTGTGCAGTGATCTGCACATCTCTCTGGAAGAAAACATCAGCTACATAAATGTAAATGATTAGCATGCGCTTGGCAACGCACGCAAGGAAATGCGTCACAATGGGGAACTGAAGGGATTTAGAATTGGCACAAGCAGACTCCTTCCTTCTGAATATTCAATCTCTTGGATGTTTCCATGTCCTCGGTGTTATGCCAATAATCACTTTCACTCTGAAATCGGGACAAATTTTGTTCTTGCCTTTCAAACCACAGCCCACCTGAGGCCTTTAGTTCTGCAAGGATCTAAGAACCTGCATACAGCTGACATTACACTTCATTAGGTGACATGTTGGTAGGTTTATACCATTGGGTATAATAGTGTAATATCAATAGTAAATAGAAAGATGGAAAGCAGCCAGTAAAGTTTCACCATTCACTCACAGCTCCTAATAACATCTAAATACAGAGTGGGCACCACTTAGGACCCCCGGGCACCTCCAGACCTTTCTGCGTTCATGAGATCTTTCTTGCTGAACATTCAGAGCAGTTTCCAATACTGCCACTCAGGTCGCACTTCATGAGTAATTATGGGCACATGTGTAAAGGCCATGCCACACACATTACTTGACATTTCACGAGATTTCCAGTCGCAGACGAGTCAGGGGCTGTTGTGGTGTGCTGTCAGGTCGCATAGTGTGACATACCTAGTAACTCAGTCCAGGCAGTCTGTGACTCGCTCCATCTGTGTCTTAAGTCACGGGGACGCTGACCTCCAATGAGCACTCACACAGAAGTACGATGCATACAATGCAATAAAGGAATAAGGAACGTGGGTGTTTTGGACCTTGCAAACAGAAACAAGGCTGATCTCTGTGATTCTCGTGTTTTACATACCATGACTGTTGAGAGTTTTGTTCACTTATAGTTTTTAGCTCTATCTGTGTGAGTTACTGTGTAAGTTGGGGGTTTTCCACTTCAAGGATTCTGGTGGTGATGTTTGTTTCTCACCTTATGGCTGAGTTTTGGTTTTATAATATTATTTGGACACCATATAGTCATCCATTTTGATTATTTACTAGTGGTTTCATTTTGTGCTCCCGTTATCACGTTCCAGGTCGTTTCCTTATCTGTAATCATGGAATCAAAACAAAACCTTTGTCTTTGCTAAAACTGCTTTCTAACAATCTTTCTGGTAAAGTAATTTTTGACATTGATCTTTGTCTTGTGATTTTTTTTGGTTGCTCTGCCGCTGATCTCCCGATTTTTTGACTTGTTTCTACCTTTTGACTGCATGTTTTCTCCAGCTTACTTACAAAATCCCAGTGAGTTTCCATTACATCATGACAATGACTGAATGGAAATAAAAGAGCAGATTCTGCAAAGTAACTCAACATACCTGAAAAGCCCGCAGTGCTTTCATCAGGCGGCACACTATTGGCTATCTGAAAAAGGGACAAGCTATTGATACTTTAGAAACGTGAAACTGTGTAGTCATTAAGCAGTCATCTAATTTGAGATACCTTGCAGTCTCTAGTCGCGTAATCGGACATACTCGGGAGTTGAGATCAGCATTCTTAAACTTGCTTAATCCAAGTCTCAAGGGGGGCAAAGCCTATTTTGGCAGGATCAAATGCAAGGGATACATAAAACAACCCTGGATGGGGTGCCAGCTTAATGGAAAGCCCACTCACTATTATTCTAGGCCAGTTTAGAATCTCCAAATTACCAAACATACACGTCTTTGTAAATGTAGAAAGGGAAAACCAAAAAGTCACAGATAGACCGTGCAGGGGTTCAAATCCAGAATGCCACCTTACTGTTCTTGCACATCAGTAGATTACCTAAGTCTATTTCTTCTAAATGGGCCCTAATAATAAAAAAGAGCTACCATTCAAAGCATCCCTCTCTCAATCACACATGTTTTGTCAGTGTACTGTAGTAATTAATGGAGTATGCAAAATAGGCAAGGTGGCATTGACTAAAATGAACCAATCAGATGCTTGAACTTAGTTTTAATTACGATCCTCAGTTCATGAGGCATTTGCATATTTCTGGAGGAATCAGCCAATCGGAGCCAATGCAGAGACTATTTTGCACTGTCTTGCTGCTTAAAATTATTTCAGTATATACCCAATCCATCTGCTTTGAAAGGCACTATACATGGCACAATAAAAGTATGGTTGATTGAGGAGCCTCTAAGTATTCTAGGATTAAGAGAGGTCTTCTTGGAAACGGTGTGTGGGTTGAGCGATCAAGACTGAGGAATTCAGGCCTCTTCCCAGAAGTGGAAGCTCAGCTACTGCAGCCAGCCACCTCCTGGGAGTGATCTTTATTTAGAGTCAATTAATTTAGGAGAATGGAGATGTGCCACTGAGCCAAGTGAATGAAAACAAGCGTGGGCAGCATCAAACGCTGATCCCTGAGGCTAAACTCTGTGGTCCTAAACCTAAACAGTCAAGTCTTTGAAGGGAGTATGCAGAATGAGTAAGCAGCTCTGGGATTATTTCAGCATGGGTAACAAGCAATGTGAATGTTGAAGCAGTAAAATGCATATTCTTCATTTGGTAAAGCATGGATCTGTATCCTAATTAGCCTTAAAGTGCTTTCCCGCCATGGTGGTGGTTGCTTTACTTGGTTGCAGATCCTCACACAAACAAGGAGGTCCTTTGAGTAGGGAAGCCTAGCAGGTAGTGAGCCCCATCACAGCCCTGGAGGACCGAAATAAATCAAGATGAATTACATCAGGTGTAAACAGAGGAGAATGCCAGTTTTTAAGAAGATGTACGTAATTCCATTTTACAGATCCCTGATAGTATTCCATGGACAGCAGAAAACAACCATCTTAGGTAGTCACGCCAAAGGAGAACTTCATAAGCATAAATGACTAATTGGGCTTTTGATGGTGTGGGCATCTCAGCTCTGCAGCAGACTCAATCCACTTCAGAGCTGCTACATTATGCTGATATTTACAAATTCATTATTGCACCATATAGTATGGTGTAGTGGCCAAGGCGCTGAGTCTGAATCCATAAGGTTGTTGGTTAAATTCTTGCTTTCGACTTACTGTGTGACTCTAAGCTGCAAATAAAAAAAAACCTGTAAGCAGCTGCATTTTGTCCTGATGTTCAGGATAAAGGGGTTAGCCACACATACAGTAATAACAGTAAAACTTCAAAAGTTTAGATGTGTACTCTGTGGAGAAGAAATCACTGCAAATAATATAAAACTATACTGTATTGATAAAGTAGATGTATTTATTACATTGTTCTAGTCAAGGAACTGGGAGCAAAAGTAAACATCAAGTAAAATATATTTTTGATTTTTGTCAGACATATACAGTAGTAGCAACGATAGACAAAGTCCAGAGAGAAGAAAGTTGACTAATTGCAGGTCATTAACTCTTAAGAGAGACAGATAGAGATGATTTTTTATTTTTACTTTAAGCTATGATAGACATGATGGAAGCGTTCAAAATTATGAAGTTAGTAAGTCTGTCGTGACATGTGTTGTATATTGGTCAGACGTGCAGATAAGAATTTCACTGTTGTACTCCGTTCATGTGACAGCACTACTACTCACTGTAATAATAATAATAAATTGGGCCAGTATAAGTATTTTGTCATGAAATCACACCACAATCCGTCCCAGTCTAACCAGCTGCAAACCCATAAAGTCCAGATTACAATGGCTCTCGGGAGAAGCTCCTTTTACACTGGGAGTTAACCGAACTCCTAAAGTCTTGTGTACAGTGACAGCCTCTAAGCACTTCAAGTGACCTCTTACTGGTGACATCAGTGGAGTTCTGCCTCACTCTTTCTCACTCATACCCCACCCCCTTTTGTGCTGCACCCATTTACAATGCAAATCCCCCCGACTATGCCAAGTGATTTGTTGTGGGTTCACACCTCAAGCCATCCCACCCACTCTGGACATTTGCACATTGAGGGCTCATGGCTGGCTGCATGCAAATGTCTGAAATGGGACAGATCATGGTGTGATTCCACGACAAAACAACAAACGTGGATTTGCTCAACACTGGGCCATGTGACGTTCTGCTGTCCCAACTAGGGTTGGTTCCTGCTTTGCATCCAGTGCTGCTGGGGTGGACTCTGGCTCTTTAAACAGTTTGGAGAACAGCCCAGAAACAGACAGACGGACACCGATGGTTCCACAACCAACACACGTTTATTTACAGTAACCATATTTACAAGTGCACACACAACCCCAGTACTCCCGTACCCAATCACCCTCAAGTCCAGGCCTTCCTTAACAATGCCTTTCCTTCACTGCCTCCTCTCCTCTCCTCCAGGCTTCATCCTTCTTCCACCCGTCTCTAGTGACAGTAATTTGGCGGCCCCTTTTATCCTCACCCGGATGTGCTCCAGGTGCCTCCCCATAACGTTCTGCCAGCCCTCCGTGGTGTGGTGGAAGTGCTGGCCGTGCACCCGGAAGCATTTCGGTTGTCCCTGGTCTTCTTCCCCCCAGCAATTCCGGGTGTGGCGGAAGTGCTGAGGACCAGGGTTCTCCTGGCATCTGGGCACCCCCTGGTGGTGACCATGGGCCTCTATAGGGTTGAGCTTCCATGCTCCTTTCCCGTGGTCTCCAAAGCCACCAGGAGGGCGGTCGCCCCCTTGTGGTCCAGAGGAGGCATAATCCCTCCTTCGGTCGTTCGGGGTGTCCCAGCCACTTGCTACAGAAGGTTTGAGAATATTAACATCCATTATTTGATAACCTCTGTAATTTGGAACCATGCGTGGTTGTCTCTTACACATACAATAACTTGGCTAAGTATACTGTATGTGTTTGGAAGAAGAATTACTACATTCACACGCAGAATGCTACGGTATCTCTCTGAGCGTTACTATTGAATAGGCGTTAGTTACATGCTGACCCTCGATTACTGCTTCCGTTGTGGAATTGCATTCCAATTTGTGACGTTCCACTCTAAGAGTCAGGGTGACCCTGGAGTACAAGCCAGTTAATGAAAATGAAAATGACCAATGACCACGTCTTACTGATCTGTGAGGCCAGCCCTGAGCAGGCCAAAAACTGCACTACGGTATCGTTTAATATAATAAAATGAGTAGAATATATTTACATGAAATAATTAATAAACATGTATATTATTTCAATATATATGATAAAAACTCTCTATCAAATGTAAGACAATATATACTGTACAAGTAACACTTTGACAGATGTTTGATTTAATAAAAAAAAGGCAAGTAGTGCCACTGCTGGCCTTCACTTGGCTGACTAGCTGATCTCCAAAGCTGTTTTTTTTTATATTAGAGAGTTATGATTTTTTTTATTTTTCATTATTAGATTCAAGTCACTGTAATAGTATACCAGTTAATCCAACACAGGTTCAGTACTATATTATTTTTTAATATTCTTAAGTGATTTTCATAAGAAGTACATTGTGTCACAGTTGGTCAGTTGCCTCATAGAAAGCATTAACAAACCTTTATATAAGGTTGCAATATTAAAGTACTGAGAGAATCAAACAAGGTTTATTTTATATAGGACTAGCTGTACTACAAATCTAATACATGCTGAAATCTAAGTAATAAACACACTTATGTTTTTTTATTTGATACATGGGATGTCTGTTTGGTCTCATATAATAATAATATGCACCTGACCCTCTCCCTCATGGCAGCCTTTTACACTTTGGATAGAGCTGGCCGTTTTTACCACTTCCTCTCAGTGTTGCTTGTCGAACTGACCACTCTTATAGTACGGTAAAAGTAGTTTGATGAGAAAATGCGGTGGTGGTTGCTACTGCATTTTCTGGTTTAGCGACTCTGACCTAGTCGAGTCAGGGCTTTGCTTACCTGACACACATGAGGATTTATTGTTCTTTTCACTTATCAGTTGCCAGCTACACAAGTTTATCATTCATTAGCATTACAGCTATAAACGTCATTCATATGGCCCATGAGGGTGCAAGAAAGTTGCCACAACACTACGGTTGCCAGTGTATAACATCGGACAACAATATAATCTGATAAGACCAATTTTTTCATTTTTAGACCTATATTTGGTATTATTATTCATCCATCCATCCATTATCCAACCTGCTATATCCTAACCACAAGGTCATGGGGGTCTGCTGTAGCCAATCCCAGCCAACACAGAGTGCAAGGCAGGAAACAAACCCTGGGCAGGTCGCCAGCCTACCGCAGGGCACCCACCCACACACCAAGCACACACACACACACACAGTGGGGACAATTTAAGATCACCAATGTACCTAACCTGCATGTCTTTGGACTGTGGGAGGAAACCCACGCAGACACGGGGAGAACATGCAAACTTCACGCAGGGAGGACCCGGGGAGCGAACCCAGGTGTGAGGCAGCAGCGCTACCACTGCGCCACCATGCCACCCTCTACATGTTATGCATATTTTTATTTTTTTCTTTCTAACCCTAGCAACCAGATGGGCACAAAAACAGACACACAGACAAACACTTGTCCTTTTATTAAAGTGGACTAGCAACACTCAGAGAAGCACCTCTCACGAAACACATCACCCTCAGTTCACTCAGCCAATGCTGCTGCAATGTCCTTCACTGCCAGCTGATGTCGCCACAGCTCTTTTCCTGACGGACATTCTGCGTGCATCCACATCTGTTCTTTTCTTGGCAGCCATGTCGCACGGCTGTGTCTCCACTCATTTCCCTCAAAGTCCAATAATGTGACAGAGGAAGCCCACACCGTTAATTCTTTGGCCGTGGAAGACTTTCTGCTGTGCTCAAAGTGAATGATTTGCAATTAAAACAATCAGTCGACCTGTGCAATGTGCTTCACTGTGAGCAGAGCTTGCCAAGGTTATTTTCCTGTCAGCTATGTCACTTGCCCATTCAGCTTTTCTTTTTCTATCAGTTAAGGTGCATGGCCATGCTGCTGCTTGCCATGAGAAGGACCTTGCACCTCCAATTCCTGGGTCATGTAATGCATATCATGTCATAAACTCTCAGTTAAATAAAGGCGCAGTGATTTGCAAGTTTTTGCGTGACAGACAACCCTAAGCATCTTCTATCAGTACATATAAAATAACTCAGGTGTAATGTCACCCGGTGTCCACAAGAGGGCTGCAATGTCCAATGCAGAAAGTCAGTAAGGAGTACAAAGAAAGATGGCTGTGATTGCTAGCATATCTGGTGAACAAAGGTTCATAAATGCAGGATGTGATCAAAACACACAGGCTTACCATTGTACCAGTTTTACTAAATGGGCATTTTGCTGTGCTGACTTTATATATTTAAACTTTTGTGATTATCAATATTGCAAAGCAGAGTGATGCGGTGGTTAATGTTGCTGCCTCGCAAATCCAGAGACCCGGACTCAATCCACACCAAACACAGTCTACTTGAGTTCCCACCAACATTTAAAAGGCTTGCACTTTGTTAATTGGTGAGTCTAAAATTGTCCTGTATGAGTGACTGCCCTGCGATGGACTGATGTCCCATTAGTGGCCAGTTCTGCCTTGTTCCCAATGTCGCTGAGACAGGTTTTGTTAGCAGCCTTGAAGAAGTGACTCATCATAATCTGGATTAAGATAGAGAGGTACAGAAATGAATAATTAAAATACTATCCATACTGTAGTACAGTTCCACTCCATCTGAACTAGTGTGGTGCTGAGGTGTCACCCGTTGCATGGCTGCACTCGGGTCCTAATCTGGATCCTGAGTTGGTTTGTCGTGTGGTGAGAGCGGCAATGCGCTGTATCAGCGTGTGATCCTAACCCCTCTCTCTCGCTACAGTCAAGCATTGTAGTTCCAGCCTTAAGATTACAACTCAAATCCCAGCCTGACCACGGCCTGTGTGGAATCGGCACGTGTTCCTCATATCTGTGAAGGTTTTTACTGGGCACCCTGTGATCACTCTGCATCACAAATATGCACAGACTGGTTTGATGGGTTACTGATAATCTGCCCAATATGAGTGTGCTCAGCATTGAACTGATATTATAATCTAAGGCAGGTTCATTATAAAACCCACTGCTGCTGCAATAGGCTCTGCCTCTCCAGGAAGCTCTAAAAAAGCATTAATAG
The DNA here is from genome assembly GCF_016835505.1 of Polypterus senegalus. Taxonomy (NCBI): domain Eukaryota; kingdom Metazoa; phylum Chordata; class Cladistia; order Polypteriformes; family Polypteridae; genus Polypterus; species Polypterus senegalus. The sequence continues at coordinate 26,772,956 of NC_053159.1, forward strand.
GCATTATAAACGGCAAGGTCGCCAGTTCAGACCCCACCTCTGACAGACTAAGTGACGCTGACTGAGTCACTTGACTTGCCAGTACTCTGGTGGTAGAAAAATGTAAAAGGGAGAGGTGTACGTGAGAAGGTCAACGGTGTTATTACAGACCTCAGCCATCCTGCACAGTCCATCAGTTTTCTGCTTCCTCCATTGGCACTCACAGCACCACATTAAGAGACATTTCAATCCACAGGTCATAAAGCTACGCAAACTGACAACTTTCTTTATAAGCACCAAAGTGTGGGTCCATACTGGACTAGTAGTACTTGCTGATCGTGGCCCCATGTATTACTCAGTCATGCAAGTACAAATTTCATTTTTATTTGTACAAAGGACTATAAACTTGAGCTTAATGTTGCACTTACTATATGATGATGTATTTGATGTTTGCTTTTTTTTATTTATTGTCTGTTGTTGGTATTATGCTGCTGCAAGTCTTCTGCAGTAGACACGCAAGTAAGAATTTCATTGTACTGTACTGTACTGTACATGTGACAATACATTGGAACTCGGACTTGGCATGGATTCACCCAGTGAGGTGCTTTTCCCTGCCTTTCACCCAGTGCTGCCTGCTCTACATCCCAAAACCTGAGTTGGATTAAACAGGTCTGAGAAAGTGGACGTCACTAAAGAAGATACTATATAAAGAAAGTTTTGAATGTTTTCTGACATTGTGAAGACAGTTCGTCCTCTCTTGTGCCCACACTCCCTCTTTTTTTTCTCTGTAATGTGGCAATACAGGAAAAGACAATATCTGCCTCTGCAATCAGCAATTAAACATCAACATGATTAAAGGGATACTCCACCAAAAAACATTCTTTTGTTTTCTTTTCTTCTAAAAGATCATTGTTTGTAGTAATGGACAAAAAAATTTTAACCCCGTTATAATGAGGAATACTGTGGTGGGCTGGCGCCCTGCCCGGGGTTTGTTTCCTGCCTGGGGTTTGTTTCCTGCCTTGCGCCCTGTGTTGGCTGGGATTGGCTCCAGCAGACCCCCGTGACCCTGTAGTTAGGATATAGCGGGTTGGGTGATGTATGGATGGATGGATGGATGGATGAATAATGAGGAATAGAGATAATAATGCTTCTGACTTCAATAGGCTTCTATGGCAACCAATGCTAAACAAATACCAAAAAATATCAAATCATCCATGAAAAAAAATCTCAATTTACATGTGTTGCATAATCCATCCATCCATCCTCTTCCGCTTATCTGAGGTCGGGTCGCGGGGCAGCAGCTTAAGCAGAGGCCCAGACTTCCCTCTCCTGGCCACTTCTTCCAGCTCTTCCGGGAGAATCCCAAGGCGTTCCCAGGCCAGCCGGGAGACATAGTCCCTCCAGCGTGTCCTGGGTCTTCCCCGGGGCCTCCTCCCGGTTGGACGTGCCCGGAACACCTCACCAGGGAGGCGTCCAGGAGGCATCCTGATCAGATGCCCGAGCCACCTCATCTGACTCCTCTCGATGCGGAGGAGCAGCGGTTCTACTCTGAGCCCTCCCGAATGACTGAGCTTCTCACCCTTTTTAAGGGAAAGCCCAGACACCCTGCGGAGGAAACTCATTTCAGCCGCTTGTATTCGCGATCTCGTTCTTTCGGTCACTACCCATAGCTCATGACCATAGGTGAGGGTAGGAGCGTAGATCGACTGGTAAATTGAGAGCTTTGCCTTACGGCTCAGCTCTTTTTTCACCACGACAGACCGATGCAGAGCCCGCATCACTGCGGATGCCGCACCGATCCGCCTGTCGATCTCACGCATAATCCATATGTCAGATTTCCAGCTATATACTGACAATGTCCCAATCACATGTATTTTTGCAAAAATAAAGAAAAATAAGCCACTTCCAGAAAATCCTGTCATGAATAGCTAGGGGGGGTGTGCTGAAATGAGATCAAGCTTTTGAATTTAGGGTACAGCAAACGTACCTCAAAACTCCTGTCCTGCTGACTGAAAGATCTCAGTACATTAATGGAATAGAATGATTATGGACAAAATAAATAATCACATATAATAGACGGCATTAAATGTTGAGAGCAAGGATTGAACAAGAGCGATAACAAGACGTAGAACTGAATAACATATTTTATTATCAGAAACTGACTTCTAATTTAGGAATTAGAGCGACTGCTGCAGCTTTCCAGGTCCGTCCGGCTCTTTCGATGCTTGTGGCACCATCTGACTGAGGTTAGAAATCTTCACTAAAGCACAGGCTTTATTTTACTTGGCTTTTGGTGTGCATTCCATTAAGGAATGCAAGTCGGATTCTATTAGGTTTTTTTTTTTTCAAACAGTTCCTGATCCTAAATTAGCCCAAAATGAGTGTCTGTGTGACTGGTGTTGAACAAACTGGGCACTGCCCATTCTGCTAGGTTTCTAACGGCACACAACGCCCGTGAAGTCAGCAGTTAACATGGATGCAGAAATTCAGCTGCACACCCACCCTCAGCTTTGGTCAGTTCTGCACTTCATCTGATATCAAAGGTGTAAATCAGAGTTGCGTGGGCACATCTGCAGAGACTCCTTCACACAAAAAGACGCACAAATGGATGTTCATTTTTGGGCAACCGCTATTTGAAGTCTGGATGGATGCGCTGGACAAAATAACATGTCTACAGGCAGGCACTGGATCTGTAACTGGAAGTGACCTTGAACCAATCACCAGAGGTTGCACCTTCCTTCAGAACTAGTCACATTCATCTCTTCTGTCTGTCTCTTATGGGGACCTGAAAGCTGACAATCTGTTTTGTTTGTGAGCTGAAAGCTGGTATGTTGTTCCCTTTGGGGTGAGAGGCCACTGACTCTCTGTAGAGCAAAAAGCTCATGAACTTTCTTTGGCCTGGAAGTTCCTCTCCATGCAGCATTAGAGCTGAACTAGCACTAAGAGTCACCCTGCCAAGCTAAGCTCTGTGCCAGTAACTGAGCCCTGTCTGAGAAGGCTGAAGAGCAGCCATTACTTAAACAAGGAAACTTCAGCACCTACACTCTTGTGCCAGAAACAGTCATGCTTTTCCCCAGTGAAGTTGCAGAGGACATGACAAAGAGCCTAACAGTTAGCTAAGGAAAGCAGCATCGCATCACACCAAACCATGGACAAAGGACCATATGGTAAACGCCAAAGAATGTACACCAATGCAAGAAGAGTCCTCCACTTGAACCAAGAGCAACAACATGCAGCTCCACACAACATTAGACATCATCCTCAAAGACCTGTACCCACATTTATCAAGCACCACGCAGTAGGAAAACAGTCCTAACTGGCTCAAAAATCCTGCATGATGCAACTGTAGTCCTACTCATAGGAATAAAAGCATTTTATAAATATTCCTAATTTAGGAAACAACTGCTAGCTCACCAGGATTTACAAACCGGATTCCAAAAAAGTTGGGACACTAAACAAATTGTGAATAAAAACTGAATGCAATCATGTGGAGATGGCAAATGTCAATATTTTATTTGTAATAGAACGTAGATGACAGATCAAACGTTTAATCCGAGTAAATGTATCATTTTAAAGGAAAAATATGTTGATTCAAAATTTCACGGTGTCAACAAATCCCAAAAAAGTTGGGACAAGTAGCAATAAGAGGCTGGAAAAAGTAAATTTGAGCATAACGAAGAGCTGGAAGACCAATAAACACTAATTAGGTCAATTGGCAACATGATTGGGTATAAAAAGAGCTTCTCAGAGTGGCAGTGTCTCTCAGAAGCCAAGATGGGTAGAGGATCACCAATTCCCACAATGTTGCGCAGAAAGATAGTGGAGCAATATCAGAAAGGTGTTGCCCAGCGAAAAATTGTAAAGACTTTTCATCTATCATCATCAACTGTACATAACATCATCCGAAGATTCAGAGAATCTGGAACAATCTCTGTGAGTAAGGGTCAAGGCCGTAAAACCATACTGGATGCCCGGATCTCCGGGCCCTTAAACGACACTGCACCACAAACAGGAATGCTACTGTAAAGGAAATCACAGAATGGGCTCAGGAATACTTCCAGAAACCATTGTCAGTGAACACAATCCACCGTGCCATCCGACGTTGCCAGCTGAAACTCTACAGTGCAAAGAAGAAGCCATTTCTAAGCAAGATCCACAAGCTCAGGCGTTGTCACTGGGCCAGGGATCATTTAAAATGGAGTGTGGCAAAATGGAAGACTGTTCTGTGGTCAGACGAGTCACGATTCAAGTTCTTTTGGAAATCTGGGACGCCATGTCATCCGGACCAAAGAGGACAAGGACAACCCAAGTTGTTATCAACGCTCAGTTCAGAAGCCTGCATCTCTGATGGTATGGGGTTGCATGAGTGCGTGTGGCATGGGCAGCTTGCATGTCTGGAAAGGCACCATCAATGCAGAAAAATATATTCAGGTTCTAGAACAACATATGCTCCCATCCAGACGTCATCTCTTTCAGGGAAGACCCTGCATTTTTCAACAAGATAATGCCAGACCACATTCTGCATCAATCACAACATCATGGCTGCGTAGGAGAAGGATCCGGGTACTGAAATGGCCAGTCTGCAGTCCAGATCTTTCACCTATAGAGAACATTTGGCATCATAAAGAGGAAGGTGCGACAAAGAAGGCCCAAGACGATTGAACAGTTAGAGGCCTGTATTAGACAAGAATGGGAGAGCATTCCTATTTCTAAACTTGAGAAACTGGTCTCCTCGGTCCCCAGACGTCTGTTGAGTGTTGTAAGAAGAAGGGGAGATGCCACACAGTGGTGAAAATGGCCTTGTCCCAACTTTTTTGGGATTTGTTGACACCATGAAATTCTGAATCAACATATTTTTCCCTTAAAATGATACATTTTCTCAGTTTAAACTTTTGTTCCGTGATTTATGTTCTATTCTGAATAAAATATTAGAAGTTGGCACCTCCACATCATTGCATTCAGTTTTTATTCACGATTTGTATAGTGTCCCAACTTTTTTGGAATCTGGTATGTAGAAAACCATGTGAGCCATTCTAACTTGCTAGGAGCTGCCAGAATGTGGTGTTCAGGCAGGAGACGGGCACGCATATCTTGGGAAAGACTGACTGCTTTGGAAACACTGGACATCAATGAACTCATGAGAAACTATCAATCTGACAGAGATGGATTAATATTCCTTGTGTGGAGTTTGCATATTCTCCCCGTGTCTGCGTGGGTTTCCTCCGGGTGCTCCGGTTTCCTTCCACAGTCCAAAGACATGCAGGTTAGGTTGATTGGCGATTCTAAATTGTCCCTAGTGTGTGCTTGGTGTGTGTGTGTGTGTCTGTATGTGTGTAGGTGTGTGTGGCCTGCGGTGGGCTGGCGCTCTGCCCGGGGTTTGTTTCCTGCCTTGCGCCCTGTGTTGGCTGGGATTGGCTCCAGCAGACCCCCGTAACCCTGTAGTAGGGTTGGATAATGGATGGACGGATGGATTAATATTCATCACAAATTTTTTAAGTTATGTGATCCCTCTATATATGTGGAAGTGCCATCCTCAGCAGGCTGAAATGAAAGCGCAACATTGTGTAAAATGCAGCTTTTGATTTCTGCATGTCAAAACCAAGCATTTCTCGAATTTTGCACCAATCTTTAAATGCCCTTACAACACTCGAGGTAATACACAGATTTATACATTTCCTCACCACTCTACATAACGTAATGTTTAAAGCAAGATGCATTCATGCAAATTGACAAATACATAAAGATCATTGTCCAAAGTGAGGATGAGCATGTATATGTGAATCACATATAATATCACAGTCATGGGTGCACACTGTACTTTAGTAGCCAGCACCCCTCACTCTGAAGGATAGAGGGGGCTGCATGGTGACTGACAACTGAATGTCACACAGGTATGATGAACATGAGGAACATTACCGCAACATTTTACAAGCTTAGGAAGGCTCAAGAAGGTAGGCAGAGACTCCAGGGGCATTGCAGAAGATAAAGGGAGATCACAGAAAGAGACACGGCACAGCACAGTGGAATACAACTGGGACACTGGAAAAGTGAACGTGACTGCAGAAACAGTGCACAACCAGCAGAGGCTAGTTTCATTAAAACTTACTTCACAAAGAGTCTTCATTGGGCGTAACAGGGAGAAGGTGATCCATCTGAATGTGCGGCTATGGATCACCCATCCATCTATCCATCCATTTTCTAAACTCACTTTATCCTGAGGAGGGTTATGGGGAAGTTGGAGCCTATTCCAACAAACATAGTGCTCAAAGTATGAATAATCTCTGGAACATTCATTGTTAAACAGACATGCCTGTGCAGAAGAAAAATTAGACTATGCGGTAATATAGTTATTGTATATGAAATGTTTTAGTATACATTTCATGTTGATAATATAACAGCTATCTTAAAAGTAGTTTAAACAGTTAATAAGTTTAGCCTAAGCATATCAGGAAAACAGATAAAGGTCAAGTGAACAACAAAGAACAAGAAGGTTCTGGGTAATGGTTTAAGAAGCTGGCTGACTGCCATGTACCCAGTAAGAATTGACAGATGTCACAAACACAGGAACTTGAGAAGTATTGGAATATACTGGAAGGACCATGAATATAGTAAAAGGAGATGTTTATTTGGGGGTATGTAAGCTGGTTACGCTTTCTGCTGGAAACAACCGATGTCTCTTCAGCAAATTAGAATTCAATGCATGCTAGTGAACCAATCAGATTAAACAATAATTCATCACTGTTATTCAAATTCAGTTATCTATAAATATAGCTCTCTGTCTCTGACCTGTGATTATTTGCTGATAACCTCTGCCCAGGGCATTGTTCCTTGATAGACTGCTGTAACAGGAATGCTCCATCTCAAGCATATGCTGAAGGGAAAATAAAGGATGCAGTGAACACGTTTCCTCCTGCCTGGTCCTAGTTGAAGACAAATTTCTTTCTTTAATATATTTCCAATTTAATTTCTATCACACCTGTTATCAGGCTTTACTCTCATTTGGTGTGTGTGTCTCCAGCTCAGCACAATATCCTATCTTATGTTTTCCTCCTTATTCTACTTTGGTCAATATTATTATCTTTGTGGTAAAGCCTCTGTATTAGTATCAGAAAACTACAAAGCATCATCATGAATGTTATCAAGGGGTGCCATAAAATCAGGACGTCATTAATTCTCAGATGTGAATGCCTATTCCCCACTGGGATCAGGACTAGGACACTACATAAATAATTACAGTATGTCCTACTTAGGACACTACACAAATAATTATGTCCTACTCTAGTGTGACTTTTTTCCATTTCCCACATTTATTTGGTTTCCTTGGATGGACACAAACCAGCAATCCCTCGCTCATTTCCTACACTGGCATTCCAACCAGCTCTGTTTCTGGCTTTTGGCCCAATGTTGCTGCTAGGATAGGCTGTAGCCCACACAACCTTATGCAGGATTAAATAATGTTATCATTTTCACTAATGATCCTTATGACACCTCTCTGTCATCGCTGTGTTGAGGACAAAGCAGCACGGCCCCTCGGTAACTATTCATTGATAGGTCTTGTAATATAATATAAAACATCCATCCATCTATTTTTCAACCCTTTTCACTGAAGTTGTGTAAATGGCTACAATAAAATGCATATTGAGGGGTGACTGCTGTTTTTGTTTTTTTATATATATACTCTGTATGTAAAGCGACCTTGGGTTTGTGAAAGGCGATCAATAAATGTAACTTATTATTATTATGTTCAGTGCTTGCCCTGATTAATCAAGGGTTTCATGCACAATAATAAATTAGATATACCCGGTCATATTATATTTAGAGCCAATCAGTGACACAAGACATACAAGGCAGAAAGTTTCCATGGTTTTTGCACACACTGACACATTCTCTCTCCAGCACACATAAACCATTGCTAACTTAAAACTACTGATTTGACCATGACACCATATCATCTGTCCGACGGAGCCTCCTTGTTGCCACATCATCATATTCTACTAACACTATAAGTAAAGCTGTGCTGCGCTAAAACAAAGACAGTTGTACTCGCATATAAAAATGACAGCTAAGGTGTTGGTGTTTAAAGCACAAGATGGTCAGTTCAGTCAATTCAATTAGCTGACTGTGTGATTCTGGGAAATCACAACTGCTAATGTTTCTGTTATAGAAGTACAGAAACAGTCATACTGGTGATTTATAATTTGCTTTGAATGAGGCTACCTGGCAAAAACGGCAGAATCTCACTTTAATCTTTCAGTCAGCTCTGGGTGGATTTTACAAAATCGATAATGTGGTTGAAATTAAACGTCTTATTAAAGAAAGAAACATCCTCTAACAGGACAATTCAGTAATCTGGCTGGAGAAAAGCTGTTCATTGTATCTTTTAATGACTAATCGGTAAAATGCCTTGGAGTCTGTTACAACATGGTCAGAATGATCAGAATGGTCAGAGAAACAAAGGCTAGAGATTCATTTTATAAATTGTTGAATTTACATACAGTGTCAATCAATGCATACATTTTACTTTGGTTGTTTCATTGGTTTACACCCAAACGATTTATATAAAATAAAAGTCTATTATATTGTATTTTGGTTCTTCTTATACCTTTTGAGATTATAGACACCACCCTTGAAATTTCTGTGCATATAACACCTGTCCATTCTAGTTTATAGGACATCTGCTGATTTCTTCCGCATCTCTTAGTCATCCTTCAGTACATTTCGTATATTACATCAAACTTTCTTCTGGTACATTCTTTATGGGGGGCTGCAAACCGGGATTCTGAGTTGTTTTGTTGTGTAGTGGGTGCAGCAACGCACTGTACCAGTGCATGCTCCCCCAACTTGACTTGACTTGATTCTTTATTTACTTGACCATCTCAGTATTTTTCCTAAACCAATTCCTATATTTCAGTGTACATATTGTTGTTCACTCGACCTTTATTTGGTTTCCCACATTTTTTAACCCTTTATGCTATTTCTTTAAGATGAATGCTATGTTACCCTAAAATTATTCTTCCACAATAAGACCCGATATGATGGTGAAATTCAGAATACAGTCAGATCGGAAACATGAAGAATCCCAGTAAGGACAAAGGCTCATGTTGCTACTCTTGACACCTGGTTAAGACTGGCAAAAAGTTCCATCCCTCTTACCCAGTTCAGGATCGCTGGTAATTCAATATATCTACAATGACAGGCGCAAGGTGGTGACCAAGACGGACACATAACTGTACTTCAATACAGGACGTGTTTACGGTCGCCAATTAACATAACCTGAAACGGGGGAGTCCAATTCGAATCTCAAAAAAACGGCTTCAGCAAACCACCCCCCAGGTTCCCTGGACCCCCTGCAAGGAACGAATTCATAAATGGACTCCTAGAGAGCGGTTACACAATTTTTGATGCTTTAATATTCCAAAAATATAGAGATGAGTTCAATTGACGGCTCCAGATTTTTCTAAACGTGTAATTCTGCATAACTGCCCTGGCGCCCAGTACAGTGTTAGTTCCGACATTAACAAAATTTAACAAGAGCGCTCAGTAAATGGGTGGATGTATTGCGATAACGAAGCGCATTTTAATAGCTTATAACATGTGAAAATTAAACGGATCGATACTTTTGGGTGTGCAGTTACTTACTTAGCCCATACTTTCTCCGTCGTTTTCTCACTTATGATGTGCGCCCCCGCAAGCTCACCTGACGGCAGACGCGCCCAATGGGCGGAGCCTAATGGTAGCGCCTCAGAGACTATTGCAGCTCGCTTCGGGACGAGTGGTCCAAATTGTTCGCCCCAAGGTGAGACGTACAAACTTTGTAAGTGGAGCTAAAGGGTTTTAAGACCCGGGGGCCGACGCCTCCACAAACTATAGTCCCTGGGAGTAGGCAACTTGAACAAAGTTCCTGCCATTCTATCCACCAGAGGAAGAAGGAAACTGAGGATTTGGACAAAGGCCTGCTGGCTTAAGAATCTAAGAAACATCGCCTATTGAAACAGCTGGAGGAGTTCCCCAGCGCCACGTGTGGAACGTTGAGAAAAACCTCTTAAGTGCCAAACATCGGTAAGTCGCACTTTTGTTTTGCTAGCCCGGACCGGAGTGGACCACTGTTTGCGCAGCACATGCTCAGGTCGCTCCTTTTGTTGCCACCCTCGTGTCCCCACGAAGTGGACTGCCTGCTTCGTGGAAGTCATCGTTTTGGATGGGTTGTGAGTACACATTAAGTTACCCCTCCGGTGTTAAAGGTGCCTGAATCGTTTCACTTTCTTACCTGCAGCGCACGCGCAGTTCTCCTGCATGAGACCCACCTGTTTGGGTGAGGTGAGACAAGGGACCGTTGCACTCTGAGTCAGATCCGGCCAGTCTATAGTTCTATTCGCGTCTCATCTTTCTTTTTCTTTAGGCATATTGAGCTGGTTTTTTTTTTAAGGGTAGTGATAACTTTTACCGGAATCGCCATCAGTATAGAGAGAATTAGTACTGAACTCTGTCAAGCTTGGAGTTTCCTCAGAAACAGAGATGGTGTATGGTGGTGGTGGTATCCTCGAGAGACTTGCCTAAAGGGCATACTTCAAGGTTAAAAATAAGCACGTAGGACTACTGATGATACCGCTAAGGTGGTGCGTGTTAATTGCGACAGAGCAGCAGAATACTGGTATACGTGCATACAACAGAGACCATGTTAAGTGTTGTCCATGTTTTATTTAGTATGTCGTTGAGCGAATACAAATATGATTCTGAAGCGACCGTCTGACAAGTTATAATTTATGCAAAATGTTTCTAGTATTTACCCAGACTAAAAAGCTTAATTCATATTGTCTGCTGAATTTGCTAGAGTGCCGGTATAAATGTATTGTTTAATACTTGATAACATGCACCCGTGAAGCTACAATATTTAGGTAAACGTTTAATTTCTTGCTCATCTTGCAAGCAAACATTTTGTTGTTGGTTTTTTTTTTCTCCTGTCTCTCACTTAGTATAATATTCCAGTAAAAGCTGTCTATGACATGAGGTTGCTGAAAGAACATTTTCAGTAATATTTTATACTTATTGTGAGTATAATAATCTGAAATTGCAGCACACTCTGTGTTAGTATAAATGAACCTTTTGAAATATGCTATTTAAAACACCATTTTTTTATATAGCTTCAGAATAATTTGGGATAAAACCCAGATTTAACGTCTTGCATCCCAGCCTTTATTTATTTGACTCCTGTTATCCATGGTGTTTTACAAAACCTGAGATAACAACAATTGGTTATATTTTTATATATACTGTAATCTATATATATATATATATATACATACTAGGGGGTTCTGCCCCCTGCTCGCTTCGCTCACCAACCCCCGGGTTTGGTGAACTGGATATACAATTTAAATAGATTGTTTTCAATTCATTCATTTTTTATTTCTTGATATTTGCCAGTAATAAAGCTGTAGTGAAAGAGTTACTCCCTCCCTAGGGGGCACGCTTTAAGCCAGCTGCCTCTTGTGCCGTGCTGCGTGATCTGCATGTTGCGCTTTGCGTCGATCATTTAAAAGCCTCTACAGCAGCTGTCCTTTGTGCTAGTTTCCGGTGACGTCAAAGTGTCTCCCTGAGATGATCAAGTCTCGACTTAAAATTTTCTTTATGTAATTGTGCCTGTGAAAGCTTTTTTCTCTGGGTATAAAGGTATGTTAGGTTTGTTGTCTGCTTAAAATTGGTCTGTGAGTGAATGTGTCCTACAAAACACTGGAACAACATTTTATATCGAGTGATAGAAATATAGATGGGGCTGCTTATTTTAATTCATGTAACTTTTGTTCAAGAAATTTTTGATGGCTGTTCTACCCTAAGGTATATAGTATGGAAAGTTTGGCTCCATACTACTGTAGATTTGTTACTTGTATAGCGCATTATGACTAACAGGTCCAGGGAACAGCATATGTTTTAGGGAAATAAATACATAAATATATACATATATACACACACACTGGGGGGCTTCGCTCGCCCACCCCCTCAGCCTGTGCTACGCGCCAACCACTTTGCATCTCTGCCGCTCGCTTTGTGAAGCGGGTGGCTGAACACACCCCAAGGAGTCGCGATCGCTCCTCCGACACCCCCACTTAAATGGTGATACAATGGGAAACACAGTTTTATTTTTTTAATTTTTTTAAACCTCCTCTTTGCTTGATCAGCTGCTGGCTTGCTGCTGCCAAGCTGCGTCATCTGCATTTCAGGCAGAGCACTTCTGTCATATCACCTATGTCCATATATTCAATCTCCTTTTGCTTTTACCTTTTCATCAATATCTCATACGTCTCGTCTCCTTCCAAGATTTTTATATATATATATATATATATATATATATATATATATATATATATATATATATATATATATATATATATAAGGGTAAAGTTCTGCCGTGGCTGTCACAGTAAGGCATTATGCAGGTATATTACTGTTAGTATAAAGGAGCCCCAGTAGTGTTTCTTGACATACTTTTGCTGAATGGTACATATATAGTAAAAGCAAAACCTGCACAGGGTTTGTTCCTGCCTTGTGCCCTGTGTTGGCTGGGATTGGCTCCAGCAGACCCCCGTGACCCTGTAGTTAGGATATAGCGGGTTGGATAATGGATGGGTGGATGAAAATAAGTTGCAACAAAAATGCACTGTGCAGTATACATACAAGGTGTTTATATATGTGCAAGGAAGTGTAGCTAATCAGTTATAAAGATGTTAATATAAGAACAGGTGAGTGGAAAACAAAATTATATCTATGTAGATTTCATTAGCTATTATCCATTGGATCATCTGGCTATGTCCTGGGCTCTCCCATAATGATGCCAGACCAACCAGAGGTGGTAATGCTTTCACCCTAATGTCCTGTTTCAGTTGAAAAAGGATCAAAATAGCAGGGCACTGATAAACAAACAACTGCCCATCCATGTGATTCAGATCCTCTTGATCTTGTTCAGAATGGGGGGTTTGGGGAGTTCAGAGCCCATTTCTATAGCATCTGGTGCTAGGTAAGAGCGCGCTCTGGATTGTGTGGAAGTCCATCACATTCCACTTTCACACCCACACTGTTTCATATGGGGACAATTTGAAGTCTGATTGATTGATTACCTGAACCATTATAGCAACTCACTGTTGCTTATTAACATGCTGTTGGTCAGAGCTGCAGAGTGAACTGTCGGCATTGTATAAACTCCAGTGACTCAGCGACTGGGCCAAAAGAATAGGATACTCTGTGATATGCAATCAAAATGACTGACACAATTATTAAAATGTAATATGAACTGCTGTCTTGCCAGCTCTAACAAAAGTATACTGTGTTAGTATAATGTTTGTTTATTCTTCATTCAAATACTGAGACCTAAAGGGCATCTGATATTGGTAGGTAGGTCAGTGCAATATTAGGTAAAGGCTCTTCACCTTCAAAAGTTTCACTTAAGACCTTAATCCTGCAGGAATAATTTTAATGAGAGAAATAAGGTTTAAGCCGTTTGCAATTTTGGTTTTGTAGTTTGCTCCAAATTTAACAGGAAGATAAAGAACAGCCTTCTAAATGAGACTGCTGTGGTGATACATTCCAGCTTTAGTTTAAATTATTGTCTTGCGTGTTCTGTCCAGTGAAATTCCTACTTGCATGTTTGACCTTGCCATTGTTTTCAAATAACTATAAAGGTTTAATCAGATAATCTGAACATCCTAACATAGTGTTACTGTTGTCAATGCTTGGTATTATGCTGCAGAAGTAACCTTGTCCTGTATGGGAAGAAACTACTCTTTAATGATATTTAAGAAGTGGAGAAAGTCATTTGTAGTGTTGAAATGTGATGACTAGAGGTTAAATCTGTGTCAAAGAGAGCATCATAATTTCTTGTGTGCATTCAATCAAGCTACAAGTTAAGCACTTCAGATAAGTCATTGTGGAGAGTTCCAGTCCAATAAAGGAAATTTAGGGACACAAGTTTTACTAATTTTGCTTCATACTGTATTATTAAAGCAGCTGGCTTAATCACATCATGTACTTTTCATCATTTTTATTGATGTCATCTCTCTATATATAAAAAAAAAAAAATATCCTGGAATGTAAAAGCAAGGCGACGATACGTGATCTTCTTGGAAGTTCTTGAAAGACATTTTAAAGACCCGCGAGACAACAAAGACTGGCCACGGAGCGTCTTGCGGGGACTGTAAACATGAGACTTGGTGCCAAGAGATTGTCCCAGGGCCGTCTCGCAGGGACATGGAACATAAGAGTCTTGCAAGACACGCCCTTCTTATCAATTAAGAGCTCGGACAGCCAGCAAAACATTCAGTCATGCAGAGTCACGTGGCACACGCAGAGCCTGTGCTCTCAGAAAGGAAGAAAGAGCAGCATGGAGAAAAGAGATACATATGCAGAAAAAGGTAGAGAATATGAAAGCAGTTACAGTCGAAAGTATTTTAACGTCCTAGCCAAGCTGATGCCTTTTTTATTTTAAGTGACTGTTAGGTCCGTTTGAGGGAGGGCAGAGTGCAGCACAGAAGACTGATAGCTGACCCATGGGAGGAAGGGTTGAAGAGAGTGCTAGAGGGTGCTAAGTTGTGTTTGGGGTTATGCAGTCGGTGATTGTTAAAGTAGAACTTTTGTGACACTTTAGTACGTCAGTCGCTACAGTATCAAAAAAAAAAAGGTAGCACAGATCGCATTGACGCAAACAAAAAGAAATTAGTTTAAGTCGGAGAATTTCAAAAACGGGGTTTAACTCGCATGCATTTATTGGTTACTTTGCAAAAAAATTAACTGCTGATGATGTGGATCGTTTTGTCTGTGCTGAAATTACAAACAGAGAAACCTTTCCTACATTATGGTACAACGTCATTAAACACAAGTCTCACAGACCTCATTTACAAGATTCAGCATATTGGGACACGAAAGATTCCAAATATTGTTTTTACAGAAGTTCTGAAATGAAAGTGAAACTAATAAAATAGCAACGATTCAAAGAAAAAAAATCTTACAAGTGTGTATCCGGAAAACCAAACACTAGGGTTGGCGAGCAAAGCGAGCAGGGGGAAAAGCCCCCTAGTCATTATACAAATAAGTCAATGTTACATGTCTTAATTATACTTCCTAATTATCAACATATGAGGAGAAAAGAATTTGTTCCAGCACCGAAGTTTGAGGGACACATACTAAATGTATACAGGAATGAGTGACTTTGACATGTACGGGAAACAGTTTGGTAAGTACAGTATATAGTACACTGACAACATAACATTCCCAAACGTGCTTATTCCAATATAACCAACAAGAGTTTCTGATAATCCGACTAAATTAATGAGCCAATCCAGTAGAATACTATTTTCGATAATATCAAAAGGCATTTACAACATTCTCATGGTGAAAGCTACACTCCAGGGGTCTCATGCATAACGGTGTGCGTAGAACTCGCACTATAACATGGTGTAAGCACAAAAGTGGAAATGTGCTTACGCGCAAAAAAATCCAGATGCATAAATTTGTGCGAACGCCAGCTTCCATGTTCTTCCGCTACATAAATCCCGGTAAGCGTGAAAAGTAACGCATGTGCATGCGCCTGCTGCCCCGCCCCAACTCCTACCAGAATTACGCCTCTTTGAATATTCAAATCAATATAAATAGCCCTTAAGCTCAGTGTTCTGTGAAAAGGCAATGGCAAAAGTACGAGGGAAAATTTCAATGAATTTCAATGAATACCAAGTGGAGGCACGGAAAAACGTGCCATTTGTTTAAACCGTGGTATAAACAACAAAAGGAAGTTGATCGAGTGACATAGTTTCAGAGAAACTCGGAAGCTCAAGTTCACAAAGTCGCGCAGTGCCCAAAATAAAAAAGAAGTTGTCACATATCGAAGCCAGTGTGAAAAGGTGAGTCGTAGCCGATCGTCTGAGTGTCATATGAAATTTTTTTAGGGTACAGAGAAAAAGAAAAAAAAAAAAGACACACAGTGGGCGGTAAAGCATGTAATGTCAACTTTAATCTCGAAATTCCCACTTTAATCACGTAGTTTATTTTGTCATTAAAGTAGAACATCATAAACTTCATCTTAAAATTGTTTAATTTACTAGTTTCTCCAATCCCATCGTAACTAAAGTATCACGTTAAATGCTTTGTTTTGTATTTGATCTTCTATGTGCTCTGTGTGTGAATCACTACATCCTTCCGGGTTTTCCCTTCCTCCAACAGGATACAGAATCTATTACATTCATGATATTACAGCTCTCTGAATAATTAAAATACTGAGATGTATACGTGATATCATTTTCATGATGATAGGAGTTAAATCATGTTATTAAACATGGGAACACGGTGGCACAGTGATTGTTCATGTCTCACACAAGATGCTTGCTGCGCCATGTGCGACCTTCGATGAAATACATTATTGAAGCAGTACTGTCTCTTTCAAACGTACTAACCTCCAATTCCTGTTCTTACTTTTCTTTCTCCAAATAGACAATCACCACGCAGTCAGCTCTGTAATAGACGTTAAGCCTTTTGTAAGCTTAGAACGCTGATTCTTCAAAACTTTTAAGGAACACTGTAATATCTTCGTAGTATGTGTTTTAATTATTCTATCAATCTATTCATTTGTCCTTCCAGTGTCGCGTTGGCACCAGCAAGAATACAGCAGAGGCAGGAACAATCCGTGAACGGGGTGCCAGCGGCTTGCTAGCGCTGTGGCACCGTGTCCTCACATGTTTAATTATTAACAATATAGATTATTTAAATGAAGTTAGTTTTATCTGTATAATATAATAAACATATTTTGCTGCATTTCATCTTAAAAATGATATCGTCATCACATGTAAATACACGCTTTATAAAGTGGCTCAGGTTGTGCAATATTACAACTGTATCACAAGTTTACAGTGAGGTAATTGTACTTATAAGTACAAACAGTTCTACAAGGAGCACTTGATGGACTGATTGAGTGCGTTTAGAGTTCTTGGGATGAAAATGTTTCTGAACCGCGATGAAAGGCTCTGAAGCGTTTGCCGTATGAGAGCAATTCAATAGACAGCGTGATTGAGGCAGCGGGTGCTTGATGCTGTATCCCGATAATTCTCTTTCTGATCAGCTGCTGTACAGCAGTGATTCACAATCGGATACAGTGATATAAATACTCCGAGTGGTGCAATGAGAGTAATATGGAAAAAGATGATCTGCTGTGGCAACCCCTAACCGGAGCAGCTGAAAGAAGGTGCAGTGAAAGTAACAATGCTAAAGCAGCTATGGTATTTAGAAAAGTTTGACCATTCTGTGGACCATTATATTGTTACAGGTTAATTAAAATCAGATGCATTAAACTAATAAACAATATGCGGTTAATGTCAGAGTTTTTATAAAGCCGCGTCAGGGATGTGGATCTAAAAAAGAAAGGGTAACCACACAGGAACAGTAGCACAGATTTGACCCTGGGTGCCGCCAGTCTGCAAAACTGAGCGCAGAACTTGCAAACAAGCTACCGTGGAAATGTGCATGGCTTTAGGCCAAGTTTAGGTTTTATACATCGCAATTTGAACGTGGAAACGTTCTTGCGCAACAATTTTGTGTGTACGCACCGTTTATACATGAGGCCCCTGATCTTCATAAAGCTTTTGTTTTTAAGGACAGTGTCATTTATTATGGTTTATTTATTATGGTTTGTGCAAGTTTAGAAACAAATGGTGAATTTTCTTTTTAATTTCTTAACCTCCTTAGCGTTGGTCCTGAGCATCAATTGGGCAACTGTATAAATGTGTCCTGTGTAAGTGTTAGACCTGCGGATCACTCGGGTTGTAAAAGTGACAACCGCGTTAGTGCCGAGCGTTGCATGGAAAACGACATAGGAGTGTCAGGTCCAAGTGTTACCTGGGCAATGGTGTAGGCGCATCTTCTCCTAGCCTCATAGTGGTGTCTTTCAAGAAATGTTTTTCAGCAGCCCAGGTGTTACATGCTGTTGACAGTGATACGAGCAGTGATGACAAAATGAATCTGTCTTTAGACAGTGAAACTGAAAGAGATTCTGATGAATCCGAAAGTCACGCTCATGTAAATGACACATGTGCAGTGTGCTGTTCAAAAGCTGATCAGTCTGGAAAGAAAATCTGCAAGGAATCATATTATGCCCTGACTGTGACATTGGATTGTGTATTTCACCACGTATCAAGATATACCACACCAATGACACGTTTTGACAGTATATACAATATAAGCATTATTATTATTCATATCATTAGTATACTTCCTAAAAATCTGACGTTGTACTTTTAGTGTTTTGTATGTTTTACAGTAGAAAGATGAGATTTAATAAATATGTAATTTTTTCAAGCCAAAAAATGCAAATCTAAGGATGTTAAGGACATTTAAATGTAGATATAACTTTGGTAAAGTCTGACCAAGGCTACTCTGAAAGAATGGGGTTAATACTATTCAAAAGCGATGCATTATTAGTTATGTTCAGTGAAAGTGTGTGTTTGCTTTAAAATCATAAACAAAGAATGTTTGGAATTGGGACTGAAGGAGAGAAGGTATATTGAATTTAAGAAACCAATCAACATTCAAGTTTTAGAAAACAGTCTTTTCTCCTTAAATTGTATAATAAACATAAATAACCACTGCTTATCATGTAGACTATATGGTTTGAAGATTTTGTAACCGCCTTTACATTTTTATTTTCATCTTTGTATTGTAGTTCACAGAATTGTATTTAAAAAAGATTTATACAATATAATTTTCTAGGACACCTCCGAGTTATGAAAACCACACTAAGTCACTTTAAAGTAATAACAAGATGAACAAAAAAATTGTGTATATTTTTTATAAGTTAAACCTGGCAATGGAAAGAACTTTCTCAGAGTTTCAAAGGTGGATTTACATGTCAAAATGCCATTCTGTTCAAGAGTTAGCTTACAAGTATAAGACCAGCATGATTCACCAGTTTGACCACCTCAGATAGCAGTACAGGTGCTCTGCTGAATTCTGCCCTCATGAGTTACAGAGTGTCGAGAGCGTCTGCACTGTGTACTGTATATCCTCTTAGCAGCAGTGTATCTTCTCGAGTATTAACACAGGCTAATGAGATTGCAAAGAGGCAGCATCCATTTTCAAAACCTGAGCAGGGTTTATAGCTGGGGTTGATTTAGCATCACCAGTTCTTCTAACCAGCAAATCTATGTTGGGAAAAGTCCAAAGTGTCATCCTCTGTGATTTGTATGCCTCATTTATACATTTTGTCACAGTGAAAATGATCAGATTGTTAACAAAAACATAATTTTACATAAGAGACCCAGATTAAACAAATAAACATTTTCATATGTATTCCATTTATTCATGAAAGAAAGTTAAGTAATAGTCATTGTGATGATATGAATTACTTTCCTGTGATCTTTAACTGCTAAGTCACACTTAGTAGCAGTGACTGTGGCCGGAGGTTTCCCATAATTATTGATTAGTCTGTGCCTTCCCTCAGAACTGCTTCATCTCTGACATTTTGTGTGTTTTCAAGCATTACTTTGAGGTCTTGCACGTTGACAAAACCCGTGTGTTTTTATTGTCTTACTGCATGACTCAGCAGTACTTCAGCTCAAGGATAGATGGCTTGAAATTCTCCTGAAACATTTGCTGATACAGAGCAGAATTTATTGCTCCTTCAGTTACGACAAGTATTTTGGTTCCTGATACAGCAGAACGTTACCAAGCTAAGACACTACCTCCACCCTGTCTTGAGATTCCTACCATGAAGTGAAATGCTTTTTCAAAGAAATAACTGGGCACGTGTCATTAAGCAGAAATAATTCATTTATTTTTGATATACAGTATAGACTATATTTCTGCAACTGACTATTTATTCATGTTCATTTTGGCAAAACTGAGGCAAGAACTCCTTTCCTTGTATTTAACGAGCAGTTTCTGTTTTCATACCCTGATAAGCATTTTAGTTTTTTCCCAATACCTTATATGAACTTCGCCCAGGTAAGAGAGGCCTACAGATCATTCAGATCTTGTTGAGGTTCTTTGTAGCATCATGGAAAATCTCAGAACTTGCTGTAGAAGAGATTTTGGAAGGACAGCTACTCCTATACAAACTTTCTCTGCATGGACAATATAGCTTGAGCCCAACAGACATTCCCCTTTTTTCTACAAAAGAGAAGCAGGCTTAAATGTGCCCAATGCCTGAAATGATATTGCGGTGAAATTTGAAAAAGCACTTTGAGTTGAAGCGCAAACCGTTTCCTGTCCACTGTTTAGGTCTACTTTCCAAGTTTAAGTAGAAGTGAAACAGAACAGTCTTGTTGCATTTTATGGCATGTGATATAAAAGAAGTTGCATTTTTTGTAGACAGTAGGAGAGGAGATGGAAAAAAAATTGAGACAGAAACTTTCTAAAGTGAGGGAGCACTTCACCGAAAAGGGAAAAAAAGTGGAATCCAGATTATGCAAAGCGGAGCTTTCTTTTCATGGCAGCACCACCGCGATGCATGAGCATCTGAAACGCAAGCGTCCTGGAGCTGTGATGCCGCCGTTTCTTGAGAATTTATGCTGGCGCTCTTAGTTAGTTAGGGTCAGATCAGGAGGGGAGGGAGAGCGTGAATGAGACTGAGAAGTGAAAAGTGAAAAAAACTAACTTTTACAAGTAACAAATTTACACCCAATCTGTTTGTTTTCAAATAATATTGCATTAGTGCGATGATGTTTTCTGATTGGTACTATTCAGGTCATACAATGATTTCTTCAAAATGTCTCATATATTTGTTTCTTTTATTTCCCTGGTGCTGCGCGCTGACACCAGAAGGCGTGAGCTTATTCAGTACTAGCAGCAGCACATGCGTGGCCGGTTACTTGTGCTATAACAAGTTGACCTGGCGGCGATCAAAGCACATGTACTGTGCAAGGCATGTACACGGTCCACTGACAAAGGAAGAGAGTTCATGGCTCGCCTTGTAGAGGAACATTCTTTCTTTCCTCTGCATGTCCTGGAGTCCTGTGCAGACTGGGCAAGATAGGGGGGGAAAAAGAACGCAGTCACTGATTTCAACTGTAAGAAGGTACATGAATGAATACGAATAATGTTGCATCCGTGCCACAACGTTTTCCGAAATGTACTATAAGGTCATAAAATGAATAATTCCAAATATAATCTATACCTATGTCTCTGTCTTTTTGTCAGTGCGGCTTTGACATCACGGGCCATAAGGCACATACTAATTCAGCGTTAGCAGGAGCACTCAATAAAACTGAATTAAAAAAAATCAAGTGACAATGAGATACGAATAAGGCAGATTTGCCAGCGTCTGTGTGTCAGCTTTTATCCATCCAGATCAGAGAATTTCCAGTTCGATTTGTCTCAAAACGCCACTCACATCTGCAGTTATTCCCAGTGTCAGATCCCTGATGGGGGCGGTAGTATGTATCGTGATCGTGACTGACAGAATTAAAGTGAAAAAACAATGGCAACTTTTACAAGTACTATACATTTACAGTGGCTGTTACAGATGCAAATCAAATGTATGTATTTATTGTATAATATTAACAATAAGAGCAACTCACAACTCAAAACGGTAAATATACGAGGCAGTCAGGATCGAACCAGGGGACTGTTGATTATAAGGCAGCAATTCCTACTGCTGCACCACGGAAGCTGCTGTTTTGTCCTTGAACCTTTTGTGAAAGTGTTTATTTGATTGTTGCACTTCAGGCTTTAAACATTATATAGTTTATGTCTACATTTTGTCATTTATTACTAAAATATGCAAAACATTTCAGTTTTAACAATGTATGTTTTAGTTAAGTTAAATGCGCTTTTTTTGTTTAAAGACTACGTGCACTTTAGTTTGTATTGTTTAACGTATTTCTTTTTTATTGTGATGGTCACACTAATATAAAAACATCTGATTATTTTCAAATTCATATGTTTCACTGGCTTTTTAATTTGATTATTATTAATTTTAATCGTGTTAATGCAGAGACATTAGGGTGATATTCAGACGTGAGCAGATGAGGTAAGACATGCACTGGAGTCCAGAACCGGATGTGCAACCACAGGTCGCAGGCATCAGAATAGTCAGGTATGAAATAATCGTGACTAATCGATTAATAAATTGAACGATTACTCGAACTACCAAAATAATCATTAGTTGCAGCCCTATCCCTATGACTACATGGCTTCATGTGACCCTTAACAGCATTGCCAAGTTTGCTTATGACAAAATGGTGGTAGGCCTGACGACAAACAGTAAGCAAGCTTGCATGAATTGGAGAGTCAGTCACACTGGTGTCGGGGCCACAATCTACTCTTGAATGTCAACAAGACAACGGAGCTGATTGTGGACTTTGGAAGGAAACATTAGAGACACTACCATCTCTTCTGTAATAACAACACTCGGGTGGAGCGGGTTGACAGTTTCAGATACCTCGGTGGAAAAATAGCACAATGTTTTTATCACCTCGGATGCCTCAGGGATTTCAGGCTACAATTCTGTCTCAAATCCCCCCCCCACCACCAATAACTAAAGAACTAACACACACCACCATTGATAGTAACCAGATAGAAAGCATTACTTTATTTCCTCAACCAGCTGTAATATTAGGCGAGATGCTGCAGAATGCAATGTACTCGTATCTGCCCTTGCCATGTTTGTGATGCTAGTGTTTTTTAATATACTTAGTACAGTCTGTGTTTTGCCAAGTGCCTCTGTTACTACAGGTTACATTAAAATATTGTAAATGGGCTTGAAATTATAATTCTTATCATGTGGAGAACCATTCTTTGAGGTTGGCAAAAAATGGAAAAGATGGGATTTATAGAGTCTTCTGTGCTGAGCACAGTTGAGAAAGTGTGTGAAAGCAGACTTTTAGAGCTAAAAATGTGTCTGTCTGCTTTTCTAATGATGAAAGTGGTTGAAAGTTACATTTTGAGGGATTTTGTAAGAGTACAGTTTGCTTTTTTTTGTGTATCTGTGAGTGAATCAGAAGAATGATGTGTTTTTATTCTATGCTTCTATGAAATTTAATTCATATTTTGATAATTGTTATGTGCTGTGCAGTATGGTGGCACAGTGGTTAGAGCTGCTGTCTCATGGGTCTCCAGATTTGAATTCTGTGCCAGGTCTTTGAGTGGAATTTGTGAGGACTTTCTTCTGGACGCTCTGGTTCCTACCTTAATCTCCAAAGAGGTGTGTTACAGTGTGTTCTTTGGGCTGTAAATTGACTCCATGTTGGTGTATGCAGGTATGCGTAAGACCAGTGGTAGAGTAGCCATGGTTGTTTCCTGTCTTGCTGCCACTGCTGCTGGGGTAGGCTTTAATGTTATGTTGCCTTTACTTAATTTTAAGTTTCCATTGCATGTGTTGGCTTCAAAACCTTGCCTGCCTTGCTGGTATTGGCAGCTGTCAATCTGTCAACATTGCTATCTCTGTCTCTCCATTTGACTGTATTATCATAAGAATAGACAAAGCTCTTAATTCATTACTTTGCAAATCACCGATTGTAATACACATACATGTATTTTTATGATGTACATCATTTATAATGGCCCCAAATGATGTATTTGCATACATGTGCCTTTTCTGACTCTAGACAGATGGTCACATAATAGAGCACAGTTTGACACTGTGTGTCCTTTTATTGTTTATTTTCTAAACCTAAATAAATCAATTTCTTCAGTCTGATGGCATTTATTTGAATGAATGGTCTAAAATAATGCAAAGGAACAGTTAAACCATACCAAAGATAAGTAAAAGACAGTATCTTTACAGTACTTTTGACAGTTCAAGTTAAAACAGTTTTGAAAAAGTTAGCAACCGATTCTTGAAACAGAATTGCAAAACGAAACTACAGACGTGTAGTAAAATAATTTTTATTTATCTATAAAGACACAGGAAAAAATGCAATATCCCAAATGCAGCCATACACCGTGTTTAAAGATGTGAATGAATGCTTGCTAGAAACATAATATAGAACTAAAGATAAAACATGAAGGACATTGTATTGACAGTAGGTAGTCTTTTAGAACAAATGTGTTTTTTAAAGCTGTCTATACTTGCGTTTGATCATTGACGCAAGCAACTCCAGAAACGTTATCTAAACTGCAGGCTGCTGTTTCTTAGCGCGGCAAGACACAAAGTATGGCAAGTACAAGATGACACAAGAATGTTAACTTAATCATTCTTTTTGTCATAGTCATTAGGAAGTTCAATTCACCTGCTAAATAAAAATACAAACTCAGTATTTGGTACACTGTATTAATCTGTATGAAAATAAAATCACTAGTAACGCAGTTTACCCCATAACGTATACTCAGACTTTGAAGAGAGAAAAGGAAGAAAAACACACCATGAAGGGTGCTGTGTATATTGCAGTTTGTAATGTTTAGGTAGCTTAGAGCGTGTGAAATGAAGGGACGAGGGCTTACGTGTTGTGCAGATGTCTCACTTCTGGTGTGATGCAAATTACTGGCTAGTTTAGTTTTTTTACCCTAACAAAGTACAAATATTTTCTGGGCATAAGTTAGGTAAGCAAAAGTGTGCATTAGCCTCTTTTGGGGCTGAATATTTTTCCAAAAAACAGTTTTCTGAAAAGCACACAAAGCAATGAAATCAGCCAAAGACGTCTGTTGCTGCGTGCTGTGGCCTCCACTTCAACAGGAATGTGCGACAGGCTGACTGCCAGGCTGTGTTCGGATGGTGGGGGGCAGCATCGGCGTTTGTAGTCCCATTGCATTGCAATCTGGTTTGTAGCTCTTGTCAGTGTAAGTGACGGTCCTCCCGGTCAAATGTAGCCATAGACATGTCAGCTACGTGAAAATGTTCAGTGCCATGATCAACTGGGGACTGATCAGCTGATGCTGGTACCTCACATTCATTTTCGATCACTTTGAGTCCAACAAGTCAGAGTCCACCGTGTAGAAAAGGGCGCTCGCCACAACCGTCTGATAGAACATCTGCAGCATCTTATTGCAGATGTTGAAGGACGCCAGCCTTCTAAGGAAGTATAGTCGGCTCTGTCCTCTCTTGCACAGGGTATCAGTATTGGCAGTCCAGTCCAATTTATCATTCAGCTGCACTCCCAGGTATTTCTAGGTCTGCACCCTCCTCACACTTTCACCTCTGATGATCATGGGGTCCATGAGGGGCCTGGTCTTCCTAAAATCCACCACCAGCTCCTTGTTTTTGCTGGTGTTCAGTTGTTGGTGGTTTGAGTCGCACCATTTACCAAAGTCCATGCCCACTCCTGATGCAGCCCGCAATAGCAATGTCGTCGGCAAACTTTTGCATGTTGTGCTTTTTAATAATAAATCATAGCGGATCACACTTATGTGTTACTTTTCCATCTTGGTTGAAGAAGCCCTATCCAACCATGTACTCTTAAATACAATTTCGCTCTTCTGTTTTTATAAGGCAGATTCAGTATTTTAAAGCACTCAGTAATCCCTTGTGAAAACATTTAATTTAAATTAACGATCGTGTATCTTGGGTA
Organism: Polypterus senegalus; assembly: GCF_016835505.1. Lineage (NCBI taxonomy): Eukaryota > Metazoa > Chordata > Cladistia > Polypteriformes > Polypteridae > Polypterus > Polypterus senegalus. The sequence continues at coordinate 26,798,404 of NC_053159.1, forward strand.
TAGAGAGGTAGACACATGCAGCCCTTTCAACATTGTTAGATTTTATTTATTTTTTTTTTTTGGCCATTTCCCCTCAACTAAGGGCTACAATCACCAAGGAACATTTTACAAGCTTAGCTGTATATGGTCCAGTAGATGAGGCTTTTTGTTTGGTACATTCGGCCTTCCTCTGTTTTCAGATTACGGCCTGGCTCAATACACTGTGTGCACAATTATTAGGCAAGTTGTATTTTTGAGGATTAATTTTAATATGGAACAAACACAGTGCTATCAGTCAATCCAAAATGTTAAGAAACCTGAATGTTTCACAACGGAAATGTGAGTGTGAACATCATCAGGGGAATACATATGTGCGCACAATTATTAGGCAACTATTAGTGTGCAGATTTATTATGCAACTAAAGGAAAAACGAAAATTTTCCCATCTCGCTTGTTTATTTTCATCTGTTATAGTGAGAATAATAAACAAACACCTCAAAATTTACAAATAAACATCTCTGACATTTCAAAAAAAATAAATCAATCAATCAATGACCAATATAGCCACCCTTCTTTCCAATAACAGTCATAAGCCTTTCCATTCGTGGAGTCTGTCAGTTTCTTGATCTGTTGACGATCAGCTTTTTGTGGAGCAGTGACTACAGCCTCCCAGACACTCTTCAGAGAGGTGTATTGTTTTTCTCCCCCGTAAATCTAGCGTTTAAGAAGTGCCCACAAGTTCTCGATAGGGTTTAGGTCAGATGAGGAAGGGGGCCATGTCATTATTCCTTCATCTTTAAGGCCTTTACTGGCTGGCCACGCAGTGGAGAACTTCGATGCAAGTGATGGAGCATTGGCCTGCATAAAAATCATGGTCTTTTTCCTGTATCACTGTTTGAAGAAAGTGTCTTGAAAAACTGGCAGTAGGTTTGGGAGTTGATTTTGAGTTCATCTTCAATGCAAAAAGGTCCAACTAGCTCATCTTTAAAAATACCAGCTCATACCAGTACCCCACCTCCACGTTGGAGTGGAGCTCTATGCCCATTACTGATCCACAGGTCCATCCATCTGGTCCATCAAGAGTCACTCTCATCTCATCGGTCCATAAAACCTTTGAAAAAATCTGTCTTCAGATATTTCTTGGCCCAGTTTTGACGTTTCAACTTATGTTTCTTGTTCAGTGGTGGTTGGGTTTCAGCCCTCCTTACCTTGGCCATGTCTTTGAGCACTGAACACCTTGTACTTCTGGGCACTCCAGGTAGGTTGCAGCTCTGGAATATGAAAGTACTGGAGGATAATGGGTTCCTGGTAGCTTCACGTTTGATTCTTCTCAAATCTTTGGCAGCTAATTTGCGTCTTTTGTTCTCAACACGTTTCTTGCGACCCTGTTGACTATTTGCAACAAAATGTTTGATGGTTCTGTGATCACACACCAATATCTTAGCAATTCCAAAAGTGCTGCATCCCTCTGAAAGACTTTTTACAATTTTTGACTTTTCAGAGTCAGTTAAATCTCTTTTTTGGCCCATTTTGCCCGAGGAAAACTAGCTGCCTAATAATTCTGCACACCTTGATATAGGGTGTTGATCTCCTTAGGCCACACCCTCCCTCATTACACAAATACACATCACCTGACGTGCTTAAATCCAATAAGCATTCAAGTTAATACAGCTTGGAGTTGGAATATACGCATTCAAAATGATGATATGGTCAAAATACTCACTTGCCTAATAATTGTGCACACAGTGTAGTAAGCTACCCAACCCAGGTGTACCTAGATCTAACACAGATTAGCCAGTATAAGGTGGAAGATGTCTGCTAAGGTAGATGAGTTAATATTGACCAATGAATATTGATACGTGTAATGGCATTTCTTTAAACCTATGGGATGCTTAGGATCCAACTATCTGTTCACTATTTAGCAATACACTTAAAATATTTGGATTGTTTCCAGATAAATGTTTGTTTTTTCCCTGTGTGTTTGTATATGTAAATATCACTGGAATAGACCTCATATCTGACCTTTCTGATTGGTAGGGCCGAAACATAGCTGACTGCAATCTCCACCTGATGCTGTTTCATCTCCACAGAGACCTGGTTGGCCTGCAACTCCCTGTTCTGAATAAGCAGATGGCACACTGCTTTTTCCTCCTCGCATCTTTGTACATTTCCTAATACAGACACACGTGTGATCATGTTACCTTATACAGAGAGCAATCAGCCTTTAGTGTTTATACATTTAGACCACTTTCTCCAATTCATTTTTCCACGAACATCTGCTTGCCTCAGGCACTTTGCCATCCTTCGCACATGTATTGTAGGCCGAATTGGAAAATGATTATGATTGGCAACAATGCCTAGCTGAGTTACCCTTGACCAAATAGTATAGGTATACTTTTCTTGATAGCAAAAATCCTGTCCTTTGTGCAGTTTTCTGTGAAACGGTGAAATAACGAAAAATGGTAAGTCCTGTGCTTTTATTTTTCTTCTGTGCCTCTGGGTATTAATTTACAAATATCCTAGACACGATCATCATGAGATGGAAAAATGGCTGGTATTGTCAGAGGGCTGTGCTGTACGTTTGTTCTACAATGAATTCTTTTTCTGTGAGCAGATACTTGGACTATCATGAAAACGTCTCTATTGTAGAATGAGAAGAAATACAACAGAAACCCACCGATATCAAGTTTTGTTATTCACAGGAGAAGGATTTGGTTTTAAGGAAAACCGAGCAACCATTGGTTTGCAGTTAATAAAAAATAAAGAGAATTTAAAAAAAAATGTGAGATTTTGTCTGAAATATTAGATTTAAACAAATTGCTGTCTTCCGTTATAGCAAGAAAGATATACTGTGAAGGTAGTTCTATTCTAGGTAAAAAATAAATAAGATTTGTAAAATGTCTATAAACTAAAATACATAGAACATCAACTACCACAGGTATTTTAAAATGGCACAGGTGTTGCCATCTTTTAGATGAATAAAATACACAGAATTGCTGTTTGTATTATCCATTATCTCTTTTGTTCTTGTCCATGTTCTGCCATTACAATAACCTTAAGCTTACATATGTCTAAATATCGTTTTTTTATTTGTTCAAAAAGTAGTATTTACAAAATTTTCATAAAATGCTCCATTATATATTATTATTATTGCTTTGTTTATCATGGCACCTGAGTGTGACAAAACCTTTCACTCTCAATACTTTTACAGCTATCTAAAGTGGCTGGTTTTAGTTGTTGTTGTTTTTTATATCAAATGCTGTGCTCTTTTTTAAATACAATATTTTATCATTTGTTTCAGCAGCCTCAGTTCCACCATTACTATGAGCACCCCACTGTTCACTAACAAAGCTGCAAATAGTCCCACTTAATTGACGTTACATAATCAAAGCCATTGTATTTTTGGGAGAGTTCGAAGCCTGTTGAAAACCATCAACACTGGATTTAAAATGAATTCAAGTTGACTTTAATGCTTTTTTAATGGTATTGGACAACAAGCATTTGTTTGTAGAGTGCAAGTTAGACCTAACTGTTTGTTAATTGTACCCATAAAACAATGCAGTGTGTTTAGATGAGGTCATACATTTTTAGAATAAGCCTTTTTACAGAGGGTGTTATGACTTCATGGCAAGTCTGCACTCACATTAGTGACTAGGCAGTTTATGTACAAAATTAAGTTCTTCTAATGTAGACGAGTTGTTTTTAGCACCTTTAGTTTTAGGGTGGCCTTTCATAATTGGTTTGATTGCTACATCCACAACTTAACTAAAGACACTTACATTAAACCTACTGTATGCTTAATATTCCATTTTAACAGTTTAAGATCCAGCTACGTACAGTACAGTAATTGTGAAGGACAGTCTCTGCATATTGTGCAAATGCTGGCTGGTTAACTGGATACATATTATAGATGGCCTGAAATAGTGACTTTTTTTTTGCAGAACCAGTATAACGTGGTGCTTCGTGGCATTTTCCTAACGTTTTGCAACCAACACTTTTTTCATTATCAGTATTCTTCAGGGTACAGACATAATGTCCAGAACAACATCTGTGCTCTGATTACTATTTAAGTGCTCTAACAGATTATTATCGCTGATAACTATTCAAGGTTGTTTATTTATTTTCACTGCTGTCTACAATTTGATACTTAATGTGGTGTTATGATTTACTAGTGTTGCTTTGATCTTTGGACCTCAACCCCTGCATATGAATAGACCTGTTTTATACACACAGCTGTACAAAAATACTTAACCTCTTAGAAGAACTGCTTAACTAGGTGGAGATAAGTTGCAACATAAGGGTAGTTAACGTATATTTGGCTTCTTGATGGGTAAGGCTTGACATAGTCCTAGCCAGACTGATACTGGCAGTGTAATTAGAAGTTTAAATGGTTTTGGGCCTAGTGTTAACTGAAACTTCAAACAGTAAGTAACTTAGAGCCAATAGCACTGTGTGGTACATTTGTCTATACTGGTACTGGCTTCATACAGTGGTGAGAATTTTTAATTTTAATGGTAATTGATGATAGTTAACAACCTTTACATACTCATGAAACAAATCTATTAAATAAAATATTGCCATTTCTACTGCCTAACCCAGAGTAGTAACATTAAGGTATACAGGCTAACTCTTTTTAGTTTTAAATACAAAAAAAAAAACGCTTTATATAAAAACAAAATGCAACATCCATCACTTGGTCCAGGTTTAGATTTAAAAATGCAGACACTGACCAAATATATTGTGAACTTTCCAAACAGTATATTGTTGAAAAGGGTGATAACACACACCTTAAAAGTATCCATGCTTGTGACTACAGTGACTGTTTGTAGAAGTGACCCATGGCTTATGTTGGTATGAAGCAAAAAGCAAAAATGAAACCAACTTTGATCTACAATTACCAAGTCATTTGCCACCAGATGATTTTAAAAAGAGGAAACTCTGGAATGAAATAATGAATGCTTTGTTAAAACACATTACTACAGTAATGGAAAAAGAGGGGAGTTTGCATGTTCTCCCCGTGTCTGCGTGGGTTTCCTCCGGGCGCTCCGTTTTCCTCCCACAATCCAAAGACATGCAGGTTAGGTGGATTGGCGATTCTAAATTGGCCCTAGTGTGTGCTTGGTGTGTGGGTGTGTTTGTGTGTGCCCTGTGGTGGGTTGGCACCCTGCCCAGGATTGGCTCCTGCCTTGTGCCCTGTGTTGGCTGGGATTGGCTCCAGCAGACCCCCGTGACCCTGTATTCGGATTCAGCGGGTTAGAAAATGGATGGAAAAAGAGGGATTCATACAACATTAGACTCCAGGTACATAATGCCAAGATGTTGTTCCTTCACCACAACAGCAATCCGACAAAAGAATGCAGGCTAAATATCCAGCTATAAGCTAGTTCAGTTGACTGTTTTGCATGCGGAATGGATCCTTATATAAAGTTGACTTCACTTTTTATTTACAACGACAGGATGTTAATAAGGAAGTGCTTGCAAACCTCATACTTTTAGAGAATCTAGTATGCATGAAACCTTAACATGCTGTTAATCTACTTAATGCAATGGATCTTAATGGCAGTCTCAACGGCTGGATGAGATTACAGTTTTGGACATCATCTTCATATGGCTGTTCAGTCAGAAAAAAATGACAACAGGTTTACAATGTTACATGATGTAATTTTTGAATTCACAATTGCTGGAATTTTAATTAGGCTATATTATATAATGAATTTCAGCCTCAAGTAGTTTTCCTTTCCTTTATACCCAAATTGCCTTTCTAGGAATAAATGCTTTATAAGAAGATAGCAATTAGATATTTTTCTCAAAATCATATGGGCTCTACACAGTATCCTCTTAAATTTCTGTTTACAAACAGAAAATATATATTAATAGTAGAGTAGTGTTCTTTTCCTGTTTTGAAGTTCACCTAAATGATAAGCACCATTCAAACTGGAAACATGTAGAAGAAATATCAGATACAGTTGCTGGGGCTTCTAAACCAAAGCACAAGAAGACCCTAGGAGGTCCTTTTAGAAAGCTCAAGGACTGTTTTTGCCAGCACACATGCATTTAAGAAAGAGCTGCAAAGCTGTTTGCAGATGATTGAGTCAGAGAGTGAGTTTGACCCTCTACAATGGTGGAGAACCAATACGACCCATTTACTCACTTAGCAAAGAAATACCTCTGTACAGTATTCCAGCATCTAGTGCCCAGTATGAAAGGGCACTTGGTACAGGTGGAAGCATTGTTACTTGCCATAGAGTGTCATTCAAGCCTGATGGTATGGGCTTGTCTTTCTGTCCCACTGCATTGGCCCCTGATGTCAGTGTCAGCACTTGAACACATAATTTGTGAACAGCCTTACATGTGTTTGTTTGGTTTGATCTATTCTGTCGCTTTTTTGTATTCTGTTTTGTCCATATTCTTTAAATATTGGAAATCCTTAAAGTCAATAGTGTGAACTAAAGTATCTGTACTTTAGTGAGCAGTTTATTTTTCTATTCGATTTTTGTGTAGTTTATACAAATATTTAAAATAGTGTCCAGTAAGAGTTACAGTAATATCATTTAGTGAATGGTTTTATTACAGTGTGGAACAGTTAATGATACATAAAGTAAATAATAGCAAAATTTCCTTCTGGGAATTTTTTTTTCCTGGTGAAATTCTGAAATACTGGTAAAATATTTGCAATCTTTTTGACATTGAGCACTGGTACTCTAGAGGCATTACCTTACCTTACCAGCTGAAATATCCATCGTTGCTCAGGAGGAAAATAAAGGTTTTTTTTTTTTTGTTTGAGAAAAACCTAATTTAAAAAAAAAAACTTTAAAAATAAAAAAATTAACAAACAATGAAAACTCATTAATGTGCTTGTCTTGCGGTGTTGTATTTATGTTATCATCCAGTTGACACTCTGAACCGGCCAACTCTATTTAATTTGAAAAGCAACAGAGGCGCGGTGGCGCTCAAACATAAAGAATACTGGCAGTCAACTCCAGTTCGCTGTCTGGTAGTCGTTCTGAGTGTCAACTGGATGATAACCTGCATATTAGATCGCAAGATCACCCCCCCCATCCTACCCAGAAGGGGGTGGGTTAGGGTTGATTTCACCCTACAGTATTTTTAGTCGACGAATGAGAAACGTGTACCAAATTTCATGAAAATCGCTCCGTTCGTTCAGAAGTAAAGGGACTGTCTTTCTTAGGAGGTTTCGTTTTGCCGGTGTGCTGACCGTGCTTGTGTATCCTCGGAGCTGGAGCCCTTACCCTGACTCTACATCTCGCTTCCAGGCCGGACAGACACACACACTTGGGGGTGGGTTACGGCTGGTTTCACCTTAAAGTATTTTTAGTTGACCAATGAGGAACATGTGTACCAAGTTTCATGAAAATCACTCCAGCCGTTCGGACGTGATGCTGGAACATACATACACACGTTGACTTTAGATATAGATAGATAGATATATAAAACGCATATTTAAATATTGATATTGTGATTTGTTTGGTAACTATGATAATATTGTTTATTAAGGTGGCAGATTTTGCCCTCACTCACTGAACTATAGGGACATTTTAGAAACAAGACCTTTTGAAAAATAAACAATAATATTTTAACTTGTAAGAATAGTAACAAAATGACACATTTAATATTAACAATAGCACAACAATTAAGCAGTGAACAGATTCAATTACCTTTTTATCCTTTCAAAAAAATGTCAGAACATAAGCAACATATGAAATATGTTTTCATTTGAATAGATTCATATGAGTTGGCGGTAGTTAAAGACCAAGGACCAATTTATTAAAGTCAGATACGGAGCAGCACCTATGGTCAACAGTCATTTGCTAGTTTAATCTTAAAGTAGAGGTAATCAGATTTCTTTGCCTAAAGCTGGTTATTTTGAAAAATGCTAATCCAGTGCTGCCATTTTTTCATTTCAAAACCATAGATTTTAGCCAGTGGTATTGAAAGCAGTATAACAGCAGGAAGCTTGACTACACTGATACAGCAGAAGGGGCACTCGCCACCAGCTACCTGGAATTAAAGGGTTGTAATGACTAATGGGGACTCTCCAGGCAGACCTTTAAAAAGAGACTGCAAAAAGTTAGACAGGCGAGGGAATGTGTTTTGAAGCAGTGTCCAACAAGAGAAACAGAGTATGAAGGAACAGTACTGAAGTAGAAGTGTGGCATGTACATAGAATGTCGTGGTATACAGTTTACTGCTATATAAATAAATTTGTTGTTACAAGAAGAATTATGGTAAAGTGGAAACAGTGAATGCAGTTGCCAGTAAGAAAAAATGTGGAGAATAAGGCAAACCTAATAGTTTCTGCTGTTCAATTATACACTTCTTACTTGATCTGTTCAGCTCCTCTTCAATCTTCTCCATTTTCCCATACGTAGTAGAGTTAAAGTAACACTGCAGGTACTGTCCGCAAGAAGGAGGTGTGATTCTTGGTGGTAGTTTCAGATTCATTCCTTGTGGATTTAGTACTACAGATGTTGATTAACAAATGTATAACACCTATTGCTCCCAGATTGAAAACCACTGAAAGTTTCCAATTTTGTTTGCCAGACTGAGGAGATCGTTCCTCCCCCACACTATGCGACTTTTCAATTCCACCCGGGGGAGTAAATGCTAACATTAATTTTATTTTTATTTTTTTTTTTCATTTTTAATTACTACAAAGTATTTAATTTAATATTGTTTCTTTGTATCAGTATACTGCTGCTGGATTATGTGAATTTCCCCTTGGGATTAATAAAGTATCTATCTATCTATCTACCTATCTACGCTATCTTTAGACAGACTGTTTGCTACCTAAATTAAACATTTTATAAACCATCATCAGGCTTTTGAGTGAAGAGAACAAGAGAGAGAAGAGTTTGGATGATGTGGAGATAGTGAATCAGGAAGTGCAACGGATTAGCAAGGAGAAAGTAAGGACAGCTATGAAGAGGATGAAGAATGGAAAAGCCGTTGGTCCTGATGACATGCCTGTGGAAGCATGGAGGTGTTTAGGAGAGATGGAAGTGAAGTTTTTAACCAGATTGTTTAATGGAATCTTGGAAAGTGGAGTAGAAGTGTACTGGTGCCGATATTTAAGAATAAGGGGGATGTGCAGGACTGTAGTAACTACAGGGGAATAAAATTGATGAGCCACTGCATGAAGTTATGGGAAAGGTTACTGGAAGTGAGGTGATGGTTAGTGAGCAGCAGTATGGTTTCATGCCAAGAAAGAGCACCACAGATGCGATGTTTTCTCTGAGGGTGTTGATGGAGAAGTACAGAGAAGGCCAGAAGGAGTTGCATTGCATCTTTGTGGACCGGGAGAAAGCATATGACAGGGTTTTTTTTTAATTTGGGGGCATTTTTGACATTTTTTCCCCCAATTATTCCTAGTACTGCAAGAAGTGGATAGAAAATGTTTGTGAAATAGAGAGGGCCTCAGGGCTACTGTTGGTGATACATGATCCCTTCCATAAGAGTTATTTTAGTGAGCATGGATTCAGGCAGTGAATGACATTGAGAAGAGGTGGATGGGAAATGCAAAGCCAGGGAGCAGGTGAGAAAGTGTTTGACTAGCATTATTAAAAAGTCTACATAAAGTCTGCCACTATCATTTAAACAGGCCGGTCATTTCCTTTTTTTTACCTACTCCTCAGGTTAGTAGTGACCAGTAACCCCCCCCGATTCTGTAAAGAATTGCAAATCCAAGAATGGCAATCACTTTCTGTTCCCTCCGATCTTTGGAGGGATGAAAAATCATGGAGGCTGGGAGCGTCCTGGGAAAGTTTTCATTTAATTAAATAATTATATTTGTACTAAAATTAACCAATTTATTAAAACTAAAATTGAAATTTAATTGTTATATCATTTAAGTCCAAAATGTCTTTATGGATGTGTACTTTTAAATGAAATCTGTGATTCCGTGTAAACGTGAACAACAAAAATAACTTTTTAGCCAAGTTAGAGTTCAGTGTATGCCAACAACAACACCACACGCATCAAGGTCAAACTTAGTGCTTTGTCTTCTGTACATTTGTATAAGATGACAAATACTTGAATTTGATCTTGGCTTAATTCTGAATCGAGTGTATATTCATACAGCCCTGGAGAAAACCACTAGAATATTGCTTCAGATTCATACTTGGAAGTGGTTCATGAAGTGAAACAGCTTAAGCGTTTCTTGTTTTTCTTAGCAGACTTTGTGAACTTTGAGGTGTTCTATCACAGTGACTGAGTTCCGCACAGAATTAGCATTTTTTGATGAAAATATCTGTCCATTTCCTGACCATGCCTATTCAGTATCAGAGAGTTGAAGTCTATCCCAGCAACAATAAGTGCATGAGTAATCATCCCTGGAATGCAATGCAAATGTCACATCCCCTCAGGGACCTTGCAAAATATAGAGTAATCCGCTAACGCAGTGCTTCTCAAACTCGGTCCTGCGGGTCCACTGTGGCTGCAGGTTTTTGTTCCAACCAGATTCATAATCGGTGACATCACCTGATAGAACTGATCTCATTTGATTAGCTGGTATTTTATTTTTCACTTATTCTACATTCAAAAAAGCACATCAGAGTGATTTTTACATTTATATGAAATATTTCTGCTTTTGCTATAGATTTAAATGCTTAACTCTCTTTTGTTGATTTTATTATATTTTTGCCCTTTTTGTCTGTGCAGTTTTCCCCCTTCATTGTATCTTATTAATGACAGTTAAAAATTAGCAGAACAGACACCCGGACAAACAACACTGAATAATCAACAGCTGCAACTACTTTAGCGTCAGATCCACTAATTAGAAAATAGTGGATTAATTAAACAATTGGAACACCTGGAAAAGTAGAATGAAAATATTGATAAAAAGAAAAAATACATTATTCCCATATAACTGCTTGGTGTGTGTGTCTATCTATCAATCTATCTATATATATTTTGTCACACACATGTGCATGGGAGGCAACTAAAGGGCTTGAGTGAAGGCAGTTCTGAGGCAGGGATGTGGCAGAGTGCACTGACTCTTTTTCTCCCTTTCCCGTAGACCATTCCTGGGAGATTCCACCTGGCTCTCTTGACTTCACTTCCGGGACCGAGCCAATGGAAATAGACCTTACCAGCTCCGGCCCCTCTGATGTCACGTACGGGTGTGATCCAATGATTGAAGAACATGTGCCCAAACCTTATGACCTCACTTCCTGTCTTCCCCTTTAAAAGCCTGCCCTTTTCCCTCAATCTTGTTCTGGACTCGTTTGTATGCACTTCAGTGCTGTGTATTTCTATAAAAGAACGACTTTGCAGCCAGGATACGAGATTATACGGGTGACTGCCCCAAATCTTTATCTTAGTATGTCTCATTCGTGTGACATTAGATATATAGATATAGATATAGAGATAGATAGATAGAGATATATATATAGATATATATATAGATAGATAATGATATCTACTTTTTATACCAAATGTAGTTTTGTAATTTCTATATTGTTCCCAATATACAGACTTGGGAATAATAGTTCACTTAATTAGTCCAGGAGTTAATTAAAAACAGAAGCTGGTTGGAACAAAAATCTACAGCCACAGTGGGTCCCCAGGACTGAGTTTGGGAAGCACTGCGCTGACCAAAGCTCCCACTTTTTGAAATATAGGAGGAAACTGTGCTACTTGGGGAAAGTTTAAGTAGACACAGGAAAATAAGAACAAACTCCCCATAGACAGATGCTAAGCCACAAATTGTCCAAATGTGAAATATCAATTGCACCATCCTGCCGCTCCTGTTAAGGGCTGTGTGTTATTTTGTTGATCTTTGATCTTGATTTTCTTGATCTTTCTTTTTTCTGATTCCTTTTTTATTGCTTTGACATTGGTTTGCCATTGTTTCTTTATTTCATTCACCTCCCTTTTCTTCCTAGTAATTCTTGGATGTTTGAAGGAATACCAAAAGCCTGAAGCAATGTGGGTTTCTGCAGAAAGAGGAGCATCTTATGGGATTATTAGTCTTAGAATTGTAGCCACTGAGCCACAGGGTCTCGCCTGAATCATCTCTAATGTGTGCACAGGGCACAGTCTTGTATTTTTTCCCCTTTGTTACCTTGCAGCTGTGATGTACTCACTTTTGGAAAGTATTTTCTTACCATTTCCTCCCCTTGCGCTCAATTTTACAAGATACTGATGTCAAAAAGAAGCTGTTGTGACCATGCTGTCTGATAGCTCTTGATGGACCAGATGCCGATTAGAAGCTGGCACAAACTAAATTGAAAATTAGAGGGCTGAAACTGTAGGCATTGCTAAAGTGTTTCTGAATCCGCATAGTTGAAAGGCCAGCTGCAGATACTTCTGTATGCGGTGTGAAAGTAGGAACGTTGTCCTCAAACTGATGTCTCCATTCATGATGTTAACTGTCATGACAATTGCTGTACACATTTTGCAAAATGTCCAGTGCTGCAGCTGCTTTAGTGTCCTGGGTATTTGGTGCTTTTAGCTCTTAAATGCATTTTAAAACTGCTAGTGGTGGAAAGGTAAGAGTAGTTCACATTCCTTGACATTGTTATTTTATGCTTGGGTGAGGGACTTTTCCCAACAGCTTCAAACTGGGAGCAAAATCAATAATTTAAAGTTAGTCTGTTTTTAAGCAGATGAGATGTCTGAGAATTCAAGTTACCATGCTGGAGTACATGTGCTAACTTATGCTGTGTTTTTATTTGAAGTGGGAGGTCAAAATTTCCAAGTTCCAAGTCAGAATTTTCAACTGGAATGCTCCCTTAAGTCAGATTTCCAGCTCAGAAACTCAAGTCTGGTCTGTCAAGTCTGAGTTTGTCCAACTTCAGATCATGACGTCAGTCCAAAGTGATGACGTACACTGTGAACGTTAGTGAAAGCTGTATCCATTTGTGTCTCATTAAATCAGTCGTACACACAGTACTGTCCATTTTCCACCTGTGAACATGTTTCTATGATGTTTAGATGCACAAAATACTGTACAGTGCATTGTTATCAACTGCAATTTATTGTGATGGAGCAAGTACAACAAAAGTTTCCCCTGGACGCGTCCAAAATGGGTTTTCTGGAACATGATCGACTTGGGTGTGACGTTATTCCCAGCCCCGACATTCGAGGAATGCAGCATTGTTACATTAGAGCCACCATATGTGTGCATTATAACTTTTTGCCACTGTGTTTGTTTTTTGAGGAAGCTCTTGGTTTGAAAACAGAAAGATGGATAAATGAGTGTCTTTAGTCTGTTGCTATTTTGCGACTGCATTTTTATTCTTTCATGATGACCAATTGGCATTGCAGGTAGTTTTTTTTTTTCCCCCCATGTACCAGAACCTGCATGCAGGTTTCAGTATTTGCTGGGGTGCGAACTCTGAAATGTGTTCATGTAGGTTTTTTTTGTAGGTGACGCCGATTTCCTCTCACAGTCCACAGGCATGTTGTTGCATTAAATGTTAACTTTGTTGCCTAGAGGGTTTATAAATGATCAAAAAGTTTTTGGCCAGATCTATTAAAAGAAACTGCAGTGAATACTATCATATCCCATCTTCTCAAACTTTTTATGTGGCAGTCAAATCAAACATTTTAACTTGCTTCTACAATTACTCATCAGTAGCTGGCTTGGTCCAGGTCTGGTAGTATCTCTTCAGATCCGCAGTTTCACAGAACAACCTGCAAACACCTACCTGTATGCAGTGGGAGCAGGCAAACTGTCATGGAGCAGATAGGGATCAATGGCAGTTTCCTTGAATATATATATATATATATATATATATATATATATATATATATATATATATATATATATATATATATATATATATATATATATATATATATATATATATATATATATATATATATATATATATATATATATATATATATATATATATATTTTTGCCACAATGTCAAATGAAATTGTGTAATACCGACAGACTGCATGGACCTGTTGAGCCATGAATTTAATATGGCTATATTTTCAAAAGCATTAAATAAAGTACTGCACATGATACTGTCAGCATCAATTTGGACCCTGAATTTCTTTAATATTGACAATTCATTATGTTTCCATTGTTTAGATTATCCTTTGGACCCCAAGTCATGAGGAAGTAGCCGATTTTTAATCCGTACTTGCGTCTTAAATTTCTTGCAGTCCAATTTCATTAGCTCAGGTCATTTCTTGGAACATTAAATGTGGTGATACCTCATTTCAGGTGTCAACACGCTGATCATGCAAGATGTATACACTTCCTCATGTTTGTTTGTTCATGAAGAATGGGTCGAACTCACCTGGCCTGTTTAGATAATCTACAAGAAGCTTCCTGCCAAATGAAGTCCATCCCTTCAGTGTGATATATGAATGTTACTGGTCCTTGTGCCCTCTGACTAAGCAAGAATCGGCTTCCCAAGGTTCTTTAGCATTAGGAATGATAGCAAAATACGTGTGTTTTTTTTTTTTTTTTTGCATATGTGTTAGTGTGGTCCTGAAGCAAGAAAACGTACCCAAATACTAGAAACATTATTAATTAACATTGAGTATTTTAGTGTGCAGAAGCTGTTCCTTGGACACCTATAAAACTGCCACTATAGAATAATTTGTTCAGTTCCAGAACATTTTGATCACCCCTCGTAAGTTGGTTCTGAAGTTAACTGGTGTCCTGTTCAAAACCATTTTCTTCCATATGAGTGATGCTACTTGTAAATGGCTTGGCTACATTACTAAACTGTTTGCTAAAATCATTGTTTAAAAACCTGCTGGTTTTGACTAGTACTACTTTAATCAAACACTATTTATTTTAAATCTTAACAGTGCAACAATGATTACGTGGTAAAACTGAATTAAAATTAAAACTGCAGCAGACATAGAAACAAAAATAATGTATTCACAGAAACCAGGAATAAACTGAAAAAACATTTCATCGAGGAAATAGGCAGGGGTGGCCAACTCCGATCCTGGAGAGCCATAGTGGCTACAGATTTTCATTCTAATTATTCTCTTAATTAGTGACTAGTTTTTGTTGGTATTTAACTTCATTTAATTTATTTGCTATTTAAGACTCTGACCCTTTAAATCAGGGATAAGCAATGTCGTCCTGGAAGGCTGCAGTGACTTCAGGTTTTTGTTCTAACCCAGTTGTTTCATGAGAAGTCATTCATTGCTGATGAAGCTCTTACTGCTCAAGTGACATTTTTCTGCTTCATTTTAGTTGTCTCGCTTGATAAGATTTTCAAACCCTTAATTGCTTATTTTAGTCTTAAACAGATGTATTCGTTGTTTTAACTGCTCCTTATTAGCAGCAAGTTGCAAATGACAAAGGAATTTGTACTTCGCCATTTAGTTTATAGCCATTTCTACCTGTGTGTTTTCATCATTTACTATTTGGTTTAATCATCTTCAGTTTCCTTCTGATTACTCAAAGTGAAGAAATTGAAATTACTCACCTATTTTAGGCTTCATATCACTTGGATGATACATGTATCATTAGAAAGGGGAAAAAAACATAATTTAAGAATGAACTGACACTCAGAGTTAAAACACTAATAAGCTGTGAAACTAAAGATCTGTTCTTGGTGAGGATTGGCTTCCTAGTAAGTAACTGGGTTGGAACAAAAACCTGTAGCCACTGTGGCTGTCCTGGATTGGAGTGGACTACCCCTGGACTAGAGCAATGGAGAATAATACACTTTAAATGGAGAGAAGTCAATCGAAATAAGAAAAGCTAAAATATAGCATAGTACGGCAGGCTTTTTCGAGATAATTGATGTATAGAAATACCTTGAGGTTAGTTTACTGTCAGCTGTACATTTTAACCCATCAGTCATCTTAACTACTAGATGGTTCACATGTAGTGTGGCTTGGGTTCTGTTTAGGATGCTTTTTAACTCTTATTTTGGCAGGACATAGTAAATAACAGTTTAATACTTCTGAGTTGAACTGAAAATGTTAGAAAATACAGTGGATTTGGAAACTACAGTATTCAGACCTCACTTTCTGCAAACTTTGTGTTGTATATTTAACTTTAAATTAATGCATTAGTCATTCTTGCCCATCAATCTACACTCAATAACCAACAATGACAAAACTAAAACATGTTCTGACTCTGAGAAAGGTTTACAAATTTATTAAAAATCAAAAACTGAAATCTGTCATTTCTGTAAGTATTTACACTATGTGTAGTGGCACTACAGCTTTTGCTCAGGTGAATCCTGTTTGTTTTAATTCGCCTTGAGAACTTGATAGAAGTCCACCCATGGCAAATTGATTTGATTGGACAGCTTAGAAAGACGCACATCTGTGTATATAAAGTCCCATAATTCACACCTCAAATCAGGACAAAAACCAAGCCATGAAGTCCAAGGAACTCTCTGTAGACTCCCGTGATCAAATTGTGTTGAGGTATACATCCGGGTAAAGGTATAAACCCATTTCTAAAGCTTTGAGTGTTCCCAGGAGAACAGTCACCTCAGTAACTGAAATGGAAGAAATTTGGTGCCACCGGAACTCTTCCTATACCTGTATAACTTTGTAAGAAGAGGCTTGGTCAGGGAAGTGATCAAGAACTGAATGATCATTCTTATAGACTTTCAGAATTCCTCTGCTGAGGCAGGCAAACCTTTTGGAAGGACAACAATCTTAGCGGCACAGCATCAATCAGACCTTTATGGTAGGGTAGCTAGATGGAAGCTACTCTTCAGTAAAAGGCACATGATGTTATTTAAAGGACTCTGAACATAAGAAACATTCTCTAGTCTGATGAGACGAAGGTTGAACTCCCTGGGCAGAACTCGCTGTTTTGTAAAGGCCAGACACTCCTGATAAACCTGCCAAATGCCTTCCCTGCAGTGATACGTTGTGGTGGTAGCACCTTGCTATCGGGGTGCTTCTCACTGGCAGGGATAGGCAGACTGGTCAGAATTAAGAGATGGAGGAATGCAACCAATTATAGAGAGAGGTGCACATAGCCTTAGACTGGTTTGGCAGTACACCTTTCAGCATTACAATGACCTGAAGCATACAACCAACACAATGCTGGAGTAGCTTTGGAACAAGCCTGTGACTGTCCTTTAGTGGCCCAGATAGCCCTGACTTAAACCTCTTACAACACCTGTGGAGAGATCTGAAGATGGCAGTCAACAGACTCTTCCCATTCAATTTAATGGAGTTTCTGCCAGGAAAGCTAGAGATGAGATGGCCAAATCCAGGTGTGCAAAGCTTGCAGAGACTTACCCGAGAAGACTCAAAGCTGTAATTGCTGCAGAAGGGGCTTCTTCTACATAGTACTGAATTAAGTGTCTGAATACATGCATGAATGAGAGATTTCAGCTTTTCATTTTTAATAAATTATTTTCACTTTGTCATTATTGGTTATTGAGTGTAGACTGATGACCAAAACTCACAAGTTTATCAATGTAAATTTAAAATCTAAAACACAGTTAATTGTGCAGAATGAGAAGGGGGTCTGAATATTTTCTGAATCCACTTTAATTGCTTTTTATTTGCAGCACCTGGTTCCGCTTTTGGTGAAGCAGGTTTCTTCCCTCTTATATGATATGTGGAAGTTACAGATGCTATGTATTATTTTTAATAAAAAAAAATCTTTATTCAAATTATATTTTTAGAAATATTTAAATTATTGTAATGGCATATTGAAATGTTTTATTTTCCTTCTTAAAATGAGGTTTCGTTCAGAAGAATTTTTTTTGATTGAAATATTTTATGTATATTTCAGTTGCTGTACTGCTTCACTTCACTCATCTTAAATAGTAAAGCTCTGTTTAAATTATTTTGCAAGCTTAGTTTAGGTTGATTCTCTTTCATTATATGTTATATTGGTAAAAATCATAACCTTTTATCTAAGGTCACATGCCAGGCTGTCAAAGAAAATACAAAATGTCAAAGTGCACATCTGCTGCTACATATTTCAGAACAAGTTGGCATCTTCTCTATTTCTGTCCTTTAGTTGTCAAGGTATCTCTTCTGTTGCTAGCTTTAAGTGAATTATCTTTTTAGTGCAAATTTTTATTGTGAATATTCTGTTTGCATTTCATTGAAACTCACAAAGATGCAGCACAAATATTTTTGCTTCAAGTTGCACAGCAAGAACCATTAATGGCCATTGTACTGGTTGCCTTTTGCCTTCACAGCCAGCTGTTTACCCAAGATACTTCAGAACTAAATGTTTTCTGTTGTGTTGGGTCACCACTAACACACTTCACATAATGTTTTCCCCCTTTTTTATTAAAAAAAAATTGAGTCCCTGATGAAACCAGTCTGACGATTTAAGTATAAATATATTTTTAAAACAACCCAATACTTGGTTACTGTTCTTGTTGTTGTTGTTCTTCTTCTTTCGGCTCCTCCTGTTAGGGGTCACCACAGCGGAACATCTTCTTCCATATCTTTGTCCTCTGCATCTTGCTCTGTTACACTCATCACCTGCATGTCCTGTCTCACCACATCCATAAACCTTCTCTTAGGCCTTCCTCTTTTTCTCTTGCCTAGCAGCTCTATCTTGAACATCCTTCTCCCAATATACCCAGCATCTCCCCTGTGCACATGTCCAAACCAGCGCAATCTTGACTCTCTGACTTTGTCTCCCAACCATCCAACTTGAGCTGACCCTCTAATGTACTCATTTTTAATCCTGTCCATCTTCGTCACACTCAATGAAAATCTTAGCATCTTTAACTCTACCACCTCCAGCTCTGTCTCCTGCTTTCTGGTCAGTGTCACTGTCTCCAACCCAAATAGCATAGCTGGTCTCACTACCGTCCTGTAGACCTCCCCTTTCACTCTTGCTGATACCCGTCTGTGACAAATCACTCCTGACACTCTTCTCTACCCATTCCACCCTGCCTGCACTCTTTTTTTTCACCTCTCTTCCACTATCCTCACTACTCTGTACTGTTGATCCCAAGTATTTAAACTCATCCACCTTCGCCAACTCTACTTCTTGCATCCTCGCCATTCCACTGACCTCTCTGTCATTTACACACATGTATTCTGTCTTATTCCTGCTGACCTTCATTCCTCTAGAACATATCTGCACCTCTCCAGGGTCTCCACAACCTGCTCCCTAGTCTCTCTACAGATCACAATATCATCAGCAAACATCATAGTCCAGGGGGAC